>NC_140472.1:5921699-6301699 GCF_051167445.1 Perissodus microlepis | reverse complement strand
ACGCCTTCTTTAACAATAGAAGAGGGACTGCCGCCTACAGGTGTTTTTGGAGACAACAAAGGAAGTAAACGTATACACCTGCAAAATAAAAGCACGGAGGTCGCCAATGAAAGTTTGACTCGCTTCAAAATCATTACAATTGTTTTACAGGTAGTGAAAATCAATATGTGAATACGAGTATATAAAATACAATGACGATATTACTGTGTAAAGATTAAAGGAATCATATTTGTTTATATAATCTTTTTTTCTCTAATGTTTACCCAACCACTTCAGCTGAAAACGATAGGTTACTTTATTTTGGAAACCAAAGGGCGGAAACGGAGATTGAGTTCACTTAACAGTTGGAAGAAGGCAATTAAGGGAGGAAAAAAACAACCAGGAAGTAAAACCGAGAGAAACGTATTTGCTTCGAGACTTTAAACTGTTTTTAAAGGGTTTTAAATCAAATCGTCAACTTTTATAGAAAGTAGATCCATCAGTTTACGGATAAAGGACATTTTTTCCAGCAAGATGGACACTGATCCGGTAGGTGATAATAACCTTTGTTTATGTTGTTCAGAAAGCCTCCCCGCCGTCACCACTTAGTTCAGCGACAGTCTCAAACAGGTGTACTTCCACATAAATCAACCTGTACTTAACTTGAAACCTACCTCGGCTGAAAATAACTTATTTAAGTCAGCGCACTAACTTTTTCATTTTTGAGGGAGCAAGTTCTAAGTAAAGCAGCTTAACAAAATGGCCTAATTACACACAGTGCTCAGTACGTGTTGGAAATGATTTTTGTAAAGTTGAGATGCGTTTGTTTTCCATAAAAATAAAGCCGCATACTTCAAGTAAACGTTTCCATGTACTACTGTCTATTTATAATACATGTTGCTAACTGATAAAACGGTTGTTTTTCACGTATTTCAAGAATGTTTCACAGGTCGTTGGTGGAGCCATTCGCCTGTAGCCAAGCTCTGCTGGAGCAAGTAGCAGTTTATTGCTAACTTACCTTACAAAATAATAGATATTATCCACTGGGCAACACTTGATGATGATGATGATTATTATTTCATTAGTAAAGGGGAAAAATAAACGTTTACAGGTAGATCAGCTAAAGTGGCGTTTATTACGTGCTAAATTAGGTTTACTGCTCTCATGTTTTAACATTATTTAATGTCGGCACAAGAGAGGCACATGTGTGTGTGCTTTCCAACATCTTTCTTTGCCTACTTTCATGTCGCAATGGCTTCTATGAAGACTTTTTTGTTAACTAATAACAAAAAAGGCCACATAATGGACTAATTATAATCTGTTGGCAGTCTGCTGAAAGGATAAGAATAAGAACGTCCAGGCAGTTCTTTAAATATCTGTAATGACTCAACATTGTCGACTTAAATCAAAATACGTTTCCCTCTAGCCTGTAGGAAAATCTTACTTCCTGTAGTATTCAAATCTCAGTGTGTGTCCTCACAGATTAGGGCAGTTTCCCATTTGCCTACATCAGTGTGAGCAGTAAGGATTAAGTGTTTGAATACATGTTTTGGATTTACAGCTGCAGTCAAACATTTTATCAGGAAATATCTGTTGGAACATTTTAAGGTGTACTTCCTTGATCATTTTCCTCATGCACCAACGACATATTTACAAGACCCCTTATCTGTCAATTTATAAAGAGAGACTGAAGTCACTCAGCTTACAACATATCAAATATTTGAATTAGATGCTTAATGTAGCCGCCCTCTGCAGCTGCCTTGGACACTTCACTTTCTGTTTATTGATACTTGATAGGCATCAGCCATTCAGTGGGCCTGAATGACTGACGTGCTAACACTGGTACAGAAGAATGAGAGAGATTAAACACATGCAATGAAGATATAACAAGAAAAAGAAAATTAAAGATGACTCCAGAGTTTGTTTGTTTTTTCAGAAACTTCTTCTGAAAAAGGATGAATGGAAAAGGAGAAAAAGAAAGGAGGGTGGGGTAACAGGAGAGACGAGAGACACATGACGCAGGAGAACCTGCCCCGTTTCCTAGAGACAGTTTTGTTACAGTCTGTTGCTGACTCATGGGACAGAGTGGTCCCTGCATGTTTACTGACACACACCCAACTGCACACAGCATTTCTGTGCTGAAATCACATGTACAGCTATGTGAGGTAACAGCTGAAGTTTCTCTTGAATGCACACATGCTCTTAGCAGACTTTCACGGATGTATAAAAGTGATCATTTAACAGCCACAAGGTGCAGCTCAAGGGCTGTGGTTACAAACGGGTCAAAAGGACATATTTACATTACATGCTGCTTTGTCACTTGCAGACACAATCATGGAGGTACTCATGTCCAATAAAACATGAAGAGGCTGGGCCTCATCAAAGACTTATAAAGGGATATTTTTGTAATTTAGCTGTGGACTTCTGTGAATCTTTAGAGATTTTCCAGAGACAGGTTTGCAAAAGAAGTAGAACCTTTGATATTCTGACAGTCACTCTGGCATTTTTGAGGTCTCAAAGCATAAGTACAGGAGGTAGCACTATAGTTTTCAGGCCTGAAGGACACATTTTGGCTTTGTTAAAACTGACGCTAAACCAGGTTAACATTTTTTTTCCGTTAACAAAC
This sequence comes from Perissodus microlepis, assembly GCF_051167445.1. NCBI lineage: Eukaryota > Metazoa > Chordata > Actinopteri > Cichliformes > Cichlidae > Perissodus > Perissodus microlepis. The sequence goes on along the minus strand of NC_140472.1, from coordinate 6,299,094 downwards.
TAAACATCAGTATCAGAGGATATATGATAGTTTCTATCTCAAAATTGCACCTATTTAATGTCTATGACTTGGAGCAAAAGAACAAACTAGTGCTACATGCAGCATGTTTGATTGATGAGCAGACTTCACTGTTCACCCAGCTGATACTTTTTATTTTGTAGGCAGTTCATGCCAACGCTATTGTGTGTGTGTGTGTGTGTGTGTGTGTGTGTGTGTGTGTGTGTGTGTGTGTGTGTGTGTGTGTTGGGGGGTGTGTGCAAATGGATTGCAGCTAACTCTTCTTTAATAACCCTTCTCTACACCAGGAGCGTGGAGGGATAGAAGAAATGCCAGAGCCTAAGGACAAGGTGCAGGCTTTAAAGGATCAGGTGGATGGCGTGAAAAGCATCATGACTCAGAATGTGGACCGGATCCTGGCACGAGGAGAAAGGCTGGATGACTTAATGGGCAAGACAGAGGATCTGCAAGCAGGGGTCAGTGTGATCACGAGAGTTTTAACTTTCACTTGGCTGTGTGTAAAAGCAGGCTGAGATGTGGACAATACTCCCATACATGCACACTTGTCAATAAAGCTTGGTAAGCTGTGATCTTAGTGATACTGTTCAGTTAAACAAGAATAACAAGTCACTTCGGGCGGTGTCAGGTTCTCCACATTACAGAACAGAACAGGTGAAGTGTGGCCTTTTTCATGCCCTTATTCAACTTTAAGGATTTTACAAAGTCAGCTGTGTAAAATGTAAATAAAACCAAATGAGGTCAACTATAGTGTCCCCTAGCAGTAAAGCTAATTACTCTTTTATCTGTTTTGTTATCCGTTTGTACTCTTGAGGTTGTGGTTGCAGCAGGAAAAGACTTCTTAGAGCTTAAATACTTGTATTTGACCACACTCACCTTCCATTTTCATTCATGGAAAAACAAGATCTCAAACACAGTAATAGCATTCATTTCCTAATCAGGCTTAATGTTAAGGCCATAGATGGTGTAAAAGATGGACATGGTTACTGTGACATCTAATAAGGAGTATAAGGGACACATTAGGAAACATTATTATTATCAGTATTACTATTGTTATTGTTATGGTGAGGAGAAAAAAAGAGAAATGTTTTCCTTGTAACTATACATCTATACAATGATTTGACATCTTAGTTTATGTTCTTATCTTATGTTTAGCTGATCCATTTTGTTCCCTTAAGCCTCATCAGAAATGGTCTCAGTGGCTGGGTGGATGCCAAGTAGCCTTTTTTTAAGGAAGGGAAATGGGGATTAAAAGCTGAGGCCACATTTCACCAGAGCTGCACTGAAAATCAGTGGCAACAGCTCTTATGAAGTGATGAATTCAAATGTTTTGGTTTAAGTGCTCATCAGCTTTTACAGAGGAAGACAGGACAGAGGTACAACAGTGAGTGTCTGCACACATCTGTAAAAAAACAATGAAGGCTCTGTCAATGTTTGGCCCTGCATTTCAGTCATTGATGCTGATGGAAATATGAACACAGAAGATTACTGTTGGCTTTAGATGCACCATGCAATATCGTCTGGAAAGCATCTGATTTGTAGAAAAACACACAGAACGAACACCATCAGTCGTGGATTGGTCTCCACAGAGCCCAGACTGGAACATCGTTGAAGCAGTGTGGGATCATCCGGTCAGAAGACAAAAGGCAGAAACATCCAAAGAAGAGTTTGAATGTCTTTCAAGAAGCCTAAGAACTATTCCTGAAGACCACTTAAGCAAAGCTGCCTAAGAGACTCCAGACTGTGTTGAAGAATAAAAGCGGTGGTATCAATTGTTGACTCTGGAAAAACAAATTCCTTTTATGTTTGCACATTTCAATAAATCACTGTACCACTTTGGTATTTTTCTAGCAAAATATTAACAACTCAAGACTAAACAGAGTTATATCAATAGAACTGATTACATAATTTTATTGATTCTCCTGTCTTTTTCCTTTTGTAGGCTCAACACTTCAAGCAGACGTCTCACAAGGTGGCTCGCTCCTACTGGTGGAAGAATGTCAAGTTGATTGTGGTCATAATTGTGATCGTCCTAATTATCGTCCTCATTATCATCTTACTGGCCACAGGAGTCATCCCTACTAGTTCCCCCGTGCCTCCTATAGTTGCTCCCACCATCAAGCCCTAAACAGACAGAAATTTAAACAATGTATAGTCAGAATAAAATCATAAGCATATTCCTATTGCACAATATCGAGGGAAAAAAATAAATACATATATATATATATATATATATGGTGAAACCGTTAATACTACACAGTTTCTATGTTGAACTTTTAGGAATTCCAATATTTTATTCTTTGGTTTAAGGGACTTTAATGACAGAACAAGCTTTTGAAAGCCTTTCCCATACAATACCTGCTTTTTTTTTCTTTCTTTTTTTTTTTACACATCCTAAACCGCTGTGGAACATCAGTGGTCAATGGCAGTAAAACACTACCGGTATTTTTAAAGGATGTTTCATATCAGCACTGTCTACTCCTCTTTGTTAAACGGATTCACCATAAGCATTTATTTCATCCCAGCAAAGAGCGAGTCTCTTAAATTTTTGTAGTTGAAAAGAATGAAGCTGGATTATTCCAGTCTCATATTTTATGTTAGGTTTGTCTTAGATGTTGTCACTGGTGCACCTTTACAAAAGACAGCGTGTATAATGCAGAGTACGATTTGGATCGACTGTAATAAAGGTAATAGAGGTAATAAAATGGGTAATATCTGGATCCTTTTTGACACTAGAAAATTACCACAGAGTTAACAGTTTTAGGTCACAGTATATTTAATGGGAGGATGAATTGTGGAGTTGATTTTGACATCTGTCTGGCTTCTGGGCGATATTACATAAGCTTCCAAAACCACTCTGGCCCATCAGGTAACTGGACCTCTGCAGGTGTCCTGTTTAAAATGACAGTGGAAGATTAGAAGTGGATATTTTGGGTACTTTTGACCCTCTGTGATTTGGCTTTTTATTTTTTATTTTTTTGGTTCATCCCACTGAAGACAAATCGGATTTGGATCTGGGGTACGAGGAGGCCAGGTGAACACCAGGAGCTCTTCCATATGTTCTGGAGCCATTCGTTATCAGCAACAAATGTTATTCACTTCACCTGTCAGAAGTTTGTTGTGGCTGATTGGTGTATTTCAGTCAAAATGCTTCCAGTTTTGTTACAGTCAGACAACCTACATAAGAACGGTTTATTGAATTAATATACTTTGAATACTCTCTAAATGGTGTTTATGAAGTAAGCAATGAAAAGATTACAGTGAAGCCGTCAAGTGTGTTGACATTAAATAAGCAGTCGGTTACTACACCACTGAAACAAGGGGTGTAGTTTTAAATTTGCATCGAACTCCTATTCGGGCCGTAAAGTTTAACTGATAGCCTACAGCTGACTAGCCACCTGCAGGTATGCAGTGCAGAAACTCACAGCCTTTGAAGGGGAATTGCAATGTCAACCACCTCTACAACACTCCCCCTCTGGCCCGTGTCAGCCACAGTGGTAAACCTTCATAGAGTCTTTTTGAAAATCCTCCAAGTTTCTGGATGTTACAATACCAGTTTAGTTTCAAAGAGGTCAAAGGGCTTTTGGTGTGAGCTGTATAGAGTCATCATATTCTCACTGATGTGTATATTTGTAGACTTTAGCAGACCTCTCCATAAGTGCCTCTTCTGTAGAGGCTATTAATGTTACTTTTTTCTTATTTAATCAGAAGTGAATGAATAAAATCTGAATGTAATTTCTGTATAAATAAATCGTAACTGATTCTGTATACAACCCTAAAGTTTCATGATGAGGTAACAAAATCCCTGTTGGAAAAAATACTTTTTTCCCCTTTTTGGTCTCATCTCTTGATGCCTATAAACCACACTCTTGTTTCTGTAAGACATCTTCAGTGAGTCTGTTGCTGTGTTAAAGGATTTTTTCTACTGTGTGTAACTCTTGTAATTTAAAACTCTTGAGGGTCTTATTCTGATGACTTACGGTATTTAATGGTTTTGACGGTCTGATAGAGAATAAATTGTATTTTTCTTCTGCTCTGTTGTCATGTCCTCTTCTGTGATCACAGTTTTGCCACAAGATGGAGACAGATTGTGACCTAGGCTCCTGTTTCTCCTCAGTTTATTCTATCCTATTCTGCTCAGTGGTGTGTACACAATTTAAGTGGTGAGGAAAACGCACACGGTAGCACAGCGGTTCGCACTGTTGCCTCACAGCAAGAAGGTCCTGCGTTCAATTCCACCATCAGCCTAGCATCTTTCTGTTTGGAGTTTGCATGAGTTCCTCCCAGAGTCCCAAGACATATAGTTATTAGGGATAGGTTCATTGGTAACTAAATTGTATTATTGTAGGGTGTACCTTACAATATAAAGCGCTTTATATTGTAATGCTCTGAGTCTATGAGCCTTATGCCATGAGAAGTGAATTCCAGCCCAAACTTACTGTGGAAACAAAATACTGTATCTATCACAGAAAAGGTCTTTGAACTGAAAACAAAATAGCAAGATTGTGTTTAATGGACATAAAGCAGATTTCACAAGGTCGAGCAGACAGTCCCAGCTCTGACTGTCTTCATCCATTTACTGACTCCTCCGCTAAATGGGACACGCCTTTGCCCCCGGCATGTCTAATTAAATTCTTTATTTCCTTATTATAGAATATCTTCCATCATGGTTTCCCGACAAAGGCGCTTGCAGTATGCCACATTACCTGCCACACACCCGGCAGTAGTTGATAAGCATTTTTGAAGTCACATGTCTAATGAGACAAGTAAAGAACAAAGAGAAAAAAATCTGTTCAGAGAAATGAATGTGAGTTTATCATTTCATAGCTGTGTAGGAGATCCTTGTCTTGGCTGAGTTGCTGCCTTAAACTGTGGGGTCAGAGGTTACCTTGATTACATGTGTTTTCTTTGGTGCAAGGTGGCACCACTGTATCGTCACAATGTTTTTCCAGATGATCAAGATTTCCATTACGACACCTTGAAATGCTGCAGATCTGTGACAAACTGACAACAGGCACAGCACGAACATGGCAGACATGGTAAGTGAATATTTAATACACTTTTATAAGCTGAATTCCCAGGAAGCAAACACATTTGACTTAATCTGGCATAATTCTGAGAAAGTTTTTAGAATTCAGATACTTTCTATTATTTTAATCCTGAAAGTTAGGACTGCTGCCTGGCAGAGTTACAAGTTCAGTGTGCCAGTGTTTATCAGCAGTGATCACACAAACAACTGCGGTGCTTTCAGTCTCATATTGTGACAATCCCCCTTGATTCCTTGATCATCCTTCATTCCTCTCCTCACGTCAGAGGAAGCAAGAGTAGTTTTGGGTACAGTCATTTAAGAACATTTCATTATAAAGTGATGTCAGATGACACTGTCAAGATGACACCTGTGCATGCTCAATTATAGTTAGCCTTCTCTGTCCTCGCAGGAGCATTTTGAAACAGATACATCCCTCAGCCGTTCTGAGATTGATTTCTGAGTCACAGGCAGGAACACAGAGGAGACGAGAAGCAGCAGAAGAGGGAAATTTAAAAAGCCCATTGTCCAGTTAATTATCTCTCCCACCCAAGAATACTGGAGTGCCATAAAGTACAGGCTGAATTGCTCATTATAGGAAATTACATAACTAGTTTCAGCAAAGTGAACAAACTATCATTGTAGTTTCCTTGTTTCACTAATTTTATCTTTTACAGTAAATGGTTCTAATCATTATCACAAGAACCCCTTTGCAAAAACAGTTTGGTTCATTATAGCAGGAATGCAGTGGTTAGACTGGTTTTGCCAGTCCAATGCCTCATGTTACTGAAGCCTGCATGAACAGTTAGAGTGACTGATGTCATCAGTCATGGTGCTAGCAGCTATAATACTTAATGCACTGTGCATTGTGTCTTGAACTAACAGACAACACCAAATTATGTTTTGGGGCCTAAAAGATGCTCTGCTAGACCTTTACTGGAGCATTACCTTCACCATGTTTGACAGATAATGTGATGTGCTTCAAATCCAGAGCTCTGGAACAAGTTAAATTTTCATGTGTGCAAAGGATTTTTTTTTTTCAGAATTGATCAGGTTATTGGCAAAGTCTAATCTGGATTTCTTGTTCTTAATTGTAACAAGTGGTTTGTACCGTGTTGTAAACTCTTTGCAATTCCATTCATGACGGCATCTATGGATTGTAGACCTTCACAATGACGTGCCTACTTCCTCCATTGTGTTTTTGACTTGAATGTTGTTTTTGAAACTGTATTTTTACTATATTTCTGGTTTATTTTGGTTTTAAAACATCTACTTTAGCCACTAAGCAGTAAGCCACGTGAAATTACATAATAGAGTGGTATGTATGTGTATGTGCATAGTGCGAGTTTATTTGCTATAGACTTCCAACGTTCTATGGCCTTAAGATTAGCTCAGGAAAAATGTGTAGAGAGCTTCGTGGAATGTGTTTCCATGTCCAAGCAAAGCCTCGTATTTATTTATCAAAGCTACATGATGACACATACAGTGAACAAAGTTTCTATAAAAATGACACATTGTAAGAAAAACATTAACATACTGATACATTTATATCAAAATCTGACACACTTTCAAAGCATCACAATAAAAGTTTTATAAATATCATGCTCTTTAATGATCATTTTACATGTGTCACATTTTAAAAGCACAATTAGAAAAGTGTTCACAAAAACAGTTCGAGAACTTACATCTTTACTTTTTCCACAGTGCCTGCCTCTTACAAAACTTTGTGCTTTTCATAATCAGACACAATAATTTAGGATTATCTAAGACCTGCCATCAAATGTCTCTTTTACAATCATTTGTGTTCGCTGCTCCCAGAATGTAACTCTTGCGCACTTTTATGCCTAACTCCAGAATATTCAACTCCAGAGATTTGCCATGTGTATATATATATATTTGTTTGTTTTTTCTGTCATGTTATTGAATTTTATTTTTTACAAAATTAACAGAGATCGGAACTTTACTGATAATTCGTCTAAGCAAAAAAAATATCCCCATTCAAAAATGTCATGTCACAACCTCATTGACTTACGGAATGATGCTGTTTGGTCAGACGAAAACTAAATATTAATGAGGACAAAAGGAATCAGAAGCTCCAAGGACAACTCGATGAAGCACTGGAAAGAAATGAAGAAATTCTTCATGAGAAGGAAGAACATGAAATGAAGCAGAGAGACATGGAGCGCAAACTCAAAGACATGGAGGAAAAATACAGAGTGGTGGAAATAAAGCTTGATGAAACACGGGTCACAAATGAACAGTTACTTTAAGAGAAAGAAGAACAACTTATTCTCCAGGACTTTGAGAGTAAAAATCTAAAACTGCAAGAATTTTCTAATGAAATGAAGGACAAAACAACAGAACTGGAAGCAGAAAAGGAAAAACTGGAAAAACAATGCTCAGAGATGCAGAGTAGGATCGATGAAATGCTGAGAAAGAACACAGAACTCTAAGAACTTTCTAACAAATTTAAGTGCAAAAACACTGAAATGCACATGAAGACCTGCAGTGTACACTTGAAGAAATCTGGACAAGAAGTCAGCAGTTAGAAGATATGCACAACAGAGAAACACAGACATGTACAAGGCAACGCTAAAACAGGAGGCAACATCTAAAGAACTGAAAGAAAAGCTTGAAGAAAAAGCAGCAAAATTAGAAGAAGTGGAGCAAAGATGCGAGAAATTTGAGAAGCAAAATGCAGAAACAATTGATGAGTTAAGAATCCTCATCCTAGAGAAAAAAAAAAGTCTAGTGGAAGAGCACCTGAAAAAGAAGAAAAAACGCTTCTGCTTGTTCTGGAGGAGGGACACGGCTGCTTCCTAACCTGATGTAGCCTCGTCTTCCTCCGCCACTGTTCCATCCTAGGCTACGTCCACACTAATGCGTTTTAGTTTGTAAATGCATCGTTTTCTCTCCGTTGTGGCCTCCCGTCCACACTGAGACGCCGTTTTCGCTGATGGAATGCAGCGTTCCCTTTCAGTCGATTCACTCGGTACAACACATAAGTATGGGATATCACGCCCTCGCGTGTCCTGGCTGAAGAAACCTTTATTCACGCCTTTAAGGCAGATGACGTGTGATGACACGCGCACGGCCCTGCCTGCACATATAGCCGCTGTCATCACAGTCATCCCTCAGTTCTTACGCTCTTCACCTCGCTGAGAACACCTCTGCTGAGTTGGGTTAGCTAGCTGCTGCTAGTTAGCTCCGTTGTCTGCCGACTTGAACTTAGCTTAACTGCCCCTGTTGGTGTTAGCCTCCACCGCGCAGTTGGTGTGTAGGCTGCCCGCGGAGCGCTAATTTCAAGTTTTTCCTGTGCAGCGTTTCGCTTTGCGTTTTGGAATGGACTCCAAACCGAAGCGAGCAAAGCAGAAATCTTCTGTTCGCCCCTGTCCTCAGGGATGCGGTTTCTCCTTGCACGACAGCGACCAGCACGATGCCTGCCCTGTCTGCCTGGGGATCGTCCACGCTAGGAGAGTGTTGACGGAGCCCGAAGCCTGTGCGTTTTGCCGCCAGTTTCGGCGCTCGACCCTGGAAAGACGGGTGACGTTTGTGGAAAAAGTGCTGGGACGCTCGGCTGTCGCACGGCATGACCCTCTCCTTTCCGAGTCTGGAGCCCCGGCTTCGTCCGAGTCCGAAGACGAGGATTTTCCGGTCGATGTCCCCGCAATTAGCTGGGCTGACCATATGGAATATGTTGACGGGTTAGCCGATGACGAGCCGGAACCATGCAGGAGCGCTGACGGGCTTCAGCCTGGGTTGAAGCCCGCCAGCGCTCCCCAAGAAGACGATGACGTGCTGGACATCGGCCTGGACATCCATGGTTTGTCGGAGGATGAGCAGGAGAGCTCACTGTCGGCCCAATGTGCCGCCGCTGCTGCGCCGGTCGTCCACGATGACACCTCTCTTTTCTCCCTGTTTCGCCGTGCTGCTGAGAAGCTGCAGGTGGACTGGCCCTCTCCTCCGCCAGCTCAGAAGCCTTTGCGGTTCGCGGGGTTGTTCCTCCCACCGGAGCCCGCAACGGCCAAAAACTGCCTTCCCATGTTCCCAGACTTTCTCTGCGAGCTAACAGCATCATGGGACAAACCTCTGTCTACCCGCGTCACTGTGCCCGGCTATGGACAGTACATGGAATTGGACGGCGCCGAGGGGGCTGGCTTAGCTAACCCACCCCCTATGGAGCCGTCTCTGGCTGCTTATCTGGCCCCGTCCCATAACCATGGTGTCAGCGGCCCCGCAACTCTGCCGTCCAAGCACTGCAGATTCTCTGCTTCGCAGCTGGAGAAGATTTATCGAGCTCAGGCCGGCACTGCTCGCGCCATGAGCTCTGTCACCATGCTCCAGACGTACCAGGCAATGTGCCTGGCGGAGCTCGGATCGCTGGTTCCTGATGACAGCCCGCTGGCACCTCTTCTTAACGAGGTCAGAGTCTCCACAGATTACATCCTCCGTGCGTCTCGCTGTGCTCTCCCTGGGCAGAGGGATGGCTTCGACAGTAGTGGCGCAGAGGCACCTGTGGCTGACCCTCTCTGACATCCCGGATAGGGACAGGGCTGTATATTCTCGGCTGGCGCCTAGCAGCTGACTTAGAACTGGTGCGGACCAGGGGAATCCGACTGTTTAATTAAAACAAAGCATCGCGAAGGCCCACGGTGGGTGTTGACGCGATGTGATTTCTGCCCAGTGCTCTGAATGTCAAAGTGAAGAAATTCAATGAAGCGCGGGTAAACGGCGGGAGTAACTATGACTCTCTTAAGGTAGCCAAATGCCTCGTCATCTAATTAGTGACGCGCATGAATGGATGAACGAGATTCCCACTGTCCCTAGCTGCTATCTAGCGAAACCACAGCCAAGGGAACGGGCTTGGCAAAATCTGGACGCACCAGTGTCTGCGGCTGGGTTATTCGGACATTCACTTGAAGCCATTCAGGCCAGATTCGATCTGAGGAAGAAGCAGACGGAAGCTCTGCGCGACATCATCCCCAGACGTCAGCCGAAGCCCAAGACCGCAGCTAGCTCTCACAGGCCCGCCGCTCCTCTGCCGACTGGCAAGAGACCGGCGCCCACTGCTGAAGTGGGTGTGCCGCCAGCGAGGGCACATCCTCCGGCCCGAGCTCCACGCCAGTCGGCCTGGAGCAAAGGCCCACCCTCGGGCCCCCGACAGGACCCGACGCCCAGGAGGAAGAAGCCTCAGCCCTCCTAGCTGTGGTTTCGAGTGGAGAAGGGGTCCAGCAGCAGGGAGACGCTGCTTTTACCCCTCTGTTGCCGCACAAGAGGTGCTGCTTAAGTTTTGTTCAGGTTGTCAGCCCCAGAAGGCGCTGCACTTTCCTAACACTGTCTCCCAAGCACAAAACCCCTGCACACAAAATGCCTCAGGTAACTCCCTGTTCAGGTGTGTTAAATGTTCAGGTGACCACATCGAGTGTTCCCTCTGTTATTCATTGTTGTGCCCCAGAAAAGGTGCCTCCAACAAAATGTATGAATGTACATGTTTCCATGTTACAATCAATAAAGAGTGTTGTTTATTCTCAAACAATCACAAATTATTATTTTTTTTCTTCTTCTTTTATTAACAAATGAAACAATACAGTCACAAACAACATAACACAATATAGTGCAAATGAACTCTCGTGGAGGATAAAAAAAAAAGAACACAGTCAATACAACAAAACTAACAGCAAGGATATGGGGGGAGGGGGCTAGACAAAAAATCCACAGTATTAACGGGGAAGAATTTAAAAAAAAAAAAAAAAAAGAGCACAGGTTGATACACAATAGAGGTAATGATCAAAACAGTAGCAAATGGGAAATGTCATCATAGATTGTGGCAAATCTGCTTGACTTCAGTTTTTTAAGTGACATGAAATAATGTTTAAAGTCATTGATGAACCATGTAAAGGATGGTTTTCTATTCCTCCATTTACAACAATGTATATGGTATTTACCTAACAGGATGACAATGTTAATCACAGTAGAGACGGATGGATGTTGTTTAGCCATATAGAAAATAATATCAGAAATATTAAACTGGGGAATATCGTTGATCTTGAGGGATAACCAGCTGTGTAGTTCTAACCAAAAGGCAGCTGATGCAGGACATGAGAAAAACAAATGGTGTAATGTTTCACAGGCTGAATCACAAAATGCACATTGATTAACCTCAAATTTAAACCTCCTCTTTAAGAATTCAGACACAGGATATATATTATTAATTATCTTGAAATGAGTTTCTTTTACTTTTGGGGAGACAGGCCACTTAATGAATTTTGAGAACGCCTTTTCCATGAGTGACTGATCCCCATGAAGGGCCTGCAAATATCTACCTGAGTTAAACCCCTGGAAAAGAATAGATTTAAAAATCACACTGATAAATTTATTGTTACATTTACTATCATTTAGGATGCAGTTACCAATTTTTAAGTTTGGCAGCGCTGGATTGACCTCAGAATGTAGCATTGTGTTGCGTATCAGCTGCCTTAGGGCCAAAGGGATAGCACAGCAAACTTTTCTGTATTCTTTTAATGGACAAATAAAGTCGTGTCTCTTCGAGAAAGACACGTAATCCAGTAAAGCACCACTCAAATCCAGCAAGTCAGTTACAAACAAGATACCACTCTCAAACCAGTTCCTGATAAATAATGTCTTTTTGTTAGCAGTTATCACTCTATTGTTCCATAGGGTCGACATGTGAGGAGAAAAGTTGTGTGTAAACATCATTTTCCAAAAATGAAGAATCTGTTTGTGAAAATTAGAGAGTGTAACAGGTATTTTACTAGTCTCAAAGTCACATCTTAATAGAAAATCAATTCCTCCTAGTTCCTTAAATAAAGATCTGGGTATATGAAACCACATGGAATCAGACTGAGATAAGCAAGCTCTGAGCCAGTTGATCTTAAAAGTTCCAATCATTGATTCAAAGTCTAAGGCTCTGACACCACCCTTCTCATAATCTTTAACCAACTGTGATCTCTTAATATGGTGGGTTTTGTTTTTCCACAGGAATTGAAAAATAATTGAGTTGGCTTTCCTAATATTTTGGGGAGAAATATAAAGAGAATGACATGGGTAAATTAATTTAGAGATACCTTCAGCTTTGGAAAGGATGACTCTGCCAAATATAGTGATATCCCTGGTCCAAACAATCACAAATGCTCAGCCTGCAGGCAGAATGAGCCAGGTCAGGCAGGTGATGCAGTCCCCTGCACACACACGGGGGGGCGACAACGCCCCGCCGACGGTGCTGCAGGTCAGCCGGCTGGCTGCTCACTTCCCTCAGTGGCGCGCTTGCGCCCCCTCTCCGTGGGTGCTGCGAACCGTTGCCATGGGTTACCGGTTGCAGTTCCGGGTCAAACCGCCTCGTTTCCAAAGAGTCTAAACACGACTGTCAACACCGTACAATGTTGAGAAACTCCCTGTAAAGCTTTCATCCTTCCATAAGCAGGTCCTCTTAGCGTGGACCCTCATTTATAAACACAACTTCTCACCTCACAAATACCTTATCTGGAACAACAGAGATATTTTATATAAAAATAAATCACTTTTCCTGGAAACTTGGATCCAAAATGGGATCCTATTGGTGGCTCAGCTGGTTAGTAAAGAGGGACAACTACTTACTTACGACGACTTTATTGCACTATATAATTTTCCAATCAGTGTTCAGGAATTCTCAGTGGTGCTTGGTGCCATACCCTTAGGGACTTTAATGTTATATAAAAACACTGACAGCTCAATATCTACCTCAGTCACTCTCCCTGATCCAGCTGAGTCACCAATAGGAAAAATCTGCTTTTCACAGGAACTTGGTAACAGCAATAAGAGAATACGTAGTTTATTCCAAGAAGATATCGTCTCTCTCCCATATATAATATCTTATTGGAACCGCTTTGTTCCAGATATCAAGTGGAAGACAGTCTGGATGGTCCCCCATAAATATTTGATTGTAAATAAGGTGAAAGAAGTCTCATTTAAAATTCTACATAAATGTTATCCAGCCAGTCACTACATGGTAAAATTTAAAAGGGACATAAATACTAATTGTACTTTCTGTGGGGATCATCCAGAAACTGTGACACATCTTTTTTGGTACTGTTCTTTTACACAGAGATTCTGGAAGGAATTTAGCAGGTTTGTTATTGTCCATATTTTAAGGGAGTTTTCTTTACGATGGGAAAATGTTTTATTCTGTTTCTTTAAGTTCCCCAAGAAGTATGATAAATGCTTTTTTATGATAAATTTGTTAATACTTTTAGCTAAATTTTTTATCCATAAATGTAAGTTTACTAACAAAACACCATATTTCTGTCATTATTTTAAGGATGTGGAAATGTACATACAATCAATATCAGACTCCACCAACAAAAAGGCTCTCAAAACAATATATGTATGTGAATTTTTGCGTGTATTCTTATAATTGTTACCTTTTTCTTTTACCCTTGGCTTTTTGTGTTCATGTTCTGTTGTTTTGTATACTTCATCTGTTCGTATGTTGTATACTCATTGTTTGTTAAATAAAGTTTTAAAAAAAACAAAAAAAAAAAAAAAACGACTGTCAACACCGAGGCGGCCATGATACTCAGAGAGGAAATAAAGGCGCTATTGCAGAAAAGAGCGATACGAGTGGTCCCCACTTCGGAGACAGACAAAGGTTGGTACAGCCGTTATTTTGTTGTTCCGAAAAAGAGGGGGAGGGCTTCGTCCCATCCTCGACCTGCGAGTCTTGAACACGTATCTACGAACGTACAGGTTCAAGATGCTAACACTCAGACAGCTCTTTAATGCAGTCGGCCCGGGAGATTGGTTTGCAACAATCGATCTAACAGATGCTTATTTTCATGTGGTTATGCACCCGAAACACAGGCAGTTTCTGAGGTTTGCATTCGAGGGCGTAGCCTACGAATACCTAGTGCTGCCGTTCGGGCTGTCGCTCGCTCCTCGCACCTTTACGAAATGTGCCGAGGCAGCGCTAGCGCCCCTCAGAGAGAGAGGCATCCGTATGTTAGCCTACCTAGACGACTGGGCTCTCGTAGCTTGCTCCAGAGAGCAGGCGGAGACACAGCTGTCGCTGGTTCTGTCACACATTCAGACGTCTGCGTTTCCAGACGATATTAAGCTTGTTGGGCATGATGGCATCTATGATCGCCGTAGTGCCACTTGGACTGTTAAAAATGAGAGCGTTTCAACGCTGGACTCTCTCTCACCGTTTGTGTGCATCGCGTCACCTCCGGAGGAGGCTGCCGGTGACCGCGTCTTGCATACTAGCTCTCCGTCCTTGGAGGGAGCCCGGGCTGCTGCATCAGGGCTCTCGGATTGGGAGGGTGTTGTTTCGCAATGGTGTCCACAGATGCTTCCCTAAGAGAGTGGAGAGCGCTGTGCGAGTGTGCATCAGTGAGAGGGATCTGGTCCGCAGCCCAGCGCCAGCTGCACATCAACCACTTAGAGCTGTTAGCAGTGTTCTTAGCTCTAAAGTATTTCCGTCTGAACCTGGGGCCGGACCTTATCTCCAGGGGGGGTCCTCTGGTGAGAGAATGGAGGTTACACCCTTTAATAGTGGCTCAGTTTTGGGATCTATTTGGCAAGGCGCAAATAGATCTTTTTGCTTCCAGGGTAAATACTCACTGCCCCCTGTTCTTCTCCATAATCGACCACGATGCACCCTTGGGCTTGGACGCGCACCAATGGCCAGACGTGCTCCTGTATGCATTTTCCCCAGTGGAAATGATATCTCCAGTTCTAGAGAGACTGCGTTGCATTCCCTCTCTCTGATTCTAGTGGCCCCTTGGTGGCCCACAAGGTCATGGTATGCAGAGATAATCAGCCTGCTAGCAGCGAGTCCTTGGCAGCTCCCTCTCCACAGGGATCTCCTCTCTCAGGCGTGAGGAGAAGTGTTTCATCCGCGCCCAGATCTGTGGCGCCTTCATGCTTACCTGCTGAGAGGTTAAACTTGATTGCTAAGGGTTTGCCACCTAGTGTGATAGCGACAATTCAGAGCGCTAGGGCCTCATCTACTAGAGGCTTGTACGCTTACAAATGGCGAGCCTTCGAGCAATGGTGCCAGGACCGCCACACTCTCCCATTTCAGTGCTCTATTGTGGATGTTTTGACATTCCTGCAGGAGCTGCTGGATAAGGGCCTTTCATTTTCGACAATTAAGGTTTATTTAGCAGCTATATCTGCTTGTCATATTGGCTTTGACGGGGTGACACCAGGTGCACATCCCCTCGCCATACGTTTTCTGAAAGGAGTTTGCCGGCTGAGGCCCGTGCTTAAGTCCAGTGTCCCTGCTTGGGACTTGTCTTTGGTGCTGGAGGCCTTTTGTAGCCCCCATTTGAACCCATTGAGTCTGTGGATATGAAATTTCTTTCATATAAGACTGCATTACTTCTCACTTTGGCTTCAGCAAAGCGAGTGGGTGACCTTCATGCGCTGTCTGTGCATTCCTCCTGCACATAGTTCTCTCCTGATGGCCACAAGGTCGTATTGCGTCCAAATGCTGCCTATTTTCCCAAGATCATGCCTGCATCTTATAGCTCAATGGAGTTTGAGTTGCTGAGCTTTTGCTCCCCTCCTTTTGCATCTGAGGAGCAGAGGAGGATGCATTCTCTTTGTCCAGTGCGTGTGCTACGCACCTACATTGAGCGCACTCAGAATGTGCGTTTATGTGACCAGCTGTTTGTCTGCTTCGCTAATCCAAATAGAGGTAGAGCTCTGTCGAAACAGAGGCTGTCCCACTGGATTATAGAAGCTATCTCACTGGCATACGGCACCAGAGGTCTTGCTTTGCCCCACGGGGTGAGAGCTCATTCCACCAGGGGGATGGCAACCTCATGGGCTCTTTTTAAAAGGGTGCCTGTAGCTGATATTTGTGCGGCAGCTATTTGGGCATCACCGCACACTTTTGTGCGGTTTTATCGGTTGGACGTTACAGCCCCTTCGGTGGCTCATGCTGTCCTTTCTGCTCGGTCTACCACTCACTAAGGATGTGGTGGTCCGATTCCGGTTCGGTGGCTGCTCTGTGGGGCGTGTATATATGTCCCATACTTATGTGTTGTACCGAGTGAATCGACTGAAAGGGAACGAATAGTTATGTCTATAACTTCTGTTCCCTGAAGGAGAGGAACGAGGTACAACACAAGGTGGCCTCACTGAGCAGTTTGGCTCGGTGAAGAGCGGCTATCGAACTGAGGGATGACTGTGATGACAGCGGCTATATGTGCAGGCGGGGCCGTGCGCGTGTCATCACATGTCATCTGCCTTAAAGGCGTGAATAAAGGTTTCTTCAGCCAGGACACGCGAGGGCGTGATATCCCATACTTATGTGTTGTACCTCGTTCCTCTCCTTCAGGGAACAGAAGTTATAGACATAACTATTCGTTTTGAAAACACTCTCGAAAACGGATACATTTGGAAACGGTGCTTTTGCGTGGCAGTGTGGACAGCAAAAACACAGACTTTCTAAAATGATGACGCATGTTAGTCATATGATGCAGTCATGTGACCAATTAAACTAAGATAGCGGAGGGCATTATACAGCAGTTGTTTTGTTTGCTCTGAATTTTGACAGCCCTATTAAAGATTAATATCAGTCTGTACATGCTTCAGATAGCTTTTCTGCAAATTCTTTAACTCTCACTCGCTTTTGCAACTTTGTACTTTTGTGTTACTCGCAGCAACAACTCCATCTCATTGTTAGTCCATTTAAAAAACTCGGTGCTTTTCCTCAACATTTTGCCGCGACGTTTCAAAGAGCCGGAAAGTAAAGAAGCGGCAGACAGAAATGAGGCAGGTCGAATCTTCTTGCGTTTCACGCATGCGCAGTACTGGAACGCAAGCGTTTTCAGCCGTTCTGTGAAAACGCCTGAAAACGCTAGTGTGGACGTGGAGCGTTTTCAGACAAAACGCCATTTTCAAATCTGTCCGGGCTACTGTGGACGTAGTCACATCATCAATCTTCATTCAAGATTAATTTATTATCTTGAATGATATATTTATTAATTTATCTTAAGTTTAAAAACAAGAAATGGGTAATAGCTGTGTGTGTGTGTGTGTGTGTGTGTGTGTGTGTGTGTGTGTGTGTGTGTGTGTGTAAAACGCGTAAAAAAGGTGGCAAAGTAAAAAGTAAACTTTTTGTCTAAAAAGTAAAGTTTAAAAAGACCCAAACATTCTAAAGCCAGTAAACAGTGGATTTTGCTTTTCTTGTGTTATAAAGTTGTTTTGTTTCCTCATTCCACTAAATGTGTTTTTAGGAGTTTAGTTATTTTCAATAGTAGTTGATGCAGGTATTTTTAAAGAATGAAGCTAATAATTAGTCTTGTGTGTTTGGAGTATGTTGTTAGCAGACATGTAGAACAGTGTGTTTCTTCAGCGGCCTGTCTTGTTTCTCTTTCTGAAAAAAGTCGAAAGCTCTTACAGGTGTAAGAACATCCAGCTGATTGTGGCCATCATAGTGATTGTCCTCATCATCATCATTCTGCTAGCTGCTGGTCATCCCCATCAGTGCTCCTGTGACTCCCATAGCCAGCCCCACCTCCAAGCCCTGAACACACATTTAGATCATAATCCAACATCACTGCATGAGTCTCTCTGATCCTACATCTGTTAATTTGCGGGGGGTGGTATCATCTCCTAATCACACTGTCGTGGTTTTAGCAATAAAATTATGCTTGTGTCAAAAACATAGACTGCATATGGACTTGAAGACAAATATGTAACTTTAAGGAGAAAAATAAAAGCGATCTGTGTTTAAGATAAATAAATTATGTCTCATTGAGTAGGAAGATAGTGTAAGTGATACTGTAATAAAACGTGTGTGCAGTGCCATCCTCAGCTTTGTGCAGGCACGTCCTGCTTCCATTTAAGCAGCAGAGGGCACTCAAGAGTCGGTTGTTTGCACCATACACTCAGTGGCTCTGAAAGAAAACTTTCACTGTGGAGGTCACTAAAACACCACACACGTTAGCATAATACTTTGGTTCTTTCATTTGATAAACAGACCACAATCAACAGCAGAATCTGAAGAATAAGCATCTGTAACATTTTAAAGATGTACTATGTTGCACACCTTGTAATCCTCACTTAAGATTCAATTCAATTTTATTTATACGGCGCCAAATCACAGCAACAGTCGCCTCAAGGTGCTTCATATTGTAAGGTAAAGACGCAGTAAAAACCACAGCAATCAGACACCCTCCTAGCAAAAAAAAACTGGTGACAATGGCAAGAAAAACTCCCTTTTAACAGGAACAAACCTTGGGCTCAACAAGGTTCAGGAAGGGGGAAGCAATCTGCCATCTGGTTGGGTATGAGGGCAGATGTTTGCACTTAATAGGTCAACATGACGGACTACAAGAGAAGCATTGCACACAGATGTTTTGGGTGATGACTGAAAGATTACCTCAGCATTAGCATAGTGCCTTCTCCATTACACCGATTTTTCACACTGGTCAACTTAAAATAACATAATAAACCCGCTGTTTATACTGAGATGTGATCTGAGATTTTTGGACTTGAACAGATGAGACCGAAAGTTTCAAATCTCTAAATCAAGCAAACAGAAACGAGGCTTTTGTCTGTTTTCACACTGCCAATGCTACTAGGCTCTTCAAACCATCCACCTGGATCATTTATGGCCTCTACATAGGCCCACGTCAACCAATTGGCTCTCAAAGTTGCAGTTCTGTCATTTTAGACTGAAAATCTGCACCACTTTATCTTGAAAGTGGTAAAAAAAACCAACCTAAATATCTATTTCAACATAATGTCACTTATATGTATAGAAATGCTGCAAAAGGTTCTAAAAGTTAATTGCCCGTTTATAATCTCCTTTCTCTGTGACTCCTTCTGTGTTCATACAGGCTGACTGTAATAGAGAAATTGCTGATTTGCCAGCAGATGGAGACTGAGAGTCCAAATGATCTGACTCTTGATTAAGTAGATCAGAGGGGATTCCCGCAGAATTTTCCTTGTTGTTAAGTGAAGATCAGGTCTTGATAACATTATGAAGGTTGTTGTGCCACATTTTGGCACACTTTTGCTCTCTGTTTGTCTAATCGCAGGCTTTGCTAATGTGTAGAGCAAAGCAAAAAACAAAAAAAGCTAAACTATGATGCAACATTGGGTTATGGAGTTTAAGTGATTAAAAAAGGGTGTATGCTACAAACTAGACCCATCTGGTAAGGCTGGTCGCCAGAGAGCCTTCACTGATCAATGTTTTTCTACAGCAACAAGGTCTGTATAACCACATATTGTTGTGTTGTTTTACAGGCTTTAAGGTGTATTCTGTGTGCATTTTGTCAAAGAAACTGCAAAATAAAATGCAAAAACAGGCAAAGGAAACACACTGGTCACAACAATAAAAATTGTAAATCCTCCGTATCTTTAAATGATTTTATTGGATTCTCTTCCCAAAGTAAAAAGAAAAAATCAATCATTTCAAACATTCCAAAGTGTATTCAAACGAGATAGACAGCAGGTTGTAACAGGCTGGACTCTGATGTTGACTTAATAGTTTCTCAACTGAGCCTGTGTTTCCGTTCACTGTGAAAGTGCTGTTTTGCCCACATGTGGTTAGTAAAGCAATATAGTTATCCCCATGACAAAAGACCTAATTAAGCTTTGCGACAACAGCTCTGGAACACAAAGCTCATTTGTTACTAATGGGAAATCAGCCGGGACTGTCATGTGAATGTGACTCTGCCATCTATGCATGAACCTCAGCCAGTAATGTGAAGGGAGGGTGGTCAGTATCCTGAATGCAACCTTTGTATTTGTGAAGCTTTTTCCCCACAGCAAGCCTTTTGTTGGCCTGGTCTGTGTCACCAAAAACTGTGACCCACCATAATGTTCAATACGTAGACGGTGCTGATGAGATACACAGTGATAATTATACTGTCATACAGATGATGTGCTAGTAAAATTAATTTATGATGAGTGCAGCCTCATGTTGTTTATGTTTAATATTTAAATATCTTTATATTACTATTTTTATGTAATACACTCTATCGTAGTGTCATAGTACTTCATAGTACTGAAGTAGATGATTTTTTTTTTTACTGCACTACAGTACACAACACCACACAAGAACATACTGTATGGTTTGGTAAAGTATAGTATATTGTGAAACTGCACAATATACTACTGTAAACTTTAAAAATCCATCATTGTGCTATAAGACTACTCTCACATAAAACACTGCCTGAAACAATTACATGAAATTTAAACACAACAATATCATTCTACAGACAGCTGAAACTGAAAGCGAAAGTATAACACAGTGATGGAGGAGTGGAGAGGCAAATTTCGTGGTACTAACTCTTAAATAGTACTGTAATATTAGTAATAGTTATTATTATTATTATTATTATTATTAGTAGTAGTAGTAGTAGTATTAGAGATAATAATAGTAGTATTTATTGCTAATAAAGTAATAGAGCTTTAAGTTTGTCAACTCCAAACCACTGATTTTAACACAGGAGATTCTTTTTTCACACATTTATCTTCACTCACAGTGTAAACAGAAACTGTGACAGGACCAGATTGTTTGCTGTATTTTTTCCCGATTAACTGTATTTACATTTGTCACTCATTAAACCTTTGTTGACGGAAAACAAGGCCCCAGGTGCTCATATATTCCATTCATGCCCATTCCAGTTGTTAATGATTACCTAATGTTATTGTATTTTTGTCATTACAGACCATCAAATACTGCTGTTTAAACCCAGCTACCTCCGCTCAGGGAAACAAGGAAGTAGCCCTGGGAGGTACGCGGAGCAGTTCTCGTCTTACAACCAAATTATCTCATTTGAACCAAAACCACATGTTTTCCTAAACATAATTAAATACTTTTGGAGCCAAACCTAAACCTAACAGCTGCCAAAAATAACAGAGAACAAGAAGTGAGAACGAACATAACCTGCAAGTGAAACAGAAGAAAGTGCAGGTGTGAACAGGCCTGTGGTTCTACTCACACACTCAAGCTAGGCGAGCTAAGCTAAGCAAGCAAAGCTAAAAGCTAAGCAAGCTAAGGTTTAGTCAAACATCACTTGATCATTTATGAATCATGGAACTAATACGTGTTTCCAAAATCTTCCAAGGGTTAAAAGAAATTTATTCACTTTCTTAGTTCCTTTTTCACTATTAAGCCATTTGACCGCATACATGTGTGGTTTGTCAAAGTTTGATGATGCAAATAAAATTGCGCTTATGCCAAAATCACACGATGAAGAAAATTTACCCCTTTCATGTTTTGCACGCATGGAAGGCCTTACTTCCCATTTCTGATATTTCTTTACTTTCCTCTAATTTTCACACCCTCACAGGACACAAATAGAATGTATGTAGCATGTATCTTTATTGTTATTATACGGTGCAGAAAAATTTGGTTTGTATCTCCACAGATTTTAATAAGATTAAGTTAAACACACACACACATATACTATGCAGATATGATTGCAAATATGTAAATTATAATGTGTATTTTTTTTTTCCCATCAAAGCTTGTTGCACACTGCAAATTAATATGGTCTGCTGGTCTCAGGCAGGGGTCTCATGCTTGTTGAATCAAACGCTGTGGGAAAGAATTCTAATTGCTCACCGAGTGACACAGCTAAGCAACAATAGAGCAGTGTTGTCTGCTCATCAGCTCCCTATCATATGCACATCACACAGACATACACGGAAGCAGTCTTGGTTAAAAACCTGTTTGATGATGACTTCTTCAGAAAAAAGAGAGGCTTTAGTCTCTGAGTGATCCAACACATATCATAACAAAAACCTAGTGTGTATCTACATCACATTTATGCTGAAAGACATGTGCCATTGTTTAGTTTAAAAAAAAAATAAACCCATAAATTACAAGAAACAATTCCACTGCAGGAAGCAGCAAAAAGTACCACAAAGAACGGCCTTTTTAATATGGCACAGACTCATCCCTTTGGGGATATGACATGGATATTACACATATTTCACATGAGGAGGACGTTTTAAACGCTTTCAGAGCCCACAAGAAGGCAACACCCTTAAGCGACCCAATGTCACAGAGTTCTGCATTATCTGCTTATCACATCACAACACGGTTGACAAGTTCAGACAGGAAGAGCCACACACTGCCAGGCTCTCACTGAATACAGCAGCATATTAGTTTGTTTATCAAGCAGTCCTTCACAGTTTAACACAGCACAAAAGATATAAAGGAGATAAACAGTACTGCTGCGTTCAGGTGCCTCTGGTGATTTTCCAAACCTTTGCTTGTTCTCTGTGTTTTCCTGAGCGAAACTTAGTTTTGTATACTGTGTTCCTGTCAATAACGCCATCTACCCACCATGTAACTATTGTAACTATCACTGAACCAGAAGGAGTGAACTGCCTATTTATTTTTGTACAGTTTTTCCTCTTGTGCTTTGGTGAGTTAGGGAAACCACGTCTTTTTTTCTTCTTTTCACATTTTGTTTCACATAGGGTTAGGTAACACTTCCTCTTACTGGTTGATTTTGTTTTTAGCTTTGCCTATGCCTTCAGTTTTGGGTACTGACCTTTTGACCAAGAGTCACTGCTCTTGCTCTTGACGACGCACTTTTCTCCTCTCCTCCCCTCCCTTAGTTTCCCTGCTTAGCCTCTTATGTCCTTGTCTAGTCTCATGTTTTTTGTATTACTTTTCCCTGGAACACTCTCTCACAGTCTGTTCTCTAAAACCTAAAAGAGGAATTATGGATTTGATCAACTGGTCCCTAAATGCAATTGACACCCCTTTCTCAACGAGAAGTTTGGGCTTGGGTGAGCCTGAGTGCTGAAGATATCTACCTATTCGGAACCATGGTAACAGGGTTCTTGCTGATCAGAGCTGGCTTGGCCCTGGCTTATCGAAGAATTAAGAAAGCGGAACCGGCTGTTCAAACCCCCACAAGGCTGCCCGCTGGGATTGAAATGATGGGACGAGGCGTGAGTTTCTCAAAATGGGCTCATTGAATGCAGCACGGATAAGATCTTGGAGAACGCACGGCTGCCGTGAATACTCAGAATAAGATCTCTGAGTGCAGACTGGATTACATCTTGGAGGGGCTCGCTTGGAATAACATCTCTGAGCGCAAATTGGATTACATCTTGGGGAGGCTCACTGTGGTCGTGAGTTCTCAGAATCGGCTCTTTGAGCACAAGAATGACAACATCACAGAGCGCAAGTTTGATAACATCATGGAGAAGCTCACGGCTCTCCAACGGGAGATTGAGAGACCAGTGTTGGACTGTTAGAACAGCTTTGAAATTCATATGAGCTGTTCGCACTAAAGTAAAAAGCACCATCACTTCATGCGGAGACCCTTTCGGCGCCAGCTGCGGTCGCAAGGCTGGAGCCGAACAAAAACACCCTGATAACGACTGTGTTTAGTCTGTTCCTTCCCATTCCATGCAAGGCCACCTGGGTTGGCTGGAAGACTGTTTACTTAGCCTAGCAGGGCGAAGGACACTGTCTCAGCTGAACTCTGGACACGCACACACATACATATACACTGATATGCACACACTCATCCCCCCTCCCTTTCCAAACGCCTTCGATGCTTGTTCCCTCCTGGGAACACGGCGGGTCTGAGCCCGCGCTGGAATGGTAGCGCTGGGCAGGATGGCTGCTGTGTTTGCTTCGGATTACTCCTCACCCCCCACCCGACCCTGTGGCTTGTCACATGTTCCATAATGTTGTGCTGTGGACATTTATGTGCTTTTTTGTGCAGAGGAGTTTTTTTGTTTCCTGCTGTCCTCCCAGGAGCCCAGCATGAGTAGAGGTCTCTTTTTTTCCTCTTGTACTTTCCCATTGTAGTGTATATTTCAGTGTTTTTTTTTCTGTAACACTACCAATCTCCGACCTGTATCCCCATGTGATGTCTGTGTTGTGTGTGTAAGGTCGGGGGGGTCCTATTTCACTGCAGGGCAACCTGCACATGGCGAATAAAGCCTTGATTGATTGATAGATTGATTGATTGAGTAGTAACAAACCACACCTTTAATTGTGACTGGCAGCTGGACCTGGCTGCAGCTGTTCCATTTCCCTACCTCTGGACCTGGGTATTACAGAAATCTTCACTTATTCTCATTCATATATAGTCCTTCTTCGTGATTTCTTCCAGTTTGATTAGACTCTCAGTTCCAGACATACTGAAGACTGACAACATAAACATCTACCGTGTTTCTTTGTGGGTAACACTGTTCTTTGAACACCTCTCCCTTCTTTCTCCAAACATAAGCAGCGACTTTGTGGCCAAGGAGCTCTAGTTCCATCTTATCTGACCAAAACTAAAACATGTTAAGGACAACCAGGAGACAGATTATGTATACTGGAAGTATACATAATCTGTCTCCTGGTTGTCCTTAACATGTTTTAGTCTGACTTGAAGGTGTTTCTTTGGCAGAAGTGGAGTTTTTCTTGGTCTGCACCCTCAAAGTCCATTACTGTGCAGGGCTGATTGTTTCTTTGAGACTACAAGTCCTGACTTGGCTACGTCATTTGTAAGTGTCTTAGCAGTTGTTCTAGTGTCTTTTTGTTTGTTTGTTTTTTTCGTTTTTTTCCCAGAGTCTTTGAAATCTTTCTCTTTTTTCTCAACTCTATTTATTTTATTTTTGGCATGATGCTTTCTCTTTTCTGCACCATAACACTGCGACAAATTCCTTGTTTGAATACAAATCCGGCAATAAAAGTGATTCTGATTCAAGAAATCATCACTGAAGTTTTTATACTGTATGTTAATTTGAAGATAACCCTCAGTTTTAACTCGATTTTACAAGCTTTAACTATTACAAAGCTAAAGCACATCATCATGGTTTGTGTTGTGGTATAAAACACTTTTGTCATTTTTTATTATTTAAAATAATTCTGTTATTGCGTGCAGATAGAAATAACTTATGCTCTCTGAAGAAAACTACCATGTTTAGAAATGCTATGTTGGAAATCCACATTAAAAAGAATGCAGTTTTTATACTTTTTATAAGATAGGTTGACATGAAATAAAGGTTCTGTTGTGCCAAACATGTCATATGCATATTTCTCAGGTCACATGGGGGTTCACAATACTACAAATTCATAAAAAATACTGAGGGGAGTATACGCAAAACAGGCTCCTCCACAGCTCTACATCAAATTTCATATCTGGCTTACACAAACATATAATACTTTAGAAATCAAACAAAGCTTAAACAAAGCTTAGAAACATATATCTAAACACTGAAACATTTCAGTGTGTGCTTAGCCATTTCATGTAAAACTGACATTCATAGATCATCTATAACAAACAAGAGAACCCACTTCCTGCATCTCCACAGTCACATACACGCATTTCCTGTGTCTGAATAGTTTCATCCAAACGACAAAGCCATCGTTATCTGTGCTAATGAAGTTATGAACTGTGCACATGCAAACCAAGTCTGGATATACAGAGCCCCTGTCAAGGTCAAGGTAAAGGTAACATAAGCTCTGGATATAGCTATAAAGCACAATAAGACACAATAAACACGGGAAAGGTTTTTGGTCATCTATCCATCTATAGTCTTAACCGCTTAACCACTTCAGGGTCGCGGGCTCTAACGCAGATGCCACTGGGTGGGGTACACCCATCTATCAGACAGATGATGAGTTATCAGCCAGTTTAGAATCCCTAATTAACCAAACATACATGTCTTTGAACTGTAGGGAAAAGCCGGAGTAAACTTACAACTCCACGCAAGGAAGCCCGAGCCGGACAGCGGTTCTTGCCTCTTACTATGAGGCAAGCAGCGCTAACCACTGTTTCACCACTAACAGTAAATCCCACGAGCTGCGTTGGGTGTGAATTGGTACAAATGCAGCACAGAAATGCCGAATATTCCCCAGATTTTACTGATACTTAAGCACGTAAAATTAATTTAATGCAGCTGTCATGGTTTGAATATAAATCGTTATTTGCAATGCATTCATAACTGTAGTAATATATGTATTTAAAACATTTATACGTATATAGATGAGTATAAAGGATATTAAGTGTAAAAATGAATAAAAAACAAAATAAGTAAAATCTCTTGTCTAAACTATAAACTACTTGTTGCATACTTTATACAGCTGCATAGACTGTGGTACAGCGCGGGGGAAATCCGGGAGTTTTTCACCACCGTTTTGCATTTGACGTTGTACGTAACATGATTTTTCAGAAACACGGGGTTTCCGGGAATGCCTCGAACGCCTCACAGCTAAAGCGCAAACAAGTTGTGAAGCCACAGGAGAGAGAAGTGAAAGTGAGTAAGGTGAGCTCGAGCGCAGAAAAGAGGATACGGATAAAAGAAAACAGAGAAATATCTCTCTGTCTTAATTTGTGACATTAGTCCGGATAGAGCAGCGGAGCCTGGGTGTTCCTCTTACTGCAAAGTCGAGTCGACTCTCCCCTTTTAAATGCGGACTCTGTGACAGTTTCGACGCAAACAGCACGAGACAACATGGACTCGGTAAGTGAATACCTGCCTCCTCTGAGCTAAAGGACATTTAAATGGCTTGCACAAAAAACACGAGATGAATGATAGATAAAGTTTGTTAGAGCTGCCGTTTTCTTTCTTTCTTTTGTATTTTCTTTACTTTTAGGAACGCCTAAAGCACGCTGTGACCATTTATAGTCTGTTATGGTACTAATGAACAGGCAGGTCAACCTTCAGTTCTCTTAGCTTAGCTTAGCTTTTTACAACCCAAACTAACGTACTCATCCAGAGACTCGGTACAGCGAGATAACATGACGTTAATTTATACATTAACAATGTGAAGGTGAAGAGAGGCTAACCCATTTTCAGTCAAGAGAGGCACCAGGTCATGTGTGAAATGAGATAGATGTAAACTAAATGAATGGAATGAATTTCATTTATTATATTTCTTCTCTTTTAATTTTTAAACCTGCTCATTTAACACATCCTGCTTTAAGAGTAAACATCTAAGATTCTAACAATTTATGGACCAGCAGAACACTTAAAACAGTGCCATGATACAACATACTGAGCATGTTATAACATGATGTGGCTTACTGGGATAATATCAGGTACCTGAATGCGGGCAGGCAGGAGGGAGGGAGTGAGGGAAGGAAGGAAGGAAGCAAGGAGGGGAACTGGAATGGGCAGCATTTCCTGTGTCAAGACACCGCCATCTGAATTTTAAACATACACCATTGTTCAGCTGCTATTTGCTATGCCCAGGATGAGATAAGCCCGGCATAAATCAGTTGTCACCATTGCTGGGTGAGATGCAAGTTTCTTAGCCAGGTCCAATGAAAAGCAGACCGCACTATGGGAGAGCTACGAAAGCCTTTAGAGAAACAGACAGCTGAGCGTGAAGTGAATCAAGGTGCTGAGGCGTATTTGTTTTGCTCTGTCTGTCAGTTTCCTGTTCCTGTCAGTATCTGAGATGTCGGTTTCCTCTCACACCCCAGAGGACGAAGGTGAAGGAGAGAGCTGTCAGGATACCAATGGCCCTTTGGTCAAACTATCCTTGAAAGTAAAGGATCATTTGACTTGACAAATATCCTTGAAAATCATCCCTCTTGTTGTTGTTCTGCTCATTTGTTGTCTAATAAACAGCTGGTACCAGTCTGAGTGGCAACACATTTTCTTTTTAATAGTTTTAACATGTCAGACTGTGTTCGCTTTACTGTGTAAGTTAGTTTGTTCTGTGAGTTGCTCCCAGAAATATATTTGTAGCTATACAGTTTAACAATTAACGTATCCCTGCTTAAGCACGCTTGAAAAGCAGGTGACGGGTGGAGAAGAATGCTGCTGTGTATATAAAACAAGATGCCAGTCTGACCTGTATCAGGCAGCCTAGATCTTGTTGGTGCTGGTTGCCATTTTTTTAATTTGGCAGCTTAATGTTTGATTCGATTTCTTTTCAAAAGTTGTTTGCAAAAAAACGACACCAATAAAAGTAATATAGTAATAGAATTAGAAGTAACTAAACATCCAGTGTTGCTACTTGTTCTGTTTAATAAAGCCTTTCCACAAAAGCCCACTGAAACGTCTCAGCTCCATTAAAGGAGACCTATTATTATTTTTCTTACTTTCTCTCATATATACAGTTACAATGGTAGAGGCTCTTAATTAACTTAAGCAGAGACATTATAAGATAAGTGACTTCTGCAACAGCAAGGTAGAAGTATAGTTTTAAACTCTTAAACTCTCGATCTAATTTATTTAACCTTAATTGAACCAGATTCTTGAGATTAAAATTGTGTATTGGTGGCAGACGAGGGGCTGCACAAAGACACAGGCTAAATTAGGATTATTTTTGACCATGAATGATATGAAGCTCTACTCTAATAGAGTCAAAGAATGAAAATATACCCTTGGTAATGGGCATAACAGGTCTCCTTAAATTTGATAGCACATATTTGAAAGTGACGCACAACAGGAACAAAAACTGGAGTCATCCAAATTAGAAATCCAATCTTGTGACTTTCTTCTTTTCTTTTTTTTTAAATTTGATCTTAGTTGTGACATAAGGATGTGCGCTGACCTGCATTTTTTGGCTACACAGATGACTTCCACAGTCACTGTGGGCATGCTCACTGAGATCCTCTGTTTATCCAAAAACACAAAGAGCATCACAGCTTGTGTGTCAACTGACATCTGTCATTATCTCACCATGAGAAAGTTTAAATAATGTGAGCACATAATTCCTGTGAGGGTCCTAGGAGGTTGGGTTGGTTTAGTTTTAATCAAACTGTGTGTTTTGATTGGACAGGAGAACGGGAAAAGCCGCCTGCAGAAGACCCAGAAGGAAGTGGAGGGGGTGAAAGTCATCATGCTGGAAAACATGAACAAAGCTGAAGAAAGATCTGGCAAACTCAATGAGCTTGAAGACAGGGCTGATCTGCTGCTGGAAGAGGTACACCGTCCAAGTGGAAAAGCATCATCTCTTAGCACAGCTCTATTTTGCCTACATGTTCCTTGTAAAAGTCTTTGGCTTTTATTTTGAAGGTGAATAACTGGGGCAAATGGCACACAGATCCCCTCTCCACAAGCACCTTTGGATTAATACTAAGACATGTCACATTGATGTCTATAAATATGCTTTAGGTGGAGCTGGAGAGGAAAGCAAATGTGCGATTTACATCCTGATTCTGTTTTATGGTGCTATATTTAGAAAGGTATTTCCTATTGTTTCTTAAGATGAATGAAGCAAGCTGGTTTCCCTGGGTATGAATATCCTTCCAGGGGTCAACAGCGAGGTTGCATCATTCCCACATTGCCCCATTGGCTGCGTTACATGACACTGGTGAGGAGCCAGAGGGAGAACTAAAAAAGCAGACAGGCAGATTGAAGTTCAAGAAGCACACTGAGCTACTTTTGAATATCGTAGACTGTGAAAAAACAAGGTTCAGTTCTTATGTGTTTCAAAGAAAATGCCTAAATCCTACAGCTGCACTCATACATTCTTACAGAGGATCTCACTGATACAAAAAAGGAACAGGCTTACCCCAGACAGAAGTAAGCAAGTTTGACAAAACTGGGATCAGCTAAATCAAAAACATTAAAACTCTTCAGTCCAGAGCTTTAATTTACACAGCTTTGCTCACTGACATTACTACCACCCTACTCAGCACCAGATCATTTGCATTGCACTCAGACCACAACACAGGAAAAAGAATCTGCCAAAAGGTGACACCTGGAGGCAACTTTAAATCGTGGGTTATAATATAGTTAATGTAATCTATCCAGTTCAAGAGAACTAATAGAATAAAAACACCCCGAAAAATCATTTATCCCACTTCATGTATGCCTGTCTGATGAAAAAATATGATCAAACTGAACCAGAAATATGTGGGCCCTAAAGAGAAAACAAGATGAAAGAAGCTAAAAAATCAAAAGCTGAGACATAAAGCAAATCTCTGTGGATTTAACATTAACAGGTTTGAATAAGAAAGCACTGATTGCTGCAGTTATATCGAAATCTCCATTTTGCTTGTACTTTCCTGTTTAATGAAAAACACGCTGACCTTCAGTCTGTGACTCGTTTGACCTAAAGATACGAGGACTTCCTCTGGATTTGTTTACATGATACGTTTACTTGGAAGTGGCATGAGCGTGTCAGTTCTGGGTTTTATCTTTGTGATCACAGCTATTAGACATTTAGAAATGTAATTATACAAGAACAAAATCTTTAACCTTTTAATTTTGTTTTCCGCAGAGTAAAAAGTTTGAAAAGACATCCACCCAGGTGAAGACACAGAAAAGATGGGAGAACAAGAAGATGAAAGTGGTGCTTATTGCAGTTGCGGTGGTAGCAGGACTCATCATTCTGAGTCTTATAATCGTTGCTATTGTTCAAAGCACCAAAGGAAGTGACTAAAGGTAAAGCACCTGGGAAGAGGAGAGGAACTGTAACTGTGGAACTCCAGCATCTTGTCTGAACTGTTCTCTATGACATATTTATGGAGGATAATTCCTGTTCTTCACTCTACTGCACGCCTTACGTTGATATGGTACCGTGGGTTGCTCAGCTGCTTTTTCTCTCTCCTTTTTAAAAGACTCCCTTCTTTAAAAGGTGATGTTTTCAAAACACTGAACAGCCCACACCAAGAGATTATAGGTGGATTTAAAGTCTTATAAGTTCACTTGATGAATATCAACAGAATGAAACTGGTCCACTGTCCTCCCAGTGAAATCTCACTTCCATGAATATTTATTCAAATGGTATCTACATACTAAGTAGATACCATTTGTGTTTTGTCCCCTTTCTTTTTTTAAGGAAAACTGCAAGTATTTTTAATCAAATATCACCAGGCTCCTGCTGCGGTGCCCATTCATCTCTCAGAGATGATCAAGAGATGAAAGAAAACAGAACAGATGCCAAACTTTATAAATATGTATCCCCCTCAGATAGCTCCACGTGGGAAAGGAGAAAATGTCTAAATGTGATAAGTTTAGGTGTAAAACTTGTAAAACTGTCCTCACAATCATTAAAATGTTTTTGTGTTTGTTATTTTTGAGTGGTTTATTTTAGTGTCAGGTTGCTCTTCTTTTCTTTGCTCAGATACAATCTCCAGATTTCTTCTTCATGTTGTACTTACAAACAGAATGTAAGGTCTCCACGTGCCATGTCAGTATGTCATGTGACCAGCACATGTGGATGGAGAACAGATTCACTCCTTGACCGTCTCATGTTTGGAGTCGTATTGTTAATAATTTGAAAGTCTGAGCTTGGAGCCCTCAATAACGGGAAAGACAGTTTCTGTTTATCTGTAGTCAGAACGAAGAGTATTAGAGAAAGCAGTGACCCCTGGTGACTGATGTTTTCATTTTAGAGAAACATGCTAGGTAGAGGCCAAAAACCTCTGTGGAACCATAATATTTATATGTGTGGAACTTTCCAAATAATCAGGTGACTTGGTTTGTTAACATAAGAACTATGTTCACTGTTATTACTAACTGTCAGTCTGTAACCAAATAATAGAAACCCCATGAAGATATTAACAGTAGCCTACAAACACACATATTGTAACTGGACATTTAATAAAAGAGTGGATTACTCTTACAGTTCACTGATGCGTAGGCATGTGTCACCTTCACTCTAGCAGGAAATTACAAAGACATGCTGTGCAGCGAGACCAGACAGTGATATTGCGAGGTGAAAGGTGATTGTTTTAGAGCTTTAATATGTTCACACGATTCACTGTGGCTGCACTACTGTGCTTGGAGTTTATGCTGTTAGAATCTGTGTTACCTGCGTTATTATGGTTAATGATTGTGTAACAGTCTGCATGTCAAAGTTACTAATTCTGTGTTCTTTTGTTAGCTCATTAGACCAAAATCATTTCTGGATAACTGTAGAGCTGACTGACAACAGTTTCCCTGAGAATAAAATATGTTATCAACACAATGTGCTTTATAGCAAACTGGGTCAGGAATCTCTGTATATTTGCCTCTGAACTCCTCCTACATGATAAGGAACTGAGCAACCAGAATTGGCACGTAGCTTCTTGCTCACCGGAAGATTCTAATCTATATCAGA
Source organism: Perissodus microlepis (assembly GCF_051167445.1). Classification (NCBI taxonomy): domain Eukaryota; kingdom Metazoa; phylum Chordata; class Actinopteri; order Cichliformes; family Cichlidae; genus Perissodus; species Perissodus microlepis. The sequence goes on along the minus strand of NC_140472.1, from coordinate 6,267,061 downwards.
TATTATGATCTTGTAATGTTGCCTAGCAACCACTTACAACATCTGAAGCTTTTTCTTTTGTATCTGCAGCTCTTTATAAATGCATGTTCATGGCAACATCTAATTTATAACAATAATCTTATAATCCTACAGTGATAACATGATAACTGTCATTTTATTTATCAATGACGCTTAGCATGTTACCTAGCAACCACCTAACAACAGACTGAAACCACAGATCAAGCAATACTACAGCAGGGTCATTACTTGAGAGATAAATATAAGGGTCTGTTTTTAAGTTTGGATCATGAAAATAAATAAAAATATGGATTTTTGAATGAGCAGAATAGATTCACTTTTATTTATATATGAACAGTATTAATCTTTTAATTTTGCACACTTATTAACACAATATATGCGCATCCCTGATTCTCATTTTACTACACTTAAAAAAAAGAAAACACATTACAGTTTTCAATATCAGCATACCCACATTTACATATGGCAGTGAAATATGTGCCCATATACATCTTTCCTTACACTTTGTCTTCATAGCATAAGCCTTTATCTTTAGGCTTTCAGTAAGTGGACTTTAATTTTTCTTCAGTTTGAGACTCCATTGTGTAAAGAAATAATTAAATAAAAACAACAACAACAAAAAAAGAAATAATTAAATAACACTAAAATGACAAATGGTAAAAAAAAAAAAAAAAAAAAAAAAACATAAATAAATAAATTATACAAGTCAAACACCACAAGTTAGATACACACAACAGGAAGAATAGCAATAACGGCCTTGTATAAATTAATTAGAGGACACATAAAATCATGTGAGCAAATGTTAAAGCTAAAAAATGAACAGCTTTTATAATCTGACATAATCTTTGTGAAATTTACCAAATGCAAATGTTAAACAATTTTCTAATCCCCCCTGTCGCGGGATTTTGTAAATAAAGTGTGAAACACTGAAAAAGCTGTGTTCAAGCTATTTATTACTGCGCGCAGGAGAGCCAGCACACACATCAAACATTACAGTTCACAGTCATGCCAGCTTTGCCTACACACAACTCTTCTTCTCCCTCTGAGCAAAAGAGTTAGCAGATAACATAGCGAAACATCGTTAAGCAAAGCTAAGCAGTTTTCAAAAAGTCACGCTGACACATACACATACTTCATCTGAGCATACAAAGGTTTTACAAAATCATACAGTGAAGTTCTAACCGCCTAAATCTACATGTGAGGTTAAACTAGAATTTTTCCGCAACACTCCAAGACACAGGAGAGAACAAAACTGTGAGGGGACATGACGATGACAATGATTTGCAATGGATAAAGCTGCTGCAGCAACACACATCATTGTTATTGCTGCTCTTTCAAGACTTTGTTGCTGTTATTACTGCTCTTTCTTATGTTGGGAAAAAGATTTGAACCCAACACCATTTACTTACTCACACCACAGGTTAAAAAGAAAATAAATGTGGTTTACACACTGTTCAATCGCAGACACAAATTTCCTTCGCGATTGCGTCAGGAGAACTACGCCAAATCAGTCAAGCAGCTATCCGCTGTGGCGACAAGGGAACAGCTGAAAGTGGCATCTTTTTTTAAATTAATTAATTTATTTTAAAATACAGAGGGGTTTTATAGCTGCAAGAGTAATAACCTGAGCTCATGACGAGGGCAGGGCGTACAGAAGCTTATCTTACATGGAACTGTGTGTTTGATATTATAAAGAAAACAGGACTGAGTGCGGTTTAATCAGAATCAGAATCAGAATCAGAAAGGGTTTTACTGCCAAATGTTGAGCAGGTTTACAACATTAGGAAATTGCTGCGGTGCTTATTGCAAACATACTGTCATAAATAACGCTTAAATAGACATGAGAAAAAAAAATAAGAATAAGAATTAAAAGTGCTAAGTAGATAGATATATACATGAGTGCAGGTGGTGATCAGTGCCAAACATGGAATGATGCAGTGAACACAGCGTAGGGTCATGTGTTAGTGGTGGGAACAGTCATACGGTTATTGTTCATGTGTCCAACAGCAGAGGGGAAGAAACTGTTCTTATGGCGAGAGGTTCTGATGCGAATGGACCGGAGCCTCCTGCCTGAGGGGAGCAGGTCAAATAGACTGTGTCCAGGGTGAGAAGGGTCAGCTGAGGTGTGGTGTGGTGCGTGTGGGTTTATGGGGTTGCATTCATAGTACCGCGTGCATAAAAGTTTGTAATTACAAAATTAGGTGTTACAGATTAATATTGTGTTTTCTTTATGATTTTTCTTGTTACTAGATTGGAACATGAACTTTCCCAGTTCTCAAGAATGCAGCAGAAGCATACGTAGCCGCCGTGACCCGGAAGTGGCGCTAACAAGTCCTTCCTGCATCAAGACCGGCAAGATGGCGGCGGACACGCAGGTTTGTGTGGCAGGATTTTATTAACTACTTTTACGATAGCTTTCAGGTGAGGCAGAAACAAAAATGGTGGTGTCTTAGGGGTCCATTTATTTGAACATCTCGACGGGTTTCGGTGTTCGCCACGAGACGCGAGCGGCCCTCTACAGCAGCTAACTAGCAAGCCGTTAGCTTTGTGCTACGTCGCATCAAGTGTGACTGGATGAGGCTGAGCTGTTGCAGCTGACGAGAGCAGAGGAGCGAGGCGGTACTCAGCAGAGGACCGCCTCAAACTTTTGTTTTCATCGTCTCCGACCAAGTTCATAGCCCTCTGACATGAACGTTCAAGTATGAGGGACAAACATTTTAACAGAGCCGAGCTGACAATTAAGTTCAGCAGTCATTTAAGACACCATCCAATAAAAAACACACCCAAGTATTCTTATCAAGCCCATTCTCTGTGTTACTGAACCCTCCTCTGCCTCACATGACCACAAGCTGCACATTTTTAGCTCTTACACAAGACTGCTGTCATGTTTTCCTTTCTCATTGTGAATGTTGCTTCAGGTTTCAGACACGCTGAAGAAATTTGCTGTGAAAGTGAATACAGCCAGCGTGAAGGAGCGTAAGGAGATATTCGGAGACCTGAAACGGTGTATAAAGGGCAAAGGTGAGAGCTTATGTCTTTTTTTTTTTTTAAATCTCTCCACTGTTCGGTCTTCAGTAAACAATAACAAGCTGTGAAATGCTTTTGTTTTAGCGTTACCAGAGCCCGCCATTAAAGGACTATGCAAGCTCTTCTGCCTCACTCCACACAGATATCGGTGGGTTTCTGACATCATCTGTAACAGTGAAGGTGAATCTTTACACTCAGTTGTTGTCGGGGGTTTCAACCCTTTCTATCCTGTGTGCGCTCTTCAGGGATGCTGCATCACGCAGAGAGCTGCTCTCTATTATTGGCCAGCTGGCTGAAAGTCAGCCTGACATCCTGGTAACCAGCCTGCTCCACAGCCTGCTCAACAGTGGAGTCATCAGCAAAACTGGAGAGCCCAGGTAATGACCCAAACTTCAGGGTGCATCTAGTTGGCTTTAAACATTGCAGATATTCACTGGTAATAAATTCCTGCTTTTACAGACTTACAGAAGAGAAGAGTCATAAACATCTTTAATCTTTCTGTATTTGCCTGGCACAGTAAACACAATTTATATAACTTAGTGTAGTGGCTTTAATTAAAATAATGTGGGTGCATTGCTTTATGGCATAGTAAATAGTGTTTTAAAATTTACGGGGTGGAGTGCTGTTGGTTTTTTGGGGTTTTTTTTTTCCAAGGTTCTCACATTTCCATTCAAATTTGGAAAACTTGAAGTGTGCATCCATTTTTTTGGATGCACTGCGAAAAAATGACATTTTTCTGTTTACATATTGTTCTGTTTGATTCCTTTGTTGTATTTGCAGTAAAGCCACAGGCTCCGCCGCCTTCGTTGGCCTGTCTTGGACCTGCCTTTTAGTGTCCAGTGTGTTCTCTGCCCCAGAGAAAAGAGAAGGACCGACCTGGAAGAAAATGGTCAGTAAAAAGACTTTTTCTTTTTTTTTTCTTTTCTCTTTGTGACAAATAGCATTATTTAAACATTTTATCAACAGGATTTGCCCGCATGAGACCAGGGCCATATTCCAGGAAGCATGGTCAACAAACTGAGTTTAAAAATAAAGTCTGACATCAGCAGCTCTTAGTTTCTCTTTCTGAAACAGCTGATCAGAGCAAGTTCAATTTTAAGACCGTTCCCCTGAGTTAAGCGCATAATTATGTAAAGAAAGCCATCATCAATGGAGCGCCAATACCACAATTCACCATGGTAACGGATAAATATAAAAGTTGAGGGTAAAGAGCAGAGGAACACATCAGTGTGGACCGATATCTGTCTTCAAAAATTGGAGGAGGAAAAAAGTTTTAATCAGCTCGCACCATGATGGCCTCTGTCATCATCACAGACTGTATAAAAGTTTGATATAAAATTTATGTCTGTGGCCGTCATTTACCCAACTTGAACTTTTTATGAGGTCAAGATGGAGTCCTAGTTTGGCATTTAATATTTATATTCTAATTATTGTGCCCTTACCTGACAGGAGCAAATTTAGGTGACAGAATCTGTTTTATTAGTAAAAGCAAACGTTCTGATCCGGACTGAATCCATTTAGCATCCGTCCTGCACTCCAAGTGGACTCTGACATGGACACGGCTTGCTGATCTGTTACAGAGTCTTTTACCTGTCCTGGTTCTGGGTCGACTCACTGGGAGTGATTTTAGGTGCTCTTCACTTGAAAATATGTCAAAGTTGAGACTCTAAATTTCAGGCTCCTTGAAGTCATTTAATGGCTGAATCTCAATTTGTGAACAAATTTAAACTTTTTGAGATTTTTAAACCGCAGACTGTCTGCAGCTGCATTTAAAACGTCCATTTAAAATACATTTTGTTCAGTTTGTAGAGTTTTAAAATCATTTAATTTCAGCCTCATCTTCATTGAAATAATCACACGTCCGAGATCCACCTGTAACGGACATTTTTCCACCAGAGTGATGACAACACAACAAATGACTGTTTAAAGCTTCATATACAGAGATGTTTTATTTAAACTGTGAATGCTGCAAAAAGATACAATAATTGTTTGCAGTGCAGGGACACCTGACAGGAATAGCTGTGTTATTGTCCACAGAGTCAAACATGGAAACTGTCAATTTTATTCTGAGCTGATGATAAATCTGTGCTGCAGTCGCTGTCTCCATCCTTTTAGAAGGCACTCGTTTTAATACAAAAATCAAGCAAACTTACATCTACCTGGGACTTCAGTGTTTGTAAAAACATGAAGGTCTGCAGATGAATCCACTTCAATGTGCGCTTTTAAACTTTATGAATGAGGAAATGAATCTGAGTGTCAGTCAGCTGGTTCAGGTGCACCAGGAGGGGAGGAAGAAAACCTGAATGCGAGCTGGCTGAGTCCACAGAGTCCGTTAGCTCTCTTTCTAGAACAGAAAACCAAATCTCAAGGTTAACAAACTCAGAGTTGTTCACTAGAGCAGGGCAATGTGACCAAAAATATTTATCACGATATACATTTGAAAATTTGCGATAACGATATAACTGACGATATAATTGACACTAGACAAAATACTTTACAACTCCACAACTTTATTAGTGCAAAGAAATCCACCATCAATGTATTTTCACTTAAACAAGCAGCTTTTTTAAGTGCATTAAAGTTATATAAAAATTTAACAGTGCAAATGCAAATTCCTTGCTGTCAGTTTAATCAAAAGGCATTTCCAGTGGAAATTGGCCGACATATCCTCAGCATAACCATGTATAATATCCACAAAACTTAAAAAGAGGTTATACACACACAATACGGTAATATTATGTTGAAGCACAGTAGTATCAGTCCGTGAGGCTCCTGACTACGATAGCCGTAATGCTTCAACAATCCATCAAGCGGTGCGGCTTCATAGCTTAGCAAAGTCGTACTAAAACATTTGACAGATTTTCGAGTGCCGTGTACCACATAAAATCTTTTTGAGGTCAGTAAACACAACCAGAATTCATACATAAGGCACACGGGATTATAAGGGGCACTGTCGATTTTCAGAAAAATCAAAGGATTGATTTTAAGTGTGCTGTATTTTCCAAAAAACACGGTAATAACGACGGCCCGATAGCATGCTCTACCAAAAATAGTGCTTTGTTGTGTATCTGACGGACGAAAGCTAAACCAGTTCCACACCACTGAAGTTGCAGCATTTTTACAAACCAATTCTGATTCATCCGTTTCATTCAATGTTCCGCTTTCGCCCTTCTCATTCTCCGTTTTTCCGCCATGTGCGTATGAAAACAAAGGCACTGCGCATGTGCGTTTTACCCATATTCTATGGCGATATTTCATTTTCTTATCATTTCCCAACATTATACCGGTATTACCGTGAAAGGTATGATATGGCCCAGCCCTATTGTTCACTAAACCTGCTTCCTGTAATAGAGCACAGGTTTTACTTGGAGGTTGGTCTCACCCCTGGGTATTTTGGCTTCTCTTTCAGGTGGAGGTTCAGAGTCTTCTTGTGGCTGAGGTTGTGGGTGGAGCTAAGGCCACCGCTAAGAAGTCAAGCCTCAAGAATCTCAGTCACTTGTGGAAGGGAGTGAGTTAGAACACATTCTTGGATCTGACCTGCTTTTTTTCACATCTCACTTTCATTCACTTCATCTAAAGGTGCAGTATATTAAATTCACAAGCACCAGATCATGTCAGCTGTCACAGAGAGCACTTAATAAACAGTTTGTTATGGCTTTAATTATGCATGCAAAGCTGATTTCATTAGCTCAGCATACACAAACAGAAATTGTCCTTTGCTTACGTGGGTTCATTTCAACATAACTTAGCATGCGTGTGCACACACAGTGAGGCTACAGTGAAGGTAATAAATTGTAGTTAAAAACCCAGACTTTACAAACACATAAAAATGGCCAATTTGAATATCATATTCCAGATGATTGTGTACCGCTGAAGTGTTTTCATATGATGTAGCTGCACGTATTTAACACTGTTATAGAAAGCTGGTCATTTCTTACTCCATATTCAAAATGATATGTAAACTATCTCACTATTTGATTTAATGTCAAATTTCAAAAAAGTAACTGTAGTTCAATAATCGAGATGGACCAACTGTGAAATTCTGGGCTGATACAGATGTTTAAAACAACAGTTTTGCTAACAGTAAAGCTGATACTCAGTTTTCTTTTTTTTGTTATTTCCCAGTTTTTTCCACTGAAACAAAGACAGTGTGTTTATAAAAATAAGTCACTTTTTTTCTTTTAGGTTTTTTTTTTCCTCCATGTTTTAATATTTAGTTACCACTGAACATGACATTGATATAAATATGGTGTAGAACTGGCTGCAGAAACTTTAACTGCTTTAGGTTTAGCCATCTAGCCATTTGATGATTCACACAGGTTTTCTAACAGTCATTTCTCTTTACCAGAACCCGGGGATGGTCAATCAGTACATCAGCACCCTGTTGACTCTGGAGCAGAGCCCCACGACTCTGGCTTTGCTGGGGGTGTGTTTTGACTTCTGCTCTGCTCAAAAGGACAACGCTACTATAGAGAAACACAAGGTGAGTTTTTATTTATTTTCCATTTTTAGCAGTTCTTTCTGATATCTCTTTGTACCCTGATGTTCTTTGTGTGCTTCTTTCAGAGCGCGCTGCTGGACCTGTACGTGAAATCGGTCCTCATGAGCAAGACGAAACCACAGCAGCACATTCTGGACAAAAGTGCTTCATTACTGCGTCACGTGTCTCATCCTGAGTTTAAGGAGACGCTGCTCCCTACCCTGCAGAAGACGATGCTCCGCAGCCCGGAGAACGCCATGCAGAGTGAGCTGCCTTTAGCTTTTGGTCATAGTGTTTAATCCTCACCTGTCTGAGGCTCATGCGGCAAATGGGGAAAAAAAACAAACAAACTCTTTGATGTCATTGCAGCCGTTTCCTGTCTGCTGTCTGCTGTAACGCTCGACCTCAGTCAGTATGCCATGGATATTGGAAAGGCACTCGCAAGTAAGGCTTCGGCTGGTGCTCTTTATTTCTTGAGCAACATGATTTTAAACCACACACTCAGCCTGTGTGATGCTATGCTTTAGGTATCGTTGTGCTTTGTGTTGCAGGTCAGCTGAAAGCTAATAATGCCCAGCTGATGGAGGGAGCAGTCCAGGCCGTGCAGAACTTGGCCCAGCAGTGCAGCGACCCCACAGCTGTGCAGGATGTCGTCACACATCTCTTCAAAATCCTCGGAGGTGAACTAACTATTTCCCAAATAATGAAGATTTTTATGTTTGGGTTTGTTGAGCTGAAGCAGCATTGTTGTGGTTGCAGGTTCTGAAGGAAAGCTCACAGTTGTTGCCCAAAAGATGAGTGTGTTGTCAGGTATGCAGGCTTTCAAACACTTTGTATTTATGAGCTTGGCTGTTTAACATGAGAAAAGAAAGGCAAGCATTTGCTCTAAATGTTGTAGGGATTGCCAGCTGCAGCCATCATACCGTGTCAGGAGCCTCCAACCAGACTCTGAGCTCTGCAGTCACTGTGATGTTCATCCCCTATTTACAGCAGGAAGGTAACGCTCATCTTCCTCACCTTCCTCTCTTGGTCCTGTGTCTCTGTGAGCTCAAAATCCAGGGTTACTCTAAACTTGTTGCACATTAATTCTGACTTCTCCTTCTTTTGTTTAGTCCATGAGGGCACCTTGGTGCACGCAGTGTCTGTGCTCTCCCAGTGGAGCAACCGCCTCACGGTGGAAGTTCCCGTCGCTCTGCTGGATTGGTTCAAGAAGGCGTTCACCCTGAAGACCTCCACCTCTCTGGTTCGGCATGCCTACCTTCAAGCCATGCTGGGGGCCTTCAAAGGTCAGTGAGACGCAAGGAGACATTATGCTGCATCACACGTGTGCAGCTGGCTTAAAGGAAGTCAAACCTTATTTGTCTGTTGTCCAGGTGACACTCTGGCCCAAGCCTCAGACCTCATACCGTTGCTGCTCCAGACAATTGAGAAAGCTGCAGCGCAGAACTCCCAGCATGCTCTGCTTGCGGAAGGCGTGGCGGCGTCTGTTCTCTTGAGTCGATTGGCTCTGCTGGAGACACAAACAGGTGAGGCTTTTGTTCCAGCTAGGGCTGCTCGATTATGGCAAAAATGATAATCACGATTATTTTCACTGAAATTGAGATCTCGATTATTTGACGATATTTATTTAACAATAACAATGTGTTGAATAATGACTTTAAAGAATAATATAAAATAGTGTGCAAATACTGATAACAGTGCAAATGTTTGCAATATAAAAAATAAATGAAAAATGTAAACATCTATGTTTAGTGAACTTTGCAGTGTTGCTCTGTGGTGCAGCTACGACACTGTAGCAAAGTTTACACACTATGTCTACTTGAGCCACGTCTGACTCCGCGAACCCATAATGTTTCCACACCACTGAAGTTTTTTTTACCTCTCTTTTCAACCAACAGCAGTCACTTTCCTCTCCAAATAACTTCTGCCTAGCTTTCCGAGCTTCCCTCGGGTCCTCTTAATCAGCGGTCCCCAACCCCCGGGCCTCGGACCGGTACCGGTCCGTGAGTCGTTTGGTACCGGGCCGCGTGAGTTGAGGCTCAGGTGTGAAATGTATAGTTTTCAGGGTTTTTATCGGTTTTCAGCGTTATTTTTTTATCGTTTACTCGGTTTTCCTTGGTCTTTTCACGTGTGTTATGAATAAATTTTCTTTTTTTCGGTACCGGTACTAGTTTTATTTTGTTGTATTTATCCGCGACACCTTAAAGGCCGGTCCATGAAAATATTGTCGGGCATAAACCGGTCCGTGGAGCAAAAAAGGTTGGGGACCGCTGCTCTTAATTGTTGTGACACGTGTTCGATATGCAGAGAGGTGCGCTCGATTTGCCACACGGAGCAGCGCGAGAGTAAAGCACGAGGGAGGGGCTAATAATCGGCTCAGTCATTTTTAATGATCGTTGAAAGCCCAGATCGTAATCGAGATTAAAATTCAATTAATTGAGCAGCCCTAGTTCCAGCTGTGGCTTTTTGTCACTTATAGAGCCTCTAAGAGAATATGAAGTGACAGAGGCTGTTTTTGTCCCTGCAGAGACCAAATTCACCAGCTTTTGGAATCTGATCTTGGATGAGAAGAAGCCGTTATTCACTACAGAGAAGTTCCTCTCCCAGGGCAGTGAAGAAAGTAAGAGCATTTTAAAAATGCTGTTATATAGTTTTACATTGCTTATGAGTGATTTAAAAAAATGTCTCATTTCTGTTTTGCACTCTGTCTCTAGCTCTGCTCACAGTGCTGCAGCTCTGTGAACGGCTGTTTTTAGATCATGCCCACAGACTGAACAGCAGCAAAACACAGTGAGTCTAACCTCAGTGTTCATTCACAGCAGAAACACTTAGATATCAAAATACTGTCCTCACACATCGTGTGCCCTTTTTGTTATTTCTAACAAGGTGAAGGTGAGAGCCTTTCTTATGTCTCTTCTTTATGGCTGATACAGATTCTTTGAAAAGACTGAATAAAGGCTTTTGATGATAGCACTTATTGACAGCATACCAGTATCTGCTGTCAGTGCCTACATCAGCTGACTGATATCAGCCCAGTTATAGCCAGAAACATATGTTAACTTTAACCTGAGATGGTACTTTTTTTAGTGGGCAGTGAAATGGGGTTTAAAAATGTAGTGCACAACAAGGACCTTACACAACTTGCTTATGCTATTTTACATATTCCCATGGTATTAATACTGTTGGGGCAGTGCTTTTACTGTATGAAGGAGCCTAAATGCAAGAAATTGTTGTGTGAAAAAGTCTTCACATGCGATGCTTGATCCCTGTAGTTTGTTTTGCTTGTTGTTATTTATTCCCCTTAGGCTAGTAACAAGTCTTAATAAGAAAAAAACTGTTTTAAATCTTTTCATCACACCATGTTTTAACATGTAAGCAGTAAAAAAGTGGAAACAACAGAAAAACATCAGTCTGTCATTTAGATACAGGTCTGGAAGGCAATATTGGCCCATGGCAGTGTTTGGTTGGAATATAGATACAACCACAATTCCAAAAGAGTTGTTGAAGTAAACAGGACAAAACCCAGACTTGCTGACTTGCTGAAATTAAAAGTCACCTAGTGTTGTTTTTGTGCAGGAAGCACGCAGTCTGCCTTTTATCCCGTTTTGCTTTAATGACATTTGCCCTTTTGTGCGCTCTGTAGGATGTATCATCAGGCCACGGTTGCGGCTCTGTTGTCTCGAAGCTGGCGTGTGAGGAAGAGAGCACAGCAGACAATCAGGAAGCTTCTCTCCTCTTTGGGAGGATCCAGTCTTGCTCATGGCCTTCTTGGGGAACTGCGGGTGGTCATCAACAAACACAAAGTACAGAATCACTTATCATTTCCAGCTGCTGCAGGGCTGGATGCTAACTCTTTCTATTCACTTTATTTTTATCTTACTGACACTACTGTAAACTTTCAGGTTTTACCCCAGGACAGCGTGGTGTCAGAGTCCGGAGAGCTGACTGAGCTGGGTCGCAGCTATGTGCCCCCTCGCGTCCTGTTGGACGCACTGTGTGTTGTTTGCTCCTCTGCCAGCCAGTGGGGCGATCCTGCTGAAGCAGAGAGTTTGGCTATGGAGACCCTGATAGTTTCTCATCATCCATCTATAGGTACATGGTTTTCACTGTTTGATAACCCCAAGGTTTGTTGCTATAGTGCTTTGGTGGTGGTAGCAGCATCTGAAATGTTTCACTCACGTTTATCTTTTTCAATGGAAGCTCGCCGTGGCCTCTGGCCTGTTCTCCTCTCCTCCATGAACTTGAAAGCTGAAGAGTTCATAGAAAACAACCTGGAGGCTATTCTCCCACAGCTGCTCAAAGTCGATGCCGACAACCAGGTTTGACAATCGTACAGCTTCATTTCTTGTATTCCACATTTGTTTATACAGATTCATGTAGAAAATGGTGAAAAAACAGAATGAAACAGCTTCATGTAGCATCTAGATCCAGGAAAGGAGACGTGTTCAGAAGATGATAACAAACATGCACCTCTTTACATTTGCTCTCCAGCTAAAAAGCAGCATTTCTTTTTTTTTTTATTTCATCTTAAATTAAAGAACAGTTTTTCTTACTGTTCACTAAACTCGTACACTTGCAGACTTTCTGTTTGTATCTTAAGTGATGAATAAGTTCTTGGATTATTTAGTGATTTTATTTATGTATTTATTTTCTTCCTTTCTCCTCAGGCGGTCAGAAATGCAGTGGGCTCCCTTTCACGCCTCTCCCCAAACAAGCTGTTGCCGCGGGTGATCAGTCACATCACTGAAGGGCTTTCCAAACCGGCACTGCTTCAGGTCACCAGGGAGGAGTATGCCATCATGTTGACACCCGAGGGAGAACTGTATGACAAGAGTATCATCCAGAGGTAAATGCACAGTTTCACTCACCTGCAGCTGAACTCAGAGCTCCGTCTGTGGGACATTTATTCACTCCTGTCTCCCCTATGTTAACCTGCTGCAGTGCCCAGAAGGAAAACACTAAGAAAGTAAACATGAAGCGAGAGAACAAGGCGTACTCATACAAGGAACAGATCATTGAACTGGAGTTACAGGAGGTAGATTAATTATTGTTTTTTATTTTTTAAGGACCTTAATGTTTGATACTATTTGAATGTGTTAATTTCCTTTTTGATGTGACAGGAGCTCAAGAAGAAGAAAGGTATCAAAGAGGAGATCCAGCTAACTACCAAACAGAAGGAAATGATGCAAATCCAGCTGGAAAAAGAGTCTGCTACTCGCAAAAGACTCCAAGAGGTAAGGAGCTCTAAAGTCTGTCCACTAAATCAGGTCATTAAAACAGAGTGCCCCCAGTGTGACATTTTAAAATTCCCTGTTTGCAGCTGGATGGAGAGCTGCAGAGTGTGGTGGGTCTCCTGGAAGCCACTCTGATAGAGAGACCTGCTCAGATCACCAGGGAGCTCCCTGCTGTCCTCCAGGTCCTAATGCCCCTGCTGCATTCCCCCCTGGCTGCTCCAAGCATCCAGCAGGTCTTCTTGGATATTGGAGTGTGCCTCATGCCCAAGAGCCTTCAACATCTGGGTACAAAGTCTGTCTTGGTGTAGTTTTAAAACACTGTTTCTGGCATCTCAGTTTAAAATCACTTTTGTTTTTCTTTCCCCCATCCAGCTGTCCTTGTGGGTCATGTGACTTTACGGTTACTGAAGCCTGAGTGTGATCTGGATAAGGCCTGGGAACAAGAGGACCTGGCTACAGCTGCTCACCGCACCGTGATGCTGCTGCACAACCACACCGTCCCACAGAGAGAGGGCAAGACTGCCGGTGAGTACATGTGGTTCACAAAATGAAATGAATGTGAGTCAATAAATCTGAAAGGCTTGAACCAACACCACACTGATGATTAAAAACATTAAAAGATGAGAATAAAATCTAAAGAACACAAACTAAAGCGCGGCTCACTGTGACCACAGTATAACTGCTGAATGTGATGAATATTAAATTGGTTTCAGTTTCATATTTTTTCCCCCAAAATATGAAAATAATTCAGATGAAAACTCAAGTAAAGGAGACAGGTTTATAATAGACATTTCTCTGTGCAGAAAATACAGACCTAAAAAGTATGTAAAAGATGGTCATACCTTATGGGTCTGAAAACCTGAATTCTTTCAAACGTCCAGCAGAGGGCGCCTGCTCTAGTTTAAAAACAAAAAAGTCCCAGTCTTAAAAAGTCTAAGATGAGCTGATCTCTGTAAATACTTTACTGATGAGTTTGTGCCGTTTAACGGTAATTTTAATCCTTCTTGAAAACAGTGATGTTCATTTAGGTTTGGTCAGTACTCTTGACTATCAACAGACATCAATGACCCAAAAAATATATTCAGGCCTTGTAGTGAACAAGGCTGTTAAGTATAAATTACCCTAATAGCATACATGTGTAAATAATTTTAAATTATAAGGTACTAAAAATAATTATCCGGGCACATAAAGCAGTCACATGAGATTCTGAGGAACATAAAAATGATAGAAAACAAACTGTTAAAAAAACCCAGAATTGAGCGTTACCTTGGCCTGTGTGTTGGGCGGCAACAAGCAAGCGTCGTTCAGGAGAGGGATGACCTTCTCTTCCTTTCCTTTCAATATGTATTTTTTATTTTTTCCTCAGATGCGGCGCCTCTATCTGCTCCTGCCTTTTCCTTCTGCTTCCCTCTCCTCAACGCTACACTCAGGGAGTCTTCAGACAGCACCGAGGAGACGGAGAACACCATGATGAGAGCACTGCAGGTCATCAATGAACACTCTCAGCTTCGGGCTGACACCAACAGTGATGACGTTGCCATAGATGAGGTACAGACGAATTGCTTTATTCCATTTTCTGTGTGGTGGCTGTTATCTGCACAGAGCGAGGTCTAAACAAGTTGGGAGTCTGTGTGAAGTGTAAATAAAAAGAGAATGCAATCATATGCAGAAACCCATATTTTATTCATATAGTGCACATAAAAACATATCAAACATTTAAGAGGAGAAAATATTCAACTTCAAGGAAGATATTGGCTCATTTTGGTATTTAATGGCAGCAACTCGTGTCGTGAAAGTTGGCACAGGGTAGAGTTCCCTGTTCTTTTAATAACAGTCTGTAAACATCTGGGGACTGAGGAAACCAGGTGCTGGACGTTTGGGAGATGAATGTTGTCTCACTCTCGCCTCGTAAAGGATTCTAGCTACTTAACAGTCGCCATACTTCTTTGTGGTGTTTCATGTTACATGACGCACTGAAATGTTTTCAGTTGGTGAAAGGTCTGAACTGCACGCAGGTCGGTGAACTCTTCTATTATGAAGTCATGCTGTTGTAATAGATGCAGGATGAGATTTAGCAGCGTCTTGTTGGCCTTTCCTGAAATAGATCCTGTCTGCATGGGAGCACACGATGCTCCAAAATCTGGATATGCCTTTCAGCATTGTGCCTGGTTCCAGATGTACAGTCTGACATTTCTATAAACACCAATGCACCCCTATACAATCAGGATGTTGGCTTCAAGGCTGATGGCTAGCCGGATGATCCCTCTCCTCTTTAATCCAGAGGACGCAGCGTCACTGTTTTCCAAAGAGAATTTCCGATTTAATTCATCTGACCACAGAACAGTTTTCCACTTTACCTCAGTCCATGTTAAATGAGTTTATGCCCAGAGAAAGATGGCAGCATTTCTAGATCAGGTTCACATAGAGCTTCTTTACATGATCGAGCTTTAACCTGCTTTTGTGAATGGCACAGTGAACTGTGGTCATAAAGAACAGTTTCTGAAGTGTTCCTGAGTCACGACAGAATCGTGTCTGCTTTTTAATTCAGTGCAGCCCGAGGGCCCAGAGATCATGTGGTATCCACTATTGATTTTTCCACCTTGTTCCCGTTTCAAGTTAACCTGATTAGCTGTCAAAAGTTCTTCTAGTCCAGTTTTTTAGTACCACCATCTTTTTAATTTTTTTTTATAAATTTTTTGTTTTTTTCCTGTCCCAACATTTTTGGTCATTTGTTGCCACCATCAATTTCAGAGTAAGCTGAAATGTATTTTGAGAAATGGTAAATGTTTCAGTTTAAGATGTTTTCTATGTTCTATAGAAACCACAATAAATCTAAGTTTATGAGATTTGTAAATCTTTGGGTTCCTTTTTTTTTTTTTTTTTTAAATTACGCTTCACATACCATCCCCCTTTTTTCTTGGCCTGGATCTGTTTATTTTATTTTACTGTGAAATTTTTTATATGCAAATATTTGTCTTAACATACAGTGCTGTGCAAAAGTCTTGAGCCACCCTCATTTCTTTAAATATAACATCGTTTCTAAAGATACAATTTAAAATCATTTGTTTACTCTGTGTAAACACAACACAGGTTTATTCTTTGAGTTAGGGCCTTTGTTGTTTGCATGATTCATATATCAGTGTTAAGTAACTTAACAACATTTTTACCCTTGACCTTCCTTTAAAAATGCTCAGCTACAAGTGCTGGACTGAAAGTGAAAAAACAGCCAGTGTCCAAAGAAAGGCCTTCAGAAAGTCTGGAGAATTATTGCCCAAGAGCACTTTAAAAATGACAAAGTCTGGCTCTTTGTAGTGTAAATAAAATGAAGAGTGGCTCTAGACTTGCCCGATATAGAGTACATTTCCAAACACTGCATAGTATCATTTCTTTGTGTTGTTTTCTTGTCATAGAACGGCCCAGAGCTGCTTCCACGTGTCAGCATGTTGTTGCTGCTGACCAGAGTCATTTCCACCGCAGCACCGAGGCTCCAGGTAAATGCCAGAGTTTAGAGTTTGTGTATCCAAACATTTGGACCCTTTCTAATTCTTCAGTGGGACATCAAGTCATTTTGTATGTTACCTTTTAGGTCTTGTTTTACTCTGCTCCAGAATTATTGCGTAGCTCCACAATGTGACACTTTGCACACTTTGTGTTTCAGGTGTTGGCGTCTCAGTGCCTGACGGCTCTGTGTGCCAGTGCTGGAGGAGAAGAGGGCTGCACTGTAGCAGAGCAGCCAGAGATCGATGTCTTACTCAACGCCCTGCTTTCACCCTGCTTCTCAGTCCGTGACGCCGCCCTCAGGGTGAGCCTGGGATCACTTCATTTTGATATTTGCTGAAGTGTCTCTGTGTCTCTCTGTCTTGCATTTCACTGGCCGTGGTTTTCAGAAGTGTTTGCATTACAGAACAGTTCAGAGCCTTTGTCCCTGACTGCCACAGATTTCTCTGAATTAACTTAGTCTTTTAATAAATTAATGAAGTTAATTTAATTGTTCAGCTGTATTCCTGAAAGCCTTGGCCTCTCTGGGTTGCTCTTTTTATACACACTCATGTAATTAACCTGGTTTTAAGAGATTCCGCCAGATGTTTTTCAGTCTTTCAGTGCCTCGTCCTAACTTTTTTGAAGCATTTTCAACGGTTCGTCCTGTTTGTTTTCAGGGGCTGTTGGAGATGGAGTTTGCCCTGCCTACAGACTGCACAGACGCCAGCGGGATGAGTTTGCTGCGCAGGCTTTGGGTTGCCAGATTCGATGTTGAGGAGGAAGGTCAAGCCTTGGCTGAAAAGTATGTAACACACGTTCCTAACTTCTTGCAAACAGTCACTGACTGAAAATGTTTGACTTTTGTTCTTCAGCCTGTTTATTCGTTCATGTTTCATTCAGTCCCATGTTGACACCATTCTGCAATAACATTGTTTGATAATTTACATTTTAACCATTCTGGTTTTTATATTCGAGTCAAAACATGATGAAAATGTTTGATTTGTGCTGTGGAGAAACAATGTTGTAAATTGGCCAGTTCCCCTGTTTGTTCCTCCTGCTCAGGCTCTGGGAGTCTCTGGGTCTGGAGTTGGTCCCTGAGATCTGCTCACTGCTGATCGGGGACGTCACTCACCACGAGGAAGCCATCCGCTCTGCAGCAGCTGACGCTCTGTCGAGTGCTGTGTCCCAGTACAGAGACCAGTCTGCCACGGTGCTCTGCCAGCTCACTGAGCTCTACCATCAAAAACTTTATGTAAGAACATGTCCCACCCACCAATTTACATAGATTTTTATTGCTGTAAGAATTTTACCCCCAGTAACAATATAAGTTTGTTTTGATCGGTTCTTTCTTCTCTTTTTTTCCTTCTAAAGAGACCACCGCCTGTGCTGGATGCACTGGGCAGAGTCATCTCTGAAGCCCCACCTGACCAGTGGGAGGCCAGGTAATTAAATCTGGGTCTGATGGAATTTAAGGAAAGAAAAAAAGCTCTGAGTGCCACACAGTTCTGTATTACCCAAATGTAAATGACGGGAAAACATCAGGACTTAAGAAGTGTTCCTAAAGACTGTGGTTGAATGCAGTGTTGTTCTTGTGCACTGATTATGTTTTTTATTCTCAGGTGTGGCATTGCTCTGGCTCTGAACAAGCTCTCTCAGTACCTGGATGAATCTCAGGTCACCCCTCTCTTCCTTTTCTTCGTTCCCGATGCTCTGAACGATCGCCACACTGATGTGCGGCGCTGCATGCTGGACGCCGCCCTTTCAGCGCTCAACACACACGGCAAGGTAACGCTCAGTTCTATTTTTCTAGACGTTGTTTTCAGACAGCTATCATTTCTGTATTCCTCGACATCTCATGCACCTTCCTTATGTGTCAGGATAACGTGAGCTCCCTGCTGCCAGTGTTTGAGGAGTTCTTGAAGAACGCCCCGCAGGATGCCAGCTACGACTCTGTGCGTCAGAGCGTGGTTATTCTCATGGGTTCCTTGGCCAAACATTTGGACAAAAATGACCCCAAAGTCAAACCCATTGTGGCCAAGCTTATTACCGCACTCTCTACACCATCACAGCAGGTAAAGGCCTACTTTGGCTCCTTTTCTACCCACTCAACTTGTACTACTCCGATTTTCACAACGTCATCTTGTGTGGTATGTCATCCTTCACCAGGTCCAGGAGTCTGTTGCCAGCTGTTTGCCTCCTTTGGTCCCCGCCATCAAAGAGGATGCTGCAGGGATTGTTAAAAACCTGCTTCAGCTGCTGCTTGAGAGCGACAAATATGCAGAGAGGAAGGGTGCAGCATACGGGCTAGCTGGACTGGTCAAAGGACTCGGGATCCTGGCGCTTAAACAGCAGGACATCATGACCACACTTACTGAGGCCATCCAGGATAAGAAAAACTTCAGACGCAGGGAAGGTCAGCAAGAATTCATGAGTCACTGAACTGTCTGGTTTTGATTCATCCTCTTTATACCAGATGCCACCATTATTAGCACAGCTCAGAGTATCCGGTTTATTTTTGGTTTGTTGCAGGGGCACTGTTTGCCTTTGAGATGCTGTGTAATATGTTGGGAAAACTGTTTGAGCCCTACGTGGTCCATGTGCTGCCACACCTCCTGCTCTGTTTTGGAGACGGGAACCAGTATGTTAGAGAGGTGAGCAGGCAGGTCGTGTTGTTGTCTAAATATTAGTTGTTGGAGGCTTTTCCTCAAGTGGGACATTTTACCACCCCTCTTGCTTGTCCTCCCAGGCTGCAGATGACTGTGCCAAGGCTGTGATGAGGAACCTGAGTGCCCATGGGGTGAAGCTGGTCCTGCCCTCCCTGCTGGTGGCCCTGGAGGAGGAGTCTTGGAGGACAAAAGCAGGTAAAGCGCATCTTCAGTCAAAGGGTGTCACAGCAGGTCTTGAATATAGTGATGTATTTAGACTGGGCTCTAGTTTTTTTTTTAGCGCACACACACACACACACACACACACACACACACACACACACACACACACACACACACACACACGTAACTAGAGAACAGTAGTTACACGTGTGGTTTTCAGCTGTTGTAACAGCACTGAAGAGTTCATAAATGGGTAATAATCAGTCTCAGTCAGATGACTACTCCAATCCCGTCGCTCAGCCCTCTTGTTCCTGCAGGTTCTGTGGAGTTATTGGGTGCCATGGCTTACTGTGCACCCAAGCAGCTGTCCTCCTGCCTGCCCAGCATTGTGCCCAAGCTGACGGAGGTGCTGACTGACTCCCATGTGAAGGTGCAGAAGGCCGGCCAGCAGGCCCTCCGACAAATTGGCTCAGTCATCCGCAACCCAGAGATCCTGGGTAAGTGATTCAGTGTCTTGAGGCACAGCTGCCAATGCAGAAGGCTTGTTGCTCATAGGCAGTCATAAAATATGGACCCAAAGAGGATTAAGAAACAGAAAATCTGAATATTTCCTTTGTCTTCATTCAGAAGCTACTGTTTCAGGTAGTGTCGATGAAGAGCAAATAAAATGAGAGCTATACTCTGCTGCAATGAGTTTAATCCTTTTTTTAACACAGGAATGCATTCCTAATTTGAATATACTTTTTAGAGTGGAAATATTGCACTTTCCCTTATTTTGTCATGTATACTTTCCAACAGTGAATGCTAAGCTTTAACATGCTCAAAGTTTCAAATGAGGTCAGTGTACAGCTAATCTCCGTGAGCCAAAACTTCAGCCCAAAGCATGAAAAGCTCAGCTTCAGACAGTCCTTTTGAACTCTTTGCGTGATAATAATGAGAACAGATATCCTTAATCTCAGAGCACTGAAGCCCACCCACCTGTTAAAATCTGCAGTTTGCAAGTAGAAAAAAATCATCTGAGGGGCTGCACCAAATACAGTCTAACAATAAAAACAGAATGTAAATAACCATAATTGGCTCACTCTAAAATATTTAGCCAAAAAGGTTTGTTTTGTTCTGAGTGACTGGAACAAATCATCTCAACAATGTCTAGTACATCTAGTACAACATCTTATGATATGACGAGTTGCATATTAATTTAATTCAGTTTTATTTATACAGCGCCACATCACAACAACAGTCGCCTCAAGGCGCTTTATTTTGTAAGGTAGACCCTACAATAATACATACAGAGAAAAATCCAACGACCTTAAGCATGCAGTTATTCACCCCTTACTTAAGAAGCCAGGCTCAGATATTTCAGTAATGTCAAACTTTAGACCCATCTCTAAACTTCCTTTTCTGAGTAAGATCTTGGAAAAGGTTGTTCACACTCAGCTGATGGATTATCTAAACAACTCTCAAATGTTTGAAGTTTTTCATTCCGGCTTTAAGCCGTTTCATAGCACAGAGACAGCTCTCATAAAGGTTATGAACGATATTCTGGTAGCGACGGACTGTGGTAAACATATAGTGCTTATACTACTAGATATGACTGCTGCATTTGACACAGTGGATCACGACCTGCTGATCTCTCGATTACAGCATTGTGTGGGCATTTCTGGCTTGGCACTCCTGTGGATAAAATCATATCTCTCAAACAGGAGCTTCTGTGTTACGTTGGGCTCGTCATCGTCCTCTGTGGCCCCTCTGCCATGGGGTGTACCACAGGGATCTATTCTTGGGCCATTACTGTTTACATTGTATCTCCTGCCGCTGGGTGCGATCTTTCGTAAACACAAAGTTTCATTTCATCTATATGCTGATGACTGCCAGCTTTATTTTCCTTTCAGTCATTCTGATAGCTCCCCAATTAGACTCCTGCTTGATTGCCTTAGTGATAAGTCATGGAGGGCTCAAAACTTTTTGAACGTAAAACTGTTCGGCCCGAATCGTTCCTCTGATATCCCTGATGTTGACCTTGCTGCTCTGACCCCTCACCTGAAGAGCTCGATTACCAATCTTGGGTTAAAAATCGACTCTGCACTTACCTTTGATGGCCACATGAATGGGGTGGTGAAATCGTCATTCTATCAACTTAGGCGTCTGTCGAAGGTTAAACCTTTTCTTTCAAGGCGTGACTTGGAGACTGTTATCCACGCTTTTATAACCTCACGCTTGGATTATTGCAACTCCCTTTTAATAGGGGTTGGACTGGGCACTCTGACACGCCTGCAACTAGTACAGAATGCTGCGGCACGGTTTTTATCTGGTAAAAGGAAATTTGAGCACATTACTCCGGTTCTGGCCTCCCTGCACTGGCTTCCAATTGAATTTAGGATTCATTTTAAAGTTCTTTTATTGGTTTTTAAATCTTTAAATGGTCTGGCACCTGCATATTTGTCTGATTTGCTGAAGCCCTATGTCTCCACTCGTTCGCTCCGGTCAGCTGAGCAGCTGTTGCTCTCAGTCCCCAAATCACGGCTGAAACTGAGAGGAGACCGAGCGTTCTCTATCGTGGCTCCTAAGCTTTGGAATAATCTTCCTCTTCACATTAGGCAATCGACATCAGTGCTGGTTTTTAAATCCAGATTGAAAACGCATTTTTATTCACTGGCTTTTGACTCAGTGGTTGACTGACTTTAATTTACTTATATTTTATTGTTTTCGCTATGTTTATTATTTTATCGTATTTATTATTCTTATGGAATCTATTATATTTCTATTGTTCAGCACTTTGGTCAGCCTTGTGTGTTTTTAAAGTGCTATATAAATAAACGATGATGATGATGATACGACCCCGTATGAGCAAGCATTTTGGCGACAGTGGGAAGGAAAAAATCCATGTAAACAGGAAGAAACCCCCTGCAGAACCAGGATTAGGGAGGGCGACCATCTGTAATCTACTGGTATTATACCAGTGGTAGGTACAGTAATGCTAACAGCTAAGTTTGTTTTTCTCTTCCAGCTATCACCCCCATCCTATTAGATGCTCTCACCGACCCGTCCAGGAAAACCCAGACGTGCCTGCAGACGCTGCTGGACACCAAGTTTGTGCACTTCATCGACGCCCCCTCTCTCGCCCTCATCATGCCCATCGTCCAGAGAGCCTTCCAGGATCGCTCCACTGACACTCGCAAGATGGCTGCTCAGATCATTGGAAACATGTACTCGCTCACTGACCAGAAGGTACACGGGGATAAGCGAAATATCAGAGTAGTCCATTCAGTAAAACTAGTGTTTTCCAAAGCTTTTTCTTAATGATTTGTATGCTTTGTTTTGTTTTTGTTTTCTTCTGCTCCTTACAGGATCTGTCACCATACCTACCCAGTGTTATTCCTGGACTGAAGGCCTCCTTGTTGGACCCGGTGCCTGAGGTGTGTTTAGTATTCTTAAATAATCCTGTATGTGTGTAGCTGACGATGAAGCAGCAGTTCACTCCGTGTTTTTTTGTATTTTTTGTTTTACTTCATTTTATCTCCTCTCATTTTTTCCTTTCATCTTTTATCATGTTTCCTTCTCTTTCCCCCTTCAGGTTCGTACAGTATCAGCTAAAGCCCTGGGTGCCATGGTTAAGGGGATGGGTGAGTCCTGCTTTGACGACCTGCTGCCGTGGCTCATGGAGACGCTGGCCTCTGAGCAGAGCTCTGTGGACCGCTCAGGAGCTGCACAAGGTGGGTTCTTCTCTACTCTGTCCTCGTGTTTCTGATTTGTGCTCAAAGCCAAGAGCTCAGTGGTTTGTGTGACGGTCTTTTTCAGGTCTGGCTGAGGTCATGGCTGGACTGGGAGTAGAGAAGCTGGACAAGCTAATGCCAGACGTAGTGCAAACTGCCAGCAAGGTGGACATTGCTTCCCACGTCAGAGATGGCTACATCATGATGTTCATCTACCTGCCGCTCACTTTTGGAGATAAATTTACTCCCTATGTTGGTCCCATCATCCCTTGCATTCTCAAGGTACTGGTTACTAAGAGCTACTTACTGCTAAGAGTAAAACATTTTAAAATCACAATGAATAATAATATAAAAATGTTTCTTTTTTGTATAGCTATTTTCAGTTTTTCACTGTGTATCGTGTTCACGTACATGTTTCACTGCAGCCTCATGCTCTCTCTCGTCCACCAGGCGCTGGCCGATGAGAACGAGTACGTGCGCGACACAGCACTGCGAGCCGGCCAGAGAATCATTAGCATGTACGCTGAGACCGCCATCGCACTGCTGCTTCCCGAGCTGGAACAAGGACTGTTTGATGACCTGTGGAGAATCAGGTCAGATAAATGCACAGTAACATGTTGGCAGTTCAATAAATGTCACTCATAGAGCTACTGACCTGCTGACTCGTGCCCTTGTTGGTTTATAGATTCAGCTCTGTGCAGCTGCTTGGCGACCTGCTGTTCCATATCTCTGGAGTAACCGGAAAGATGACCACAGAGACAGCGTCAGAGGACGACAACTTTGGAACTGCTGCATCCAATAAAGTATGAATGTATATATTTTTTTCTCAGCAGTTCATTTTCTATTAACTGTGATATTGGTTGAATTTTGTTTGCTGATCTTTGACCTTTACCCCTCTCAGGCTATCATTAGTGCTCTGGGAGCTGAGCGTCGTAACCGCGTCCTCTCAGGCCTCTACATGGGCCGTTCAGACACCCAGCTCGTGGTTCGACAAGCTTCTCTCCACGTGTGGAAGATCGTGGTGTCCAACACCCCCAGAACTTTGAGAGAAATCCTCCCAACCCTCTTCACACTCTTGCTGGGCTTCCTGGCTTCTACGTGTCCTGACAAAAGAACAGTAATGCTTGTTTTTCTTTAACTCTTTTTATGATCTCTGGTGTTTCTGTTTGGCTCTTGACGTGAAAGTAGTCATACAGAGCTTTTTGTTAACGTCATTTGTCTGCACGGTTTTAGATCGCTGCTCGGACGCTGGGTGATCTGGTGAGGAAACTTGGAGAGAAGATTCTCCCGGAGATCATTCCCATCCTGGAGGAGGGCCTGCGCTCTGACAAGAGCGATGAGAGGCAAGGTGTCTGCATCGGCCTCAGTGAAATCATGAAGTCCACCAGTAAAGACGCTGTGAGTCACACTGTTTGTAATTATTATAGCTCGTGGGATTGAATTGGAACTTTTAGAATGATTTTATTTATTAAAAACGGTTCTGAATCAAGCAGTGGGGCCTGTTTTAGCTTAAGCTGAAAATTCTAGTAAACTTAAAACCTTAAATCTGATGATGCTTGTGTTGCAGGTGCTTGTTTTCTCTGAGTCACTCGTCCCTACAGTGAGGAAGGCTCTGTGTGACCCTCTGGAGGAGGTCCGAGAGGCTGCGGCCAAAACCTTTGAGCAGCTCCATGCAACCATCGGTCACCAGGCGCTGGATGACATCCTGCCTACCCTGCTCAAACAGCTGGTGAGGGAGTGAGGGGGAAAATGTAATATGAAATCTGTAGGATTTAAGAAGCTTTGCAGTCTAGTCTGTATCTCATACCGAACATGTTTTTTGCAGGATGATGAGGAAACGGCTGAGTTTGCTTTGGATGGCCTGAAGCAAGTCATGGCAGTAAAGAGTCGTTCTGTGCTGCCTTACTTGGTTCCAAAGGTAAAGCATCACACGTGATTTCCTTTTTAAGGCCTTTATGTCATTTTTATGTTGTGTGACTATAATCCAGTGTTCTCTGTGCTTCTGCTAGCTGACTGCTCCTCCTGTAAACACCCGAGTACTGGCCTTCCTGTCTGCTGTGGCTGGAGATGCTCTGACACGTCATCTAGGGGTCATCCTCCCTGCCCTGCTCTCTTCCCTCAAAGGAAAACTGGGAACAGAGGACGAAGCACAGGTACAACCAGCAATCTCCAAATATAAAGCTTCCCTACTGATTCTGTTGTGTTTGAGGATTTTGTTAACGTCCTTTGGTCAGATTTTTCTTATTTGCTTGTTTGTTTGTTTTTTAATACGATACCACAGCACTCAAGAGCTGCAGTTCCTCCAAGATAAATATGGAGAACTGCAAGGTTTTTGATCAGGGCTTATTTTATTTTTCCTGTATATGTTAACTTTGTAGTACAAAGTAGTCTGAGACAATACTCCAGCACTACTGCTGGTGCCCCGTTCTGCTCAGTGGCTTCTTCTATTTTAAATCAACTGGAGAATTAAAATCCTTCTTATCTGCTAAACAGGCCATATGTCCTACTTTGATTTCCTCTTATTGTCATTCAAAATGCAGCTGCAGACGTACCAGAACACCATGTCTCCCCTCTAGGCTCAGATTATTTTTTTCCCCTTTTAAAGCACAGCTTTGACCATCACCAGGTTAAATCAGTTACTATCCAGTCTGCGGTCTCCCTGTCTTTTAAAACCTTCTTAATTTATTTCAAAACATTTTGTACACAAAGGAATTGGCAATGATTTAGAAAGAGCTGCAGTTTTGTGGCGTAAATATTTACAATGCATTTAAACCCTAAAATACTTTTCAGATCTATGCAAGAAGTGAGCTCCATTAAAATGTCAAGGTGTTGCTTCTATTAACTCAGACTTTTTGGTGGTTATTTTACTGTGAACACTGCATATTTTAAACTGCCTTTCTGAATGATATGACTGGATGTTGTTACCTTTGCACCAGGAATTGTGCAGCTGTCAGACGGTGATCCTTTCTGTGGAGGATGAAGTGGGCCAGCGGATCATCATAGAAGACCTGCTGGAGGCCACACGGGGCACCGATCCTGGCCTCAGACAGGCTGCCGTCACCATCCTCAATGCCTACTTTGCTCGCACCCGACTGGACTACAGTGCCCACACACGCACGCTGCTGTCAGGCCTCATCCGCCTTCTTAATGATTCCAACCCAGAGGTTTTGTCTCAGAGTTGGGACACCATCAACTCCATCACCAAGGTGTGTTCCTATAAAAATTTCTTTCCATTTGCATGAGCTTTCATAGTCTAGTACAAAATATGGTAGTAAGTAAAACAGTGGACCTTTTGATTGTTTTTAAATCAAAGGTGAAATGCAAACTCACTGTGGCTTTGATGTGTTCTTTAGAAACTGGATGCAAGCAGCCAGCTGGCTCTAATCGACGATCTGCATCGAGACATTAGATCAGTAGCCGGAGACGTGAAGGGTCAGCACCTTCCTGGTTTCTGTCTGCCCAAGAAGGTAAGAGGGCAGCGCCTGACACAATAAACACTATTGCTACATTATTACAGCATGGTGATGTCATTCTACAGCAGCTCATTCATCCTATTGAGTTCTTGTTCTGTCAAGTGAGCAGAGCTTTGAGTGGGCACATTTGTGACATGAACTGTGTCCACATAATTAGAAACTCATTAATAGTGATCATTCACATGGAGGTCTTTCTATTGATTTGCTCAATAAGGGCGGGCACTGCAATGGGCCAAGTGTGTTTTAACCTGGCTTACACACTTTCAGTAATAATCTGATTTTAATGTTGTTTAGTTCTTCAAAAAAAGCAAAGTACCACATGTCCACTGGATCCAGCTTTCAAAAGGTGTTTATGTCATTGTGTATATATATATTATCTGTGGATTCTTGACTGTTCAGGGAACAAAAAAGCAATTTCAATATGCCACCAATTAAACATTAATTGGGAAATGTTGGTTTCTTTCAGCTCTGTTCAGTTAATATTTTTATTTTTATCTCGATGCTTACATAGGGTGTGACCTGCATCCTGCCAGTCCTGAGAGAAGGTGTCCTCACTGGCACCCCTGAACAGAAAGAAGAGGCGGCTAAAGCATTAGGAGGGGTCATCAAACTGACGTCTCCCGAGGCTCTGCGGCCGTCTGTAGTCAACATCACTGGACCTCTTATTCGTATCTTAGGAGACCGCTTTGCCTGGACTGTGAAGACTGCTCTATTAGAGACTCTCACCCTGCTGCTGGCAAAGGTCTGGTGGAAGACAAAATGGCCAACCGTACCTCTCCAAAGCTGGTCAAAGTTTCTGTCAGAAGGCTCTAACGTCTGCACTGCGTTCCTCCTCCAGGTGGGCATAGCCCTGAAGCCCTTCCTGCCTCAGCTCCAGACCACCTTCCTGAAAGCCCTGCAGGATTCAAGCCGTGCTGTAAGACTGAGGGCGGCAGAGGCTCTGGGTCAGCTGGTTTCCATCCACACCAAGGTCGATCCACTCTTCACTGAGCAACTCTCTGCAATTCGCAATGCCGAGGACTCTGGAGTCAGGTTTGTGTGCAGTCTGGTATTGTTCAGTACAGAATCAGCAACAATAAACATCCCCAACAGAATTTTCAAAATGTGTGAGCCTGTGATGTTAATATTTTAAATCATTTTATCTCCAGAAATAGAGAAGTTGAAATGTATCATCTGATTAAAGATGCTGCTTTGTCTTAATGTTACAAGCACAGACTGGGAGCCATTAGTCTGAAAATGTGTGTATGAAGCATAGCCTGTATATTAAAGAGGGCAGTTCACTCCTCTATTTTGGAATAATCATTTAGACAATAAAATATGCTAAGAAAGCATTTACGTGCTAATTACTGCCAAACACCAGAACCAAACCTTCAGGGCACAGAGCACAAACTTCAGGATGGACTGAATCACCCAGAAAGTCATTTTATTTGTCACTTAATTTCATCATGAAGACTCCCAAAGGCACCATGAGCACAAAAAATATGGAGAAGTCATAAACTGGGCACACCAGCTGCCAGTACAGCTCTTTATATTGGCACACGTGTCATTGAAAGAATGATTTTTATTTTTATTTTTTTAAATACTCTCCAGCACAGCTGTTATTAAATGGTTGATTGGTTGTAAATATGTTGGATTGTAACTGATTGAGTCTGGTCGTACCCACCGGGATGTCACCTGAAACCTAGTGGAGGCTTGTTGTATCGTCAACATTAACTTCTATAAAGCAGACACAACAGCGTTTGTTTTTTGTAACTTTTTGGCCCTAATAAGGAACATAAAGAGCATTTATTTAATTTCTCGGTAGGCTTAAATTAGTGACCAGTATTAGCTATTTGCCACTCTACCAATCTCCGCACTGATAAAAATTAAATAGTAAAGAAGAGGCTGGAGAAACACTCTTCAGTTGTGTTATGGGTGTTGACATTGCACAGTTTGTCCATCAGAGGGCACCCTGTAGCGTCACTGTTTGCAAGAAATGCGACAACCATCTGATCTGAGCAGTGTCGAGCAGAGCGCAATTAATAAATAAGTACACATATCAAATGTTAGGAAAATCTGCTTAAGAAGTATAAGCAGTAATAATATCAGCCAATAATTTAGAATTTGGGATCTTTTTATTTTTTTCTTAAATCATCAAATATTGGTGTTGGTCCAAAAACAAATCCTTTATCGGCTGGCCTCTGCTGGCTTCAGTTTTCTAGTTGCTGCTTGGTTTGGAGTCAGTATTAAAGTCTGAGACATTTCTCCCAAAATATTATTAACTAGAAGCTGATAGTACAGCCTGACACCAGCTTAAATCTAAAAAGTGTACGATGGAAGGAGAGCCAGAGTACAGAAATGCAAATGTTTGGATTTATCTTTAAAAAAATAGTTCCTCATTACATCCTTTGTCAACCAGAAAGCACTGACAAATTTACTACAAATCTTCTATCATATTTCTGGGAAGTTGAGTTTTAACATATAATTAGCAAAAACTGTAGTTTGTGCTGTGTGTTTATATCCAAAATACAATATCTGCTTACATGTTTTTACATGAAATAACAAATATTTGCTTTTGTCTTTTAGTTTAATTCTCCTGTTTGTGTTCACAGGGAGACTATGCTCCAGGCCTTAAGGTTTGTCATCCAGGGGGCCGGATCAAAGGTGGACCCAGCCATCCGCAAAAACATCACCACCACATTGCTAGGCATGTTGGGACATGACGAGGTATGACGAGCAGCCCTCAAAGACTTCTTTTGAATGTGTTGCAACCCTTTTTTCCAACCCAGAACCTGCAGTAGCTACTGGATACATAAAGTAATTAGCAGTGAAGTATGTGTATAAGCAGATTTCAGAGTTATTCACAAGTAGAGTTTCCTCTGTGATCTCAGTAGAAAAACGGAAGTCAGACAAAGAGGATGTGGTTTTCTAAAAAGGTGGTTTTAGTCTTCGTGTCAGTTTGAGAATAAATGACACACAACCTGTCTCTGTCTGGCTGTCTTATTGGTGTGTGTGTGTGTGTGTGTGTGTCTGTGTGTGTGTGTGTGTGTGTGTGTGTGTGTGTGTGTGTGTGTGTGTCTGTGTGTGTGTGCACTTGCAGGATGCAACTCGTATGGCCTCAGCCGGCTGTGTTGGTGAGCTGTGTGCCTTCCTGTCAGAGGAGGAGCTGAAGAGTGTGTTACTTCAGCATGTCTTAGGTTAGTATTTGTGTGCAAAGTTATTTTACACCTCTCTCAGGATCTCATTGTAAGTGTGTGTAGTATTGCTTTGTCATTGTGACCATCATCAGATGTCCTTTTTCCTGCTCATTGTGAGTTATAGAGTGAAATAATTATAGCGCTAAGAAATTTGAAATTTAAAAAAATCCCTTTATAAAAACATTTAATGTATGTTTGTCCAGTGTATCTGCATCAAAAGAAGCTTCAGGTTGTTATTGTCTGCTGCTGTGTGCTGCATTATTTTGTGCGTTAGCTGAGCAGTGATGCCACGAGCTCATGAACGGTCTGCCTCTCTTTAGCCGACGTGTCTGGTGTGGACTGGATGGTGCGTCACGGTCGCAGCTTGGCCCTGGCCATCGCCGTCAAATCTGCTCCCGGGAAGCTGTGTGGGAACGAGTACTGTGACACTGTGACAGAGACCATCTTGGCCAATGCCACCGGTGATAGGGTGAGCAGAGAGTTTACTCATAGATACCCACAGGGAGATTGGAAAACAGTAGAAATAGTTGCCATTTTGGGAAGTGTGTTGTGATTTTGTTCTGGTAATGTCTCCTCGGCTGACAGCGAAGTTTGAAATGGAAACATCAAGGTAACACAGTCACTTCTGAAAAACACCAGATCAAAAAATATATTTCAAACCACTGTTAATAAACCAATGTACTCTTTTACTATAAGGATTAAACAACTGAGATGTGACAGGCGGTAATGGAAAAATCACCGTAATGCCTCGCAGTAAGGTGTCACCAGTAGAGCTTCAGTGCTCCTCCACTCTGATTCTCCAGGTTTGAACTCTGAAGAGTTGGACCCCTTTCCTCCAAAGTATTTCATGTTTTGATGAAGGTCGAGCCACAGGAATCCTCCATAGGTGTTTAATTTGGTTGAATAAAGAAATTACATTCATGTCATTGTCACTGTTCAGCGGCCCCATATAACCATTGTCATGCATGCCTTCAGTATAGAAATACTTTATACTGTTGTATAAAACACTCCGAGTGCTAGAGTAGAGTAGAAAAGCGGCTACAGAGTACTGAGGACTGGCTGCAAACACAGCATTGTAAGGTTGTGAATGATGAAGCATTTCTGTCCACGTAAATGAATTTACTTTTTGGCATCAAAGCGCTATACAAATACAGGCCATTTCCCGGGTGGTCGAGCGAGCGTTAAGATATAGCACAGGAAGAACATAGAGCGAGACAATCTATTGCTCTAGATCAGTGGTCCCCAACCCCCGGGCCTCGGACCGGTACCGGTCCGTGAGTCGTTTGGTACCGGGCCGCGAGAGTCGAGGCTCAGGTGTGAACTGTATAGTTTTCAGGGTTTTTATCGGTTTTCAGCGTTATTTTGTTGTCGTTTTTATTGTTTACTCGGTTTTCCTTGGTCTTTTCACGTGTGTTATGAATAAATTTTCTTTTTTTCGGTACCGGTACTAGTTTTATTTTGTATTTATCCGTGACACCTTAAAGGCCGCTCCGTGAAAATAATGTCGGGCATAAACCGGTCCGTGGCGCAAAAAAGGTTGGACACCGCTGCTCTAGATTGTCTCATTACTGTTGATTGGTCTATTTTCAATATTGTATATTTTGATGTTTTGCCCTTTTAATGCACCGTGCGATTATCTTTTTTGTCTCTGTGTGTTCTTAATCTCATTGATGTATTCCTTATGTAATTATTTGCATTTTCATTTTATCTTTCATATCTTTTTTAATTGAATTTACTTGTTAAGTTTCTTTTTTCATATAATATGTTACTCTGTCTTATCAGCTTGTCAGTCATCCTTGTAGCAATTTCAGCTGCACTGATCGATCTTCTAGCATTATCTTAGATTCTTTTTGTCCTCTTGCGTGGCATTTTGTTCCTCTTCCAGATTCCCATTGCTACCAGTGGGATCAGAGCTATGGGATACCTGATGAAGCATCATTTGAGAACAGAGGGGAGCAGTGGTGTTTCCCAACAGATGATTACACAATTTGTTAAGGTAAAGCAGAGAATCAAACCCTGTCCACTTCCCATTTCTATATTTGTACAGGTGAGGAAGTGGGAGCAGTCAAGTTGCCAAAAATGGGCTCGTGCCCACTGTAATGTTGGAAAAAGGTGTAGCTGTTTAAATTAATACTTCTCACAGTAAAATTACGTGTAATACAGACATAGTTGCTTGTAGTAGAGTTATGCTGTAGTATTATCATTTTTGGTTTTATAGCTCACGCTCATTGTTTTATTTAGGCTCACAGCTCTTCTTAGTCTTTAGGTAGAAAACTGAACACTAAACTGCACAGTACTGAGGGCCAGGAAGAAACTAAGCAGTGTGCTCAACAGGATATTCAGCATCTGTAAATGAGTGTAGAAAACATTTATTTTTGTGTGTGAGTGATTAGTGTGTACATTTCCACACTAAAAGCACAGCATGAAAGCTGATATCAGTCTGATCAGGTGTTTACTGTGAAGCCTGTGTATTTATAAGAAGATGATTCCTTTGAGTACCTTTTTGAACAGTGTGTATTGTGCCATTATATCTGTTGTCTGCGTGACCCTGCAGTGTCTTCAGAACCAGTCTAGTGATGTCAGACTGGTGTCAGAGCGGGTGCTGTGGTGGGTATTCAAAGAACCATCACTGCCCTCCGTGGACGTGAATCTCATCAAACCTCTGCTGAAAACTCTGCTGGACAACACCAAGGACAAGAACACGAGCGTCCGGGCCCAGAGCGAACACACAATCGTCAACCTGCTACGGCTTCGCCAGGGGGAGGAAACCATGCAGGTGCGACTATCAACTCCCTACTCTAATCTGCACACAGGTGTAATCTGTAGAGCAAAACATTTTTACACGCTCCTCTCTGCATTTCAGACTATTACTGCCATTCTGGACTCTGCCAGCAATGACCTACTGTCAGAGTGTCACCGCCGGTCTTTGAAAAAAATTGCCAGCCAGCCAGACTCCAATGAAGAGATCGATGACACAATCCTAACATGATGGACTAAACAACGAAGTGCTCTGATCTGCAGAAAGCAGCAGAAGATTTACTGACATATTAAACAAATCCGTGTATGAGAACCTCAGACACACTGGGGAGCCTGAGATGAGTAGTGTTTTGGCTGTATTCCCCAGAAAATGTAATTTTGTTTTTGCCGTTTTTCTTTTTTCTTCCCCCCTCACTTTAAATCCTTGTTTTAGCGGCCTTTAAGCCCAATTTATTTTATCATATGATGCACAGGTTGTTCTCTTGTACCGAGCAACAATAGGAAGACACGATGCCAAATCTGTTTTGATATTTCAGTGTTTTGCTACTTATTTTACCAAAATGATTTCAAGTATTGCCACTGTTAATGAAACAGAGCCCCCCTATCTTTACCTTTTATTTGAACTTTGAGTGTGACGGTTGTTTGGGGAAAGCAACTTCTTATAAAAACACAAATCATTCTTATGTCAGTGATGCAGTTGTAAAAAGGAAATACATAATAAAAGGTTCTGGATTTCATAATGTAGTGTGTGAAATATTGGATGCTTGGTTTTTCTCAGGTTGGCGTCTCTCAGACTTTGTCACACCTCACTTGAATTCCACCAAGTTCTCTGATTCACCAATTGCTGGATTTTACTCTTGAAGCTTCAGCAGACAAAAACTTTTGGCTTCCAGTTTAAACCTCGCCACTCTCTTGCTTTCTATGTGGCCTTTTCTCTCTTTTCTACTCTGGTGATTTGGTCTGAAGTCTCCCTTCATGGTCTAGGTTTTCCAAACCAGGAACACAGAGCCTAGAGGAGATGCAGGAGTACATTCACATCTGAAATATTATCAAGTGGCCTTAAATGTCTGAAGAAAAAGGTTTCAGGATTGGTTTTCCACTTGTATATTAAGAGGAGGAAGGGGAACTATTATGCCTTTCTTTTTTCCTGCCATATGTATGCTCTTACAGCAGTGGACACTTATTAAATGAGGCTAGTTTCAGTTAATGAGGTTGGTGTTTGTCCTTAAACTGCTCTAAATTCCGTTTAAGGCTTTTTTTTCTACGTTTGGCTCTGTGTGATCTCACTGAGAGCAGATACCCTTTATCTCAGGCACACAGCTTTAAGTTGGCAGCTAAAACAGTTCATTTCAGACAGGATGCACTGAGGGGAAACACCAAGGATAAGTGTAAGATGAATAAGAATTATGTAAAAGGTTTAATTACCCATATCTGCTACTATAGAGCTGGAAATGGTCATAATGAAAGCCTTTTCACTAAAATTGCTCAAATAAGTATTTTGAAATACTTAAGGGGAAATGATCAAGCTGGCAATGCATCAAATTATAAATGATATCGGATAATTTCTAGTTTTGGACATATTTAAATGAAGTAACAGGTACCCCAGTCTAGGGGGAAATCTCTGAAGCCTGGTGTGTCTGCGCAACAAGCCGGATGAAATAAAAGGTGGAGCAGACTGGAGAAAGGTACTTCAGCTACTGTAATACAAATAATATATAAAAACCATGAGACAACAGCGAAATAAAATAAGTCTTCCCCCCTTTTATGGCTCCAAATTATTTCTAGTTGATTACACAAAACTGACAAACTGAATTTCCTCTCTATGCAAATACGAATTTAGTTGAACTTCCTGTAAACTACTGCAATGTGGAGTTAAACTACGAGTTTAACAACACGTGCTTCTCAGTATTGTGTGGTTTAAGTTGTTTTCAGTGCATTAAAAAGAAGCATGAATCCGCGGGACTCTCCAGCGTTTCTGCTGGCATGATTCTTGTGTTCATCAATGGGATGGGACCGCTGTGCTGTAGCTCGAGTCTGCGCAGTGAGACTGGGTCACAGTTGGGTGCAGCTCCACCAGAGGAGGAAGCGGAGTTTCCGGCTGTTTGCAGCGGAGAGTGAGGATTGCTGACGCCGCGAAACCCCGATAAAAAACTCCGCCGGCTCGGGGGGCTAACAGTTTGTGATATCCTTAGTGGTGGTGGTGTTTTATACCGGGGGGATCTGGGGGCTGGTGATTTTCTTTACGCACCGAGGGAGTCCGACAGCTAACCGAGCAAAGAAGCGGTACACGGCGGGGGTGAGCCACCAGCTACCGGCATGGCCAGGGACTACGATTACCTCTTCAAGCTGCTCATCATCGGTGACAGCGGTAAGCCGACGCCGGGGATGCAGGACGGGAAGTGGGCCTTGTCTTGTTTTTTTTACAATGGGGGAAGCAGAAGTACTATTTTAACCCGGCTATGTACCATCCGGGCGCTTTTGCAGTGTATTATTTTGTCTTTTAGGCACTGAAATTACGTGTTAAACGTACACATCCGCCATATTTTCGTGTCAGCTACAGGGCGGAGGTTGTGTGTCCGGGCTGGGCATGTCAGCCGATGAGGCCGGATACCGCCTCCAGACACTAAGGATTTATCTCTTGAAAATGCCCTATCTTGTTCTTATATCGGCTTAGGCAATTGTTTTACCGCCGTAACACAACACGTACTGTGACCTATACCGTTCCTGGGGTAGTAGGATGTAGTTATGGCCTTTTGTTTGTATCTACAGTTAGCTAGGTTGTGTTGGCTAGCCATGAGCTAGGCTAACATGACAAGTCCTTGCCTGGTTATATGTTGATAACTGTTAGTTATCATTTGCTGCACCGGGAAGGTTAAATGCTAAGAAGTTGCCGGCACAGATGTAAATTCAACTAAGTCCGGTTAAGATGTTGCAATGGGTTTTGTTATTTATTTAGTTAGCTAGTTAGCTTGTGAGACCTAGGAGGTTGAGAGTGGAGGAATGCTGCACTGCAAAGACATGTTTGCATCTAGTTAGTCAGACTACAGTGAAGTGAGACTGACACCGCGGTTAGTGTCAACCAAAGTGCCCTTTGGTGTATAAGCTAAGTATATAAGGTATAACAGCACAAAGACTCTGACTGCTTCTTTATGTTTAGCACCTTCTTATCATGTTAATAATTAGAACAAACAGCCACAGGTAGATGCATAACTAAGATCTGTGTATATATGAAAAAAAAATGTTTGCCCCTCTTGTTTTTAAGTGGAAAACATGCTTTAAGAAAAGCGGGAAAATAAAAAAAGTATTCCACCCTCAGCAGCTAGAGCCTTATCCCGCTGAACTTCTTTTGTGAGCAATGGTCTTTGGATTCATTGACAGCTCCGGTCCTGGCACTACCCCATCAGCTGGCTTCTCACAGTGGAGAGACAAGGCAGTACAGCAAGCCCTTCACTGCATGTCACACACAGGGGCCAGTGTGCCCTCAGCTGCAGCATGGAAGCACTACTGTTTGCAGTGCTGCACAGAGATTTTTATTTATTTATTTGGGGGGCTCTGACCTTGTGCCCTTGGTCTGTTGTCAGACCTGCTGCTTGCTGCTGGGAATCAGATTCTCCACTCACTGAATCCCTAGTTGAACGTGAACACCCTCTAATCTATGTTAGTTAAAAGGACATACAAAATTTCACAGTACACATGAACATCATTCTCTAAATGGAAATTTGAGCAACATTTCATGTATCAGATATGTATTACCTTTTTTTCCATGGTCTGTGGTTAATTTATGCTCCATTGATGTAGAGATATAATTACAGGCTGGCAACAGAGGTGTCCTGGATATTTGTACACCTGACAGTTTTTTTGTTTTGTTTTTTTTTGGGGGGGGGGTTGCCAAGCTAAAGGCTCACACGACATGTTAAAGCTGATGAATGCTCTTCTGCTTTGAAGCTTTGGTCATTGTATGTTTGAACAAAACTCTGTAGTGCTGAGATCACAGGAACCTGATAGCTTTTTATGTAAGGACAAATCAAACATGAAATGACAATAACACAATAGATAACCTGTGTAACTGGGCTGCAGGTTCAGTCCCACCTCAGGCCAGCAGAGTGACTTCCTAACTTTCAGTTGTAACCTCACAATCAATCTTACTCACACTTATAAACTAACCTCATTTTCAGTCCCTTTCTCTTTTTTCTTTGTCCTCTCATCTTTTATTACTCTTATTTCTTTCTGAATTCCACTGTTTCATATCTGAATTTTTTAAGAAGCCTCCCTGTGTCTGCCTCACTGAGGTTAAATCGATTAAGATTCTAGAGCTACCTTCGTCATCAGAATGAGTATGTAGGGTGTAGTCTTGCTTACCCGAAGCCTTCAGCTTGTACACTGTGCAGCAGGTTAGATCCGTGTTTATGTCTTGAAGAACTAAATCTTTATTTACACAAAGATTAGAGGAACGATTCAGCTTGACATCCCCCACTTTTCTTTTTTTTTTGTGTGCGTGTGCGTGCCGTCATCACGTGGTGCTGCTCTTGGTTAACTAGGATATAATATGCGAAACCAAAACTCTTGCTCTGTTGTGGTGCAAAAAAAAAAAGTGTTTTCAGACTTGCCAGTATCAAAAATGCAGAGTTGTTATAGTGTATATTTTTTTTGTTGTGCCGCTGTACTTTAAACCTCTTCCTGTGCTTGTGTTTCCTCCTCAGGAGTGGGGAAGAGCAGTCTCCTCCTGCGATTTGCAGACAACACATTTTCAGGTGCGGGGCTCGACCAAAGCAGCGATGTATAATCAGGACTCATCTCCGTTTCAGTTTCCATGTTTTCATAATAAATTCGATTTTGTGTTCGCGTGCCCACTCGCAGGTAGCTATATCACCACGATCGGTGTGGACTTCAAGATCCGGACAGTGGAGATCAATGGGGAGAAGGTGAAGCTACAGATCTGGGACACAGCAGGGCAGGAACGTTTTCGCACCATCACCTCAACGTAAGTGGATCCATTCACACACACGCCCCCCTCCTTTGCTTGGAGTTTTCAGGTGAAACTTTTTGTTTATGTTTCAACAATTAAGTCTGAAACCATGAAAGGCTCTTTGCGGTCCTGACATTAGGTTTTATATGAGGAAGCAGTAGAATAAGTCATTGCTGTTCTATGAAACTGGGTGGAATTCCCCACACATCCTAATTACAGATGTGAGAGGGAGGCTCCTTGTTGTGTGCTGTAGTGCCCAGTGTACGTCATTACCCTCTTACACTTGCAGCGTGTTTCACACTGCTGTCCATGTGCCCTGAGGGTTCACAATGATCAGCACTCCCACGCTTTAAGAAGGAACGTTGGCCTAAATTTTTCTTTTCTCCACAGTTTACCTGAATAGACCAAGAACACAGACTGCTGTCTGTCCCAGAAGTTCACTGCTGTTCAGAAAGCCTCTAAAAACACAAAGTGCTGCTGCTACTCTTGCAAATTTTAATTTCTGTTTTTGAGAGCTTTTAAGCGTTGGTCGACTTTCATGACAAATAAACATGAAGTCTGCCAGAATATAGAGATAACAGTTGTTAACAGCATAAATTTGGTTTTGGTCTGTGCAGGCTTTTTTTTTTTTTAAATAGAAATATTATCGCTTCAGTTTGGTCTTGTGGTTTGATGGCAGCCTACAGAAAGATGCTCTCTAAGCTTTCAGAAGACGTCCCATCATTTACGTCAACCCACATAGCTCGCAATACCACGAGTGGAAGTCTGGAGTCTATTACATTTGTTTTAAGGTTGGATGATGCAGCAGTAGTTGACCTCCAGGTGACAGATGGTAGGTTAGTGGGCAAAAAACCCTTGATGCAAATTAATATGATCCCAAACTAATGAAAAAGTAAAGCGATTTCAGCATTTAGTGCTCATAACTATTACCACGACCACTACTGTTGCTTCTAATAATGATATCAAACTATAACGATTGCTTTTATTATGGATAACACGTTTTTAGACTCCTAAAAATAAATTTCAGTAATCTTTGCCATTGTATCAAGAGAAATAGTCTGCATTCATAGGTTTCTATATTCATGACAAATAGTCACTCACTCAGTGCTCTGAGCAGCACCGATAGGAACATCATTGATGTGACCTACAGCTTAAACTGCAGTCATCTCACATGCTCACCCCTTTTTGACTTTGACTGAAGCAGACACAGACTGCGCTTGGGAGATATTGGAGTGTCATTTGCCTCCCGAGTTTCGTCTTGAATGGGACCAGGAGGGCATGTTTGACTCTTATGTACTAGCACTGCTGCAGGGAGGCCAATCAGAATGCTAAAATCATCCAGAAAGCGTGAAATCCTTAACGCTTTAGCCCCTGTGGAGCATAGCCGTCCTAGTTTGGAAGGATTGTTGCGACTTGTTCTGCAGGAATCCCTCCAGCGAGCAGGCTGCCTATTAAGGGTGATTGTTCCCTGTGCTGAACTAGAGTGGCATGGTGCCTCATTAGATCCTAAATGAATGTTTCTGTGGAGATGGATCATGGGCAGTGACCTGCTGAGTCTACTCAGGCAGACTAACCTGAGGTGGTAGCCATATGTCAGTGAGCAGCTGTGTGTTTTCAGCCTCAGGCTTCAGTCACAGCATAATATCACTTTAACTTTATCTTTTTCTCTTTTAGAGACTTTTGCGCTGTTGTTTTTCTCATAATTATTTACTGTTTTGCATTGTAAATAAAAGAGCACATAATGAGATCAACAATAGTAAAAAGTCCGCAGGTGGACTCCTACCGAGAGCATCTAGGTCCCAAGTTCAAGCGCCAGCAGAGGTCCACCTGAATGATGACTCTTTCAGTGAGTTCAGTATGCTAACCCTTTACAGAAAAGGGTACATCAGGTTGGGCTGTGAGGCTGTTTGTGTGTTTGGCAGTTTAAGGTTCTTTATTCATGTGCAGTGAGCAGACATAAACGCACAGCCACACACCGCTGCTGTGTCTGTCCATCATTGATGGACATTGGGGACAAACCCAGACAACAGGCTTG
Organism: Perissodus microlepis; assembly: GCF_051167445.1. Lineage (NCBI taxonomy): Eukaryota > Metazoa > Chordata > Actinopteri > Cichliformes > Cichlidae > Perissodus > Perissodus microlepis. The sequence continues at coordinate 6,227,874 of NC_140472.1, read as the reverse complement.
GGTGGTATCTTTTTACTGAGGATACAGTAGTATTGTGTGTGTTGTGGTGTTTGTTTGTTTGGTTTTGTCATTGTAGTTTTAATTAAACAATTAGATGTTTCCACCCATACTAGTCAGCACTATTAATACCAGTCTGCTAGCAGGAGCAGTGCAGAACAATTGTCAGTACAGTAAGGCAGTCTGATTTGTTTAGCCAGAAAATTAGACTCTACAAACTTCACTAATTGTAGCATGTATGTATAATAAGAAGCGCTCTCCTTCCATAAATAAGGAGAACTGAGCTTGGTCTGTGTTGGCTTTACACTTTACTCTTGTATTGGCAGTCTTTGCAGTACAAAACATCTCATCAGATCACCCTTGTATCAGTTTCAGTAATAAGAATAGTTTTTTATGGTATTGAAAATCATGCCCAATAATGTTAATTTACATTAATAACATAGTGTGATATAAATCCTTGATGCCACCAAACCCTATCAAAACAAGCTGTATCCCCAAACTGTCACAACACACACACACACACACACACACACACACACACACACACACACACACACACACACACACACACACACAGAATCCCTGACAAAAGTTTCTTTGTGTTTGTTTGGCGTAGTGTAGTGGTACTGGGGATGCACTCTCTCAGATCTGGCCTCTGTTTTTGAAGCCGGTTCATTTGTCTGTGCGGTATAAATGTAGTGCTGTTGCTTTTTCCTTCACACAGTCATACACTCTGTCCTGATGAATGTATTTATTAAGTTGTGCCCCTTCAAGTGTCTTTCCCTTTGCTGGATAACATTAGTTATAAGCTCAGAAAATTAGGGATGACTTGAAATTAAAATTATACCGAAGGTCAGGCCATTGCATACTTAAACTGTTACACGGTGTAGTGGTATCAAAAACTCTTCACACATCAATCCTGTTGGCCTTTTTTTTGTTTTGTTTTTTAAATTTTCCAGTCTGTTTTGTGTGTTAGCCATTTCTGCTGTGTATTTTATTTTCATCTATTAACTTTAACAAATTATTTTTTACATATTTATTTGCCAACTTTAGCTTTAATAATTCATTTTATTTGTTATTACCTTTACCAAACTATCTCTGCTGTTTATTCGTCAAGCCTATCTAACAGTTTCTATTGAGGCGTTACTTTTAGATTTACTTTTAAATTTATCGGTTACTTTCCATCACCATCATGTGATGTTCAGAAAAAATGCAGGTCAAAGGGTTTTTTTCCGCCACCAAAGCTACGTCCATGTTTTACCCTGTCTGTTATCCTTTATCTTTAGGTAATCAGTTATACTGTTGTTCATACTCTTCGGCCAACACTTTTAACGTTCTCTAGCCTTGCTGCTATACTACCGTTTCTCTGTAGTAAAAGTAGAAGTCGTTATAACTGTTCAGCTAATTAGAAATATTTTATCTAACTAGTCACAGCAGACGGACGCCCCTCCCTGAGCCTGGTTCTGTTGGCGGTTTTTTCCAATGTCACCAAGTTCTTGCTCAAACGGTGTTGTATGACTGTTAGGGGTTTTCTCTGTATTATTGTAGGGTCTTAACCCCACAATTTAAAGCGCCTTGAGGCGACTGTTGTTGTGATTTAGCATTATATGAATAAAATTAAAATGAATTCAATTGATTTTTTTCGCAAACTGTAAGCTGACTGTTTCCCCTTTCTTCTGTCTTTAGATATTACAGGGGAACACATGGGGTCATAGTGGTATATGACGTCACGAGTGCTGAGTCCTTTGTCAATGTAAAACGATGGTTACATGAAATCAACCAGAACTGTGACGACGTGTGCCGAATATTAGGTGAGTGCGCTCCAAAGAAACACCTTGGCACTGTTCTCGCCTCGTCTTCTTTAGCTTAAAAATAGACTCTGCCCTTCACTCCAGTGCACGCCTCTTGTATTTGCTGGCAGTATGGGAATAATTTCTTGCTCCATTATTTTACACTGAGCTGTTTTCTATTTTTAGTGGGAAACAAGAACGACGACCCAAACTCTAAGGTGGTCGAGACGACTGACGCGCAGAAGTTTGCAGAGCAGATGGGAATCAGCCTTTTCGAGACGAGTGCAAAAGAGAACATAAATGTTGAAGAGGTAATTAGTTGTTTTGTGTTATTTGTAGCCTCAGACTGATAAGCTTGTCTGGAGCTGTTCGCCAGACATACCAGGCATGCACAGAAGCTCTGTGATAACTGCTGATCAGCTTGCCACTGCACAAAGCATCGCTGAAAGTTACTGTTTTTGCTCTGACAAAACAATCTGCTAATTGTTTACTCAGTTATTTCAAGTGAGTGCTATTATTTAAAATGGTTCACAATCACACAGCACAAAGAATAGTGTCCTTATTTTTGAAAAGCTAAGAGTGGATTTTATTACTTTTTAACCAAAGGCTGTTAATGTGCTCTTCTGCTTTATTGCAGTGTTAGATTGGCTTCAGATTTATAGGAATAGCAATGAGAATGGTGTCGATCTTCCAAACATCTAATAGTTTGCTAGCCTGCTTGTGTACATAGGTAAACAAATCCACCCCAAGACTCGCTAATCAAAACAAAATAACAACATCTATGTGGAAACTCATCATCAGAGGTTTTCCAGCATTGTGAACAGCTGTGGGTGGATTTTTGTTGCCTGATTCTTAAGTTCAGTTATCCAGGCTGCAGCTTCATATTTAGAAATAAGACTCAAGTGAGGCTTTGAACTGTTCCTTTAAATACTCCTTTGTCACCATTATGACACACAAATCTGACCGCTCTAATCTGTTCATGCTTTTTGGTTTGTGCCTCTCTCGGCAGATGTTCAACTGCATCACAGAGCTAGTGCTAAAAGCCAAGAAGGAAGTGCTAGCCAAGCAGCAGCAGCAGCAACAAAACGACGTGGTCAAACTCACCCGGAACAGTAAACGAAAGAAAAAGTGCTGCTAACAAACTCGAAGCCATCCACAGAAAAGCGGGCGGCGTCTTCACATGCATATACACACATACACGATGGGACTCAGAGCATCTAAATTAAAGAGCAGATAAAGATTTAATAAATATATGGTGAAAGATTTAAAAAAAAAAATGATGGCAAAAATGTCCCCTTTGGACAAACTAATCATGAAGACTTTAATAAAAAAAATTGTACAGATTTTATTAGACATCAGATCAAGTTTTATTTGGAATTCAGCAGATGGGCACTATTGACCTGAGGTCCTAATTTTTTGTTCAAGGATCTGCAACTGACAGCTATAATGCTCCGATTTGTATCCACTTCCACAACCCTGTTTCTCTCACATCAGTATCTCATCTCTCCTTCTCATTCCACTGCACACGGGACATTCAGAGTCGGGTTGGACTCTGCGTCTGAGGAGGAGGAGGGCTCACCTTTCCTGGATTTATTTGGGTTTGTTTTCTGGGGCGGGGGGAGGGAGGGGGGCAGTTTTTGGAACAGGTGTCTCTCCACTGAACATCTCCATTGAACGTTTCTGTGTTACGATGGCTTCACGCCAACAGATCATGAACTTCTAGGTTTTGTTTTATTTGACTTGTTGGGGGGAAAAAATCACTTGGAGGAGGAGAAGGATCATTGGTAGTCAATCTTTAGCAACTAATCTGATGGACAGAACTGGTGACTTTTGTTCTTCTTTTTTGTCTGTATTTTGCCAAGTTTTCCCTTGTTTCCTTTCTAACTTCCAGTAGTGCTGAGCCATCCATAATAGATTTTTTTTTTTTTTTTTTTTGAGTGCAGCGGAGCAGTTGAACCACTCTCGGAGCTCTGGGACGTCGAGCTCCTCGTGCACCTTTCACTGCAGTCTTACTATGCTTCAGAGTTTGCTTTAAAACCTTTCCCCAAAATCTTTTTTTTCCCTTTTTTTTTTTTTTAAACCGTGATACTGCCAATATTATATATATTAAAAAAGAAATATTAGGAGCTGCAGCGCCTCTCATTGGACTGTTGCCATAGTGGCCAGTGGCTGGCCAAGACGTTTGGTGAATTGAGTCCTCAGGCGCTCCCTCCATCCCTCTCCCTCTTTTACTTCTTTTTTCCTGCAGCGACCAGCCTTCTCTCCCCTGATGCCCACATATCAGCACCCCTCTCAGTGATGGACTCCTGCATTTGGTCCAGCGACGGTGCATGGAAGCTCTTCGCCAAGACACCTGTGCAACCACCCAAACCTCCCAAATACATTGCAGACTGTGGTTTTCAATCTTGTGTTTTTGAGCATGTAACACTGTTTGATTGGGTGTGTTTAGAAAAAAAAAGATATGCCATGCATTTTAGCATTCAAACTCTTGTGGATTTCCTGCGTTTTCTCTTGCAGAATATTCTAAACAGTCGACTAAAGCAGAGGTCCCCAACCTTTTTTGCGCCACGGACCGGTTTATGCCCGACAATATTTTCATGGACCGGCCTTTAAGGTGTCGCGGATAAATACAACAAAATAAAACTAGCATCGGTACCGAAAAAAGAAAATTTATTCATAACACACATGAAAAGACCAAGGAAAACAGAGTTAACGATAAAAACAATGACAAAATAATGCTGAAAACCGATAAAAACCCTGAAAACTATACATTTCACACCTGAGCCTCAACTCTCGCGGCCCGGTACCGGTCCGAGGCCCGGAGGTTGGGGACCGCTGGACTAAAGCATTAAGGTTTATCGCTTTGCTTTTCATGGTCATGACCTGCACTACCTGCCCAAATTGAAGTGTTACAGGACAGTGTTTTTTGGCAACCCTCCACATTGAGAGTGTGGCGCACAGTGGGACTGTTAATATAAGAACAAATGGGGATGAACTGCAGCACTGGATCCGCTCCCTCCCCGCCCGGATTTGCCACAGAGGCCGAAGCGTTGTACAATGTCTTACTGACATTATTATTAATTTTTTTTCTGTCTTTGGAATTGGGAGCGAGGTTGATGTTGCACAAGCTTCTGTCGAAAACACTTTGTTTTCCTCCTCTGGGCAACGCTCCGGCAGCTGGTTTGGGATCCCGATACGTGTCAAAAGGTCACCGTGACCTCAAGGGCCTCGAAATGATATCAGATCTCACACTTTATGATTTCTCTTCATTATGTGTATGTATATATAAATATATTTGTGTGTTTATATTCAATATAGAACATACACACATGATTAGCACACCAACTGCACATGTGTTAAACATGGGCCGTGTGCTGTGGTTGAAAGACACTTGTCAGCTGTGGTTTGCTGTACACTGGAGACAAAGATGTACTATTCATTTTTCCCTACATGAATTTAATCAGTAATAAACGTTTTAAAAGAATAAATATTTGACACATAATGACTGATCTCATTTGTCAGTGGTCGGAGGCTCAGTCCCAACTTGAGTTTAAACCTGTGTCCGTTTAATTTTGCCTTTTTCTGAGAGTGTTTTATGGTCTTTGGAAAACCTGTGACTACTTAACTCTTATGTGGGTTGTTCATATTCATTTAAAGGAGGTTTATGACCACTTAAGGAGCACCAAGTGGAGTAGATACCCTCATCTTATACTAAACATCATTAGTACTCATACCTGCCTGATTTTACATGGTCAGTGCAACTAGCTTCTTTTTTCAGTCACTGTGAAGTAATGAGAAGGATTTGATAAATTACTCATATCCTTCGAATTGTTTATTAAAATGTTTTATATGACTAGTTTGTAATACATTGAGAAAATAAGCAAACTGGTCAGTCAGTCATTGAGTGTTTTTGTTTTTTTCAGTTTCTGAATGCTTGAATAATTGAATCATTTAACTTTTTCAAAATTATTATTATTATTATGGCTTTTGTATCTTTTGGGTTGAACCTAAAATTTCTGCACAGAGGAAAAATATGATTTATGATTTTCATATTTATAAACAGTTTTACTGATGGAAATCATAAAAACTAAAAATACCGTAATTAAAAGAAGCTTCATGTGGAATGTGCTCGTGATAAAAGCAACACTTTTTGTGATTTTAACATGAAATCATGCATCTACAGTGTTTTGAGAAGTAAAAAAAAATTTAATCTATAACTTATTTTAACTTAAATTTAACATAATGTATTCCAAGTTATATGTTACAGTTTATCATGTAAGTTATAATACATGCATACCATGCCCAATTATGTCTGATCTCAGAAGATAAGCAGGGTTTTCTACCAATTGGAATGTCAGTGGTTTGATCCCTGCTTATGACATTTGCATGTTAACGATTCCTTGGGCTGAACCCGTAGTGCTAAATAAGTACCAGTTTGCTTTGTTGGTTGGTTGGCTGGGAGTCCAGTGCTAAAGTTGTCTGAGCAATGGCAGTGTTATTACTTTTGTAGGTTTTTGGTCATAAACTAAAGAATATGACAAATGAAGACTTGATGAAGTTAATGCATTATCTAAGCTCGAATGAAATTCATCTGGTTCATCTGTTTGCGAATCACATCAGATCCCAAACATAACATGGATGTGTCACTTCCTGGATTCCTGGGCCATATATAAAATACAACTTTTGTAAAACTGCTTTTTCCTGCTTAAAATATGTGTGGCTCTGAGAACCACAGGCAGAAAGTGTCCCAGTTTTCAAATCCAAGTCAGCAGAGACAAGTTGATTGTAAAGTATTTATTCGTACAAAAACAAACCAAAAAAAAAGTCTTAAGAAAATTGCATGATTAATATTTTGAATAGTTTGAAGCATTTTCTAACTGAAACAGTGCCGTTAGTCATGGGTGAATGGAAGCACTCACATGGAGCACAATGGGCCCAACAAAAGCTCTAAATTCCTAAACAACATCCGCCCAAGGAGACACAAGCAAACATTCAATGGCATGTCTGTCTGCCCCTGGACACACACTCGATCCACGGTGGCAGCAGCGTGATGTTTACCACAGAGACACAGCACACAGAGTTTTAAAAATGCTTTCAGTCGGAAAATGAAGGAGCGGATACACCGAGGAAAAGAACACGATGCTGACAGAACTGAATATGGTACACAGTATGATTTCTCTACATGAAAAAACAAACAAACTGAAGTCTGGTGATGGGCAGGAGCCACTGGTGTTGAGTCAGAGCTTTCTCACACCGGTCATCCAGTCACAAATCTGAAGGTCCAGTTTTTAAATCCATATGCCATCACACTTACTGCTTATTTCTGCCAGAAGGGGGAACAGGTTTCTGATCACAACACATCAAACACAGCAGGAAAGAACTTTGTGATAAGACACCCCTAAATGGAGGGATTTTTCAAAGGCTGCATTAAAGGTCAAAAAACTATCACTGATATTTTTGTAATACCTTATGCAGACTCTTATTGGGATCTTTAAAATAAGTCATCTATTTCTGTGTTATGAGCAAGTGGCCTGTTGATTCATTTACACAGGACTTCTAAAGGAATATGTCATAAATGTCATATTTGCACTCAGACACACAGTCACATCTAAACAAACAGCTACCAACAGGAAGTTGGTATTAGCAGTTTAATATTTCTCAATCAAACTTAAAATCTCAACCAATGCTCATAACTAATCCCTAAAGCATTAGTAAGCAATTTAGTGGTAGTTAAACTACTCCTGATATTTTATTAACTATTTATATGGGATGCCTTGTCAAAAAGTTGTATGAGAACGTGTCAGATAAACTGAAGTGAGGTGATGTTTTTAAGGGTTTACTGTAGATATGATGCAAAGTTTAGGTTGTTTGATCTCCTGGGATTGACTTGACTGGGACTATAATCTCAACTGCATGCCACACCAGAACAACAAAAACTGAAGAAAATAAAATACAGTCTACAAACAGCATTATACAGGTGTTCTTCTGTCTACAAAAAGACTTTCATTCAAAAGGTACACATTTTTTGTCATATAAATATATCAGTTTCATCCAAACCTATTCCATTTTTTATATATATAAAAATCACTCTTTGGGTTGATCCTCCCCCTACAACCAGCTGAGACAACACAAAGACATCTGCATAGGTTTGCGCAGCTGCGTTAGACGTGAGTTTAAACACAGACAGACATGAGAGACATCGCTGCACCACACTGGGAGTCGTCCATGCATTTTCAGGTCAACGCCTGCTTTTCGACGACAGACGAAAAGAACGGAAGCACGCGGCCGAGAAATCAAAGTGCCCGTGAAGTACTGAAGCAATGAGAATGGAGGTAGAACTTCTCTGATAGTGGTAAACGCAAAGCAAAGCAGCAAATGCTGACCACTGTGGAGGACGTTTTGTGGAGTTACTGTACACTGACATGCCTTTTAACAATGCGAAATTCAACACGTTGTTGACACGGAGAGCTGATGAGCACTCTACATACAGCAGTTCTGCCTTCTTCTCAAGCTGATGTAAACATATTGGAAATTTTGGTCAACTAGGAAGATGATTGACATCATGGGGACAACATTCAACAGTAGATTATCTTTTAAAAAAAATTATACATTTTTAAATCTTAAATATAACATTAAATGTAGAAAAATAACAGCTGGACAGACTTTGTAAATTACTTGAGCTACCCAAAGGTTTATTCAGGTGTCAGAGGTGAACATGGAGGCCTGACTGTGTTCATAACACAGATCATTACACATTCACGCAATTCAGATATTCTCTTAATATAATACAAATATTATGATCCTTTTCTTTTTGGGTTAGGAAGCTAGAAACTTACACTAACCCGAAAAAAGTGTTGTAAAGTACAACAGGTAAAAGGTAGGCTGGAGAGTTGTCGGAGAGTGTTGGTTGCATTATACAAAAAAAAAAAACTTAGGATTTGAGTTTCTTCTCCTGCTTTCAATGGAAAAATAATTTCTTTAAAACTAAACCAACTGTTGCAAATGGAACTATCTGCAAATACTTCAAAAACACATAATGTCACATTTTATTAAAATTGTTTGGCAACATGACCACATCCCCAGAGCTGAAAAAGCAGTTCCAAAAACTACCTGCAGCAGTCACTTAACGATGGCTCCAAAAGTGAGTGATTCCCCTAAAGTCTCATGTTAACATGGACGTTAAAATCCATGTTTACAGCCTTATAATTAACTCTTCCATTAGGGTATAAACCCAAGGCTAAAAACTTGGGTGTAGACCTTTTGACTAGCAGGTGTGCTAACAGCTAGCTAGAAGCTGTATAGCTACTAGGCTTCACCTCTGCTAAATTGAGCTAAACACCATATATGTGGTTTCTTTTCTTTTTGAACTTTTTTAAGTAGAATCTTCTGAATATATACGGCAGCTGTGCCATACAGAACATCTGCTGGAGTTTTGGTTAATGAATTTCTGGTATGTTCTTAATGCTCCTTAGCACTAATTAGCTTATCGATGCAGTTTGCTAAACCTGCTAGCATGACTTAGCACTCCAGCCTCTGATCCAAGCTCTGGCTCCAAAAACACAACATGCAGTGGCCAAAATGCTTAAATTGAAGTTTCAAAACTATAGAGTCCAGAATTTTCTATAAAGTCTATGGTTCACTGATCCATTGGGCAATGGGCTGTAGCATTAGCAGTTGTTTTAAAAATATGTTTCTTTGTGCCAAATAAATTTCAGGGCCAAAAAAGTTGGAATCAAAATTATGGAATAAAGATAGTGATGTCTTGGTGGATTTAATGAGAAAAAGAAAACAAATGTTAAGCTATTTGTTTCTATAAAAATATTGCTTAGTGCAGCTTTAATAGTGTATGTATATATTTGTGATACCCCTGTAGAGATATCTTTTCTTACTCTGAGTGTTTGGATGTGGGGCTATAAATGATGGGGCTCCCCCACTCACTTAAGCCAAGTAAACAACACTCTATATTCCTGATACATCAAGCCTCATGTTCCCCTGAACAAATGAATAAACCTGAGAGATCACATGGGCTGACTGGAGCATTGTTGCTCTGTACCTAGAGGATAGCAATCATATTCTGTCATGTCTTATAGTATTATAGACTTATAGCTTTCTCCAACTATCCTCATCTTTTCTTCGTGATCCTGCTTGGTCCCACGTATCTGCCCGTCTTTCCCCAGACTCCTTGGCCTGCTAACTGGGATGCATACAGTAAGAGTTAATAAATAGTCTTCTTTCTCTACAGAGTTGGCAGTGGGGTAGTAGAGATAGTTTTAGGCACTACAAGGAAACCTCCCCTTCTGGAGGTACATTTCATGACCCTGTTCATGCTCTGTAAGATCAATAGCTTTCTATGTGAGGGGCCTTAAGCCAAAGCCTCTGGGGAAGTTCTCAACATTTCACTCACTGTCAGCAGTCACCAATTAATCACTAGGGGAATAATAATGGGACAGATAAAGTGCAAAATGACCCCCCCCCCCCAAAATAAATTAAAAAAAAACCTCAGTGTGCATGTGCACTGCCTGTCTTTGGCTGTGTTTTTACCCCCTGTATTGTGATGTCACTACCCTCCTTGTCCTGCACCTCGTCCGTCTGCGTCTGTCGGCTGTGCTCAGGGCCAGCATGATAGGGTTCAGTTCTTTTTGAAAAAAGAGAAAAGTCTCTTGTCCCGGTCGGAGATACGCTGAGCTCTTCTTGAGGACTGACCCCTGTGGGTTACGGACGACCCCGACAGAGATGTAGGGGCTGCGCGCCACTCGTCCTGGTGCTTGTCCATCAGCTGCTGGTCAATCACTCTGTGCATATCATCCTAAAAGCAGAAAGGTAAATGAGTGAATGACAAGAAGGAAAGGTCATGCGGAGAGGGCGTGCGGTGAGATGTTACAAGCACTTCTGGAAACATTGGACCCACTGAACAAGTTACCTGTTGGATAGTAATTATAGAAACACCACCATTACCTTTTACCTGTGGTAGAGTTTTCTGTTCTGTGTCCTGTTTTTTTTTGTATATGTGTGTTTTTTGTTTTGCTGCTGATACAACCAAATTTCCCTTTGTGGGACAATTAAAGGATTATTCTATTATTCTATTCTATTCTAGATCATACGAACCTTACTACACTGTAAAGTCTTGACAAAAAGTAGTTTCCCCTCAGAATACATTATTTAAATCATTTTTGAGAGGCACGGGAATTTAAAATTATTCAGTAATTCACTAAACAAAGTAAAGGATTGAAAAAAAAAAAATAAAACAAGCATAAATTTGGCACATTGTGTAAGAGTCCACTGTTCTGAACTGCACCAAACACTTTGAATCTGATGCCAGATTCATTCTTGGTTGTTGTTGTTGAGGTATAAAGCCACCAGAGGGCACTAACAAGCTGTTTAATAAAGGGGGAACCAATTGTGATGTCAGACTGCGACTTAGGTACCTGGAAAAAAAAACAACCATAATTTAATTTATCCCCTAATGTCACCGACATACAGTAGCACAAATATAACCATACACAATTCAAATATTGTGATCTGCACTTCTGAAAGGGGTGTTCTCTCAACAGGTAAGCTGACCAGTGGACCGGCATATGCAAGTGAAAGCAGAGAGGACACAAACAGGTGGTAAGAGAGGAGGTGGTGGGTTTAGATGGTTCTCTGTGCTGGTTAATGGTTTCAGATGGGGAGGGAAAAAAGAGCTGAAATGGGCATTTCTCTTGGCATGGAATGGCTCAGCGGTGGCTGGTTTAGCTGGTGCGAGGTAAAACTGCGAGATGGCACTGCCCGGGCTCACCTCTAAGGCAGGAGGGGGGGTGAGTACCACAGGGGAGAAGGGGTGGTACAGAAGCTGAGAAAGGCCACTAGATCAGAAACCACAAGAGCCAAACAGTAAAGAGCCCTGAGGAGGCAAACTGTGGGTAGGGAGGAGAGAGAGGAAAGAGCAGCTTGTTACAGATAAAGGGGATGGGGAGGGAACACACACACACAATATGTTCAAGCAAAAAGTCTAATACAGTACTGTGTAAAAGTGTTGAGTCACCCCTTGTGGGTGGGGGTAGAAATTTATTGAAACACAATCTTGAAAGTCAATATTTGTTATCACTGACTTTATTCTTCAACATAGCTTGAACTGTTCAAAATGTCACACAAAATCTAAATCTTCTAATTTCTTTAAGTTGTCTATTGATAATGAATCGGACCAAAAATTTCAAATTCGGATTCATCACTCGATAAGACCTGTTGCCACTGATTTTCAGTCCAGTTCTTGTGTAATTTACCAGAGTCTTTTCTCCCTGTTTCCCTTCTGTAAGAATGGCTTCTTGACAGCCACCCTCCACCCGTACAACACTTCATCAAACAGTAGATGAATCAACTGAAGGGCCAGATGCCGGATCCCTCAGGTCCTGTGTCAGGTCTTTGCTGGATGTTTTTCTGATATCTTAAGGACATGACTTTCAGACACTTTCTGATAGCCTGAAGTTTAAAGGAGGGTTGCAACAGACTGCAAGTTGCAAAGTTCCTAAAGATAACATTTAAAATTCAGTCTTCACCAGGTTGTCTGTTATTTGAAGATATCACTGGTTCCTCCCTTGAGTTAGGTGCTTTTTTATGCTTGACTGTGTCATGGCTCAGTGTTAAAACCTTTAAAAGACTCAAAAATCCTGGAGAACCTTTCCTTGAGACCACCAATTGCCAGAAATTCTGGCTCCTTAGAAGCAAAAAGTAAATAAATATTGGCTCAAGACTTTTACACAACACTGTAATGTTCCTTTATTTTTGTCCATCACAGACAAGAAACTGACACTCTCCCTCCGCAGTAAAGTGAGTAGCTCAGTTTGAATACACAGATGCTGTGAGTGGCTTTAAGGTAACAGACTGACACAAGCTACAGCGAAGACAGGGGGGATGGACAAACTGTTCTAGCAGCTAGACGCATTTTATTCATGTATAAGTGTATTTAAAGTTGTCCAAACCTAATTTAGTCGCACTTCATCTTTTATTGCGTTGCCATTTACGTAACTTGTGTTTTTAAAATGAGCTGTTCCAAAAAAATAAATAAATGCTGAATATTGCCTTTGACCCACCTGCCAAGCCTCCAGCTGCTGCGACAAATTGAGCTTCTGCTGGATGGCGTCCAACAGCTGGCTGTTCAGAGACATGATGTCTATTTTACATTTGGCCAGCTCCATTTCTACCGCTTTCTTCCTGCAAGACACACACACAGACACACACACACACACACACACACACAACAATATGAATGAAGGCCACACGCAAAGTCAGCTCTGGCACTTTGCCACACAAATCAGTCATTACTCAGTGACAGAATAAGTTGACTTCTTGCAGCAAACCTCACAGTTATGTTGAATATATGCTGTATCAATTTGTACTTGCACAAGCAGCAGATTTTAGATGGATAAGAGCACTTTGTCAGCATGTATGTCACAGTTCTAGATCATGACATTATGGTCTAGAACAGCGGTCCCGAACGTTTTTAGCGCCACGGGCCAGTTTATGTCCAACAATATTTTCACAGACCTGCCTTTAAGGTGTCGTGGAAAAAAACACAGCACTGGTAGGTATCAAAAAAAAAAAGATGGTTTTATAATACATGGAAAAGACCCAGGAAAACTGCGTTAACGATTAAAAAAAAAAAAAAAAAAAAAAAGATTAAAAACCCTGAAAACCACTTCACACCTGAGCCTCAACTCTCGCGGTCCGGTACCAAACGACTCACAGACCGGTACCGATCCGTGGCCCGGGGGTTGGGGACAGCTGCTCTAGAACTGTTTTTTTCATCTATCTAGACTCTAGAATAATAAGGTTTAGGGTTAGGGATTAACAGACTTGATAATTCAGTTATCAAACATATGATTAAAATCTGAAATGATGGCTGAAAATATTTACATCTCATTATATTATAACTTGAAAAAAATTAAAGCGCTGTCGCACTGTTTGATGAACTGAGGCATAAATTTAATGTAAATACAGTAAAAAGATAAAACTTGTAATCTTTTCAACAGCAAAATGAACTTACTAAACCCGTGCAAACACCTGTTGAAGTAGTGATAAAGGACTAAGCTAGTTGTGAAATCGCACAGTCTTACTTAGCTATGGCATCGTCTCGGTCTCTGATCGCACTCTGGAGCTGCTCGCTGGGTTCTCGAACTTCAGCCATTGTCCTCATTCGCTCGTTCTCTTCTCGGAGAGAGCGCATCTCTACAGAGAGCAGCGCCACCTGTGGATCATGCAGAGTGAATGCGAATGAAACATCCCTGTGAGATTGAGGCCATGTATTCAGGGTGCACGGTTTAATGGCAAAGTTAGACAACATGGTGCTCATGGGCGAGATATTTGTTTGACCTAGTTCGGCAGAAGATGGAGTGCGTGAGCAGCTTGTGTCATTTAAATCATGCAAGACGGCATTTTAAACCCACAGGAGAGCGTGAGCTGTCCTGGCAGAGAGAAGGTTGAACAAGGTTGAAGCAATGTCCCACATTAGAAAAAGCATGCATCAAATTCAAACTGATGCACAACAGGGTGAGGACTACATCTGCTGCACTACGTGTTCTTGTTAGACATGAGAAACTCCTTAATGCAGCGTTATTACCCCAGAAAGACAGGAAAGGATCTTGACTTCAGCTACATTTATTATCTAAATCTCTGACTGACATGCACATACATGATGCACACACATGGTTGTTTTACCTGGTTGTGCAGCTGCAGCAGCTCCTCTTTATTGCCGCGTGTTTTGTCCTGCTCCGCCTCATACAGCTCTCTGACTTCCCGCAACTCTTCTCCCAGTTTCCTCACCTGCTCCTCCAGAGCCTCCTCATCACTACGCCGTGAGCCCTTTGCACACAAAGCACACACGTTACAACAAAGACTTACTGTGGACAGTATCGGCTTTATGAGAAAGGAACTTATGTGTAAAGTGACGATGATTTCTTTAATGCTAAAAATTTGCATTACATATTGTAAAGACAAAGTGAGGTGAGCATTGCCTGTTTAAAATAAAAACAGAGTAGTGGGAAAGTCTGTAGACATTCAGTGCACCTGTCTCCTGGCCTCCTCCATACATACTGATGATAATTTGAACCAAATACCTTAAATTTAGACTCATGACTCCATAAGACTGTTGCCCGTCCCTAAGTATGGCTTCCTGACAGCTACCCTTCAACTGAGACCATTTCTGATGGGGCTTCAGTGAACAGCGTCTCTCGGGTTCTGTGTCAGGTCTTTCCTGTTTCTGACTCTGGGATACTGCCCAACTTCTGCAGATAGCTTAGGCCAGGGGTGTCCAACTCCAGGCCTCAAGGCCCAGTGTCCTGCAGGTTTTAGATGTGTCCTTGATCCAACACAGCTGATTTAAATGGCTAAATTACCTCCTCAACATGTTTTGAAGTTCTCCTGGTAATGAACTAATCATTTGATTCAGGTGTGTTGACCCAGGGTGCTATCTAAAACCTGCAGGACACCGGCCTTTGAGGCCTGGAGTTGGACACAGCTGGCTTAGGCCCACCACTTCCACTTATCCAGTTTCCTCAGATTTTTTTAGGACACACTGCACACCAAGACATGCCAAGTTTCATCTAATAGTTATAACAAATGTTTCTGTGACAGACTGCTAGCACCAAAGGGCCTAAAGATAAAATTTAAAATGGATTTCTTTGTCTGTTGTGTGTAGTCACAACACTGGTTCCTTCCTTGTGTACCTTTCTTATGCTTGAATGATTCACAGGTCAGTGTTAGGTGGCTTAGCAAACAAAAGAAGTATTCCTCTGAAAAGCCTGGAGAACTATTGATGAGAACAAGCGGTGGCTCAAGACTTTTGTCACACAGAAAATAAGATGCTGTATTGCCGTGTACAGTACTACATAAATAGTTCTTCTTTTGAAATGATTCAATCGCCAAAAATTACTAGTAGTCCAAAATTAGTCATTATCTCACTTTTTCAGGTAACACCTAATATTAGTCTAACAACAACAATGCTGACTGCCAGCGTGTTGCTCATTACCGTAGACTCATTGCCATCCAGCAGATTCTGAGTGAGCCTCCGTAGCTCTAGCAAGCTGGTGTGGAGGCTCCCAGTAGGCACATCCTTGGCTGAGGAAGTCTCAGAGGACTCGTCCATGGAGGAGTCAGTGGACAGCGCTGAATCCGTGACATCGTTTCCCCGCAGATGAGAGCAAAGTGAGCGAACTTCACAGTAGGCCTCCCATAGCTGAAGACGTAGCTGATTGATCAACAAGACAAGATAGTTTAGATATTAGTCACCAACACTCCTGATGCTCACAGCGAGTTTAAACAAACTGACTGTGGATACGATCAGGCAGTCATAAACATCGCTACCTGCTCCCTCTCCTGCTCCTGCTCCTCCTGCTCCATACTTTGCTCTATCTCACACAGCAGGCTGGAAGGATGGGGGGTCAGAGTTTGGAGGCTGTGCTCCTCCGTCAGCTCCTCCAACCTAGCAGCCAGCTGCCTGTGGGACACCTGAACCTCCAGCAGCTCCAGCTGGCTCTGCCGCAACTGGACACGAGAGAGGAGTTAACTAAGACTTAACAGTGGCATTCATCTCATTTCCAACTCTATATTTTTATACTTGGACTATATTAGAGTAGCTCTGGATGATAGATAGTTCAAAATCATTGTTATTTATGCAATACTGAACCTTAGTGGAGTTCATCAGCTCCTCCACTGTCTGAAACAAGCCGTTTTACCTCCCTTTCTCCTTCTTTTAAGTAACTTTTTTCGGGTTGGCTATGCACATAAAAACTCACAGGGATTACTTGTTTGTACACTGATGTAATAGTGTATATACTATACCACTACTGTAACAGCTAGATATGAAAGAAAATGAGGGAAAGTAAAATAATCTAAAACCACTCTAATCATTTGTAATAATAATAATAGGAATAATATACACTATCTACTAAGGTAGCAATTATTCCCCGAAGCTTCATTTATGTGTCCATACCTGGAGGTCCTTCTCGTGACACTGCTTCTCCAGCACCAGCGTCCTCTCCCGGAGCTCATCCACAGTATTCTGCAGCAACTCGTTCTCCTCGAGCATGGCGTGCACTCGGTGCTCCGACTCCATCTTCCGTTCTGACAGCATCTTAATCTAGCATTTCAAACAGTGACAGTTAGACCCTGCGCTGTGGGAAGCAGGCGTTGCGTTTAGAATCCAAGCATTGCTCAGATTTCCTGGTCGATCGCAAACAAATGGGCAGCTATGGACCGGATTAAAGGCTGCATATTGTTTTTTCCCTGCCTGTGAGGGAAGCTGGGCTCTTACACAAGATTAAAAGCACTCCCACTGGCCTAAAGAATGTTCGTTGCCTAGCACGGGTGTCAGCATTGGTCGCCACCCTCGTCTTCAGGAATGTTTTGGTGATGCTTTAGCATCTACACAAAGTTTCATAGCAGTGTACTGCTTACCGTGCCTGTGTAATGGCCTTATATTGAAGACACAAGATAGACTTCATGAATTGTCTTCCCTTGCAGCTGCCTGAGCAGCTTTGCCCATTAAACAAACATCAGCTCTGCTCATTTTTATCCCTCCTGCTTCTGACCTACATCTGATAACCTACTTCGCAGCACAGGGAGCTTTCATGCAGAACAGTTGTTTTTACTGGCACATGTGCATCTACGTGATCAGGTTCTGGATATTTTGGGTTCTGCGATAGTCTCTGCTTTCACCCTAAAAGCCATTAGTCATCAAGAACATGTCATATAAAGGCAAAGCATTGGAATAAGGGGAGCACCCAGACATTGCAGTATCTCTAAATATAGAGCAGGAGCCTTTTCTCCCAATTATAGCACAAGCTCTGCAGTCTGGGTGTTTTCTCCCTGGCTTTGAAGAGAAGCTGCGGAACAACCTGAACTCTTACAGCACTGACGTAGAGGACATATCCATTCACATATGGCACAACTGACATCACAACACAGCTCATGCTCTGATAAAAACAAAAAAAAAAGTATCCATGCTTGGCCTCGGAAACAGGGATCGGCAAAAATGCTGCGCACATAACATATTACATACTATAAAGGTGAAAAGAGTCAGCACTTTGCCCCATCATCAAGACACATGACAGGCAATTGCAAAAATCAAAACGAATATCAGCGCCTTCGCTGTTCCTGCTGTTTTACAATGTGTCACATGCAGCATGCAGTCAGGCTGAGAGACGGTGCAAGGGAACCACTCACTTCTAGCCCTTGCTGCTCCAACCAAGAAGGAAGGAGGGTGAGGGGAATGGGAAATGGTGAGAAAGGTGAAAAAGATAAAGAAGAAAGGAAAGAAATCACACAAGTGCCTCGAGTTCAAAGTGAAGATCATCCCCTGAGAAAAAAATAATCTATTAAGGGAAGAAAGACTTTTCTTTTTCTTTTTATCATTAGTGGAGACTTTAAAGCATGACTGTGACTTTTATTGAACAAGTGGACACTGTGGCTACAGGTGGTAATTGCAAGATAATGGCATACTGACTCTTTAAAGTCATCATCATTAGGCAAGTAAAGTGAGGGGACCGGATGTCAGATAAACAGCAACATTTATACTTACCTACCTCGCGATCGATTACAATTAAAACTAATGATGCATCTCGAGTCTCCCACTTAAATGTTTGAACTCGCTATACTAACTAAATAAAAGATGGACCATAGACTGTGCTGTAACTCATAACAAAGCCCTAGGTAAAGCCTCAGGTGAGACACGCAGTGGTTTCACTTTAGAGGCTGTTTTCTTATATACACTCCCTGGTCTACATGGTCTAAATATTTCAATTCAATTCAATTCAATTTTATTTATATAGCGCCAAATCACAACAAAAGTCGCCTCAAAAACCCTACTGGGAAAATCCCAATAAATGAGCAATTTCTTGCTGATATCCCATGTCAGTGGAAAGCTGCTTTAGGCTGAGGCTAAGGGAAGGATGAGAGCATCGCTGACTTACAGCTTGTCAAACCTTGAAGCAGATGAGTTACAGCAACAGAAGACCACACCAGGTATCTCTTTTGTTAACTAAAAATAGGAAAGTGAGGCTACAATTCACACTGGCTCACTAAAATTGGACAAGACTGGAAAAATGTTGCCCGGTCTGATGAGTCCTGATTTCTGCTGCAACGTTTGAATGGTAGGGTTGGAATTTAGAGTAAATAACATGAAGGTATGGATCCATCCTGTCATGAATCAGCAGGTCAAGCTGGTATTGGTGGTTTAATGGTGTGGGGATATTTTCTTGGCACATTTTAGCCCCTTTTATGAATTACTCCTATGACAAATGGAGTATTAATTATATGCCAAAGCCTACTTGAGTATTGTTCCTGACCACGTCCATCCATTAAAGGTCAGAGTATGTCACAAAACTCAAATGATCTCAAACTGGTTGGCTGTACTTAAATAACCTCTGCTGTCACCAAATCACAATCCAATAGAGTAAATTGGGATTGCGGTGGAACAGGATTTTCATTATGAACGTGCAGTTGACAAACCTGCTGCAACTGCGTGACGCTCTGATGTCAATATGGACTAAATTCTCTGAGGAATGGTCCCAGCATCATTTTGAATCTGTGCCACAAAGAATTGAAGCAGCTCTGAATCAAAAGGGAACTAGCAAGTTGTACCTAATGAAGTGCCCTGTGAGTGTATCTCTGACAAGAATGACTTCATGCAGTGCACTGTAAGTAAAGAAATAGTGAAAATATGAAATATTTAAATAGCTGCGTGTATGTTTGCGATAGTTTCCAGCCAGCAGAATATCGTCAGCATCCAAGAGCAATGTCCACACTAGCTATTTAGCTATTTTAGCTAGATTAGCTATTTTAGTTTAGCTGTCTAGATTAGCAATCTTAGCCTAGCCATGCAGATTTTCTTTCCTTTTTAAATCAACCACTGATGTTAATGTGACATGCATGTGGCATAGTTTGGCGCTGGTGCGTATTAAAGCGCCATCTTCAGTATAAAAATTTTTAGATAAGTGGTGACTGGCATAATGCATTTTAAATGTAAATGCAAAATCCAACATTTCTGGTAAGTGTATAACTTGCCTTACTTGACTTGGGCCTGTCAAAAACAGTGTACTACATGGTTGTGGACAAAATGAAGTATCTGAACAGACCAGCTTATTCAAAAAACTGCACAGTCTTGCTTTAACTTCCCTTGAGTTCTGACGCCACCCTACAGTTCTTAGAAATGAACTTAAATTGCTTCTACTAGGCACCATGATTTTTTAACTCTTAAGTACCTAAGATAAATGTTCCTGTTAGAAGTTCTAGTCAGCTTTAGGGGGAGTTTTCTCACTTGTGCATGTTCAATCAACTGTACTTGTTATGAAGTTATGTATACAGTAGACGGGATGCACACAAGACTGACCTCAGCCTGTAGAGTCTCTAGTCGTGTCATGTGCTGGCGTGTGGACACACTCTTCTCCCTGAAGTCATCCCGTAATGAATGGACCTGAGTGGACAGCTGCCTCTCCACCTCTGCAGCCTGGACAAAGACAGAAAGGGAAGGACAGAAACTGAGCTTAAAAGAGGCCTGCTTTTAGTTTGAAAGAATACAATTTAGCACTGTAAAATGTTGCTCATGTAAGCGTTGTTCGTGGTAATACTGGCATTAAAAATCAATGTTAACGTGTTGCAGAACTTGATAACTTAAATTAGAATACTGGCACTGCAACTCTTTTGTCTTTTCTCCCCCATGGTGACTCATTGGAGGCTAACACATGCAGACACTCAAACACATTGCTGTTCAGTTTGCACTCACACTGTGTTAGTGACACTGACGTGCTGTAAATCAGCCCTCCCCAGTCTGTTTTGGTAAATGGTGCATTTAATAGCTGGTTCTCTAAAAGCACAAATTCACCCACAAGTCATGGCCCTTGCTAAAAGCCTCAAACAACAGAAATGATCTGCTCGCTATTTGTGCAATCCAGTGAAGCAGCAGCAGCAGCAGCCTTAGTGCATCACTAGAGCTTATTGGACAGGTGGGATCAGACCACACAGAGCCAGGCTGTGCATCATTAGCATAAAGCTGCACTCAGGAAGCTACATTTTGCATTATCATCACTGCCATGGCAACAACAAAATCCTAAAAAGCATACTTTATCTCTCTCAGGAGATACTGAAAATTGAGTAAATGGACTAACAAAAAAAAAAACTAGAAGCAGGAAGTCCGTTTATATTTCCTTATTTTTGTTGTCTTTTAATCACCGAGTGTTGAATGAAAGTGAGGATGACTTATTGCATCAATATCAATAAAAGCCTCTAGATGGCACTACACGCTGCTGCAGCTTTTTGAAGCGCTCACAGAGAGATGAAAGGGCTCAACAGCTGGGCTGTACATGCATCAGGCCATTTTAGTTCACTTCTGTTTGTAAAGCAGCACTGTTTGTGGTGTCAGTGTTCTTTGGGAAGTCTCTAAGGACAGGCTGCCATTATGACCATTTCTGGGGCTCCACTCTGAACAGCACCTAACAACACAGTGTAAGCACCATGACTACTCATGTTTCTACTGCTTACCTGCAAAGGCCTATTTACCTTTAAATAAATCAGTTTATCATCCACTTCAATCCATCATGAATTCCAAAAGCACACAGCACTAAAAAAAATCCTGATTTACAGAACTTAGCGCCTCATGGACAATCAAATCCTTCCCTGCATGCATATGACCTGGATTAAATAATGAAAACAGGGGTTGCTATATGTTATTCTTTTAGAACAAGTCAATAATGTTTACATCAGAAGGGCAAAAAGTAAAAATAAGTTGAAAAGTGAAAGTTAAGCTTTCCTTCAGAAAACATTGTGGTACTGATGGTCTAGAATAATCTCTGGATCCAGATAAGTTTGTGATATATTTGCAAACATGATTCAGGTCCCGACTAACTCTAAAAGTTTAATCACTTCTAAGCTGAACAAGCACCATCTCTTAACTTTTTGAGTAATCCTACCAACAAGTAGATAAACTGAACCAATCGCATGAACTACTTGGCAGAGCAGTGATGACTAAGTGATGACTAAGCAATAACTTTAGTTTTTATAGGTCTAATTATTCATGTGTCAGCTTTACACCTGGTAATTAAACACAGAATTGAAAACAAGCATGCTTTGTGTGCCATGCTGTAATAAAGGAGCCGAATGAGCTTTTATGAATCGAAAAAATATGGTGTGGAAAACCTTCTTTTTACTTTTTACACGAAGCATGTAAACAAGAACCAACGGTGGATGTATATAACTTGGGAAAGCAGAGAGATGAAAAACTCCAAGTTATATCCCAAACACCAAAGATTCATGGATGTTTTGTCGGCTAAATGTGATTTCCATGGAGTTTTTTCCCCCTCGTAACACTTGTTTCTCTTTCCTGAACTGAGTGGTTTCATTCATATTTCAGGGCTGCTCAGGTGTGTGTGTGTTTCCTTATGTTTGATACCTCTAATCTACACGTTCTTTCAACTAGAGAATTTTTTTGTCATAGTTTGTCATTAATTAGACTGTAATAATTGTCCTTTTAACATTTTGTTCAACAAGTGTTTGTTGGTTGGGTAGTCAATGTAGTTGACTCTTTGTAAACCTGTTGACAAACTACAGTCATGTTTTCTGAAATAACACAAAAGGACACCTTTTTCAAACAATGTAAATGCAGGTATTGGATATGTCATTCCAAAAAACTTGCTGGGAAAAAGGAAAACATACAAATACTTGACAGTCTGATCTGATTAGTTCAGTCAAGAAGCCCAGATGTACTTATCTGGATGAACACTACATAGTGCCGTTGTCTTTGAGTGGAAAACAGGGGCAGGTAGCAGGAGCCAGTGTGACAAGCAGGCCAATGTGACATCTGACCCACTGGCCCAACAAGCTGACAGATTGAAATCGTTTTGGGCAAACCGCAGAGTCGACTGTGAAGTTCCAAACAGTCACTTAATCTGTGCATAAACTCCTCAGATTCCAGATCAAGTATTATCAACATGACAGGACAAACTGGGGGGAAAAGAAATCAGACTGCTGCGACTGAATCCAGGGCACCAAAGTAGGGCTGAGCAGAGAGACGTGTTACCGTAAAGCCTCTTTACTCTGGACATCACTTCCGGTAAATACGTGACATTCGCTTTTCCAAAGGTGGCAGGAGGAAGAGGAGGAGAGTCACTGCTGCTGATTCTGTTTGGGGCTTTCTGTGCGGGACCCGATTCAGGTGCATCAAGGGTCTTGGGTGACACAAGCTGGCATCAAACTATCTGTATCCTTGTGCCATTCTGTAGAGCACATTCCCATGGTAACAACACAGAGGGTTTCAATTTGCATGTCACTCTGGTTGTCATAGCAACCGCAGAGAAGTGGGATTGGTGGAGCTGCGACTTGGGGTCTCAGTACTTGTGGTATTTTCCGCATTCTCTTTCTCAGAGTGCTGTTCCTTGCATGGAAGGAGGAACCCTCCGTCTTAAACAGTTGCATAACAAATCCCACGTGACAATACGTGAGTGCGACAGCAGATCTTATAGGTAATCCAGCAACTGCTCCAT
Organism: Perissodus microlepis; assembly: GCF_051167445.1. Taxonomy (NCBI): domain Eukaryota; kingdom Metazoa; phylum Chordata; class Actinopteri; order Cichliformes; family Cichlidae; genus Perissodus; species Perissodus microlepis. The sequence goes on along the minus strand of NC_140472.1, from coordinate 6,204,581 downwards.
ATGGTGTCAGCAAACGGATGGACAGATGGGCAGCACTGGCTGGAGTTTATAAATGTAAGGTTTGAACTAACCTGACAGGTAAATTTAAGCAAGCGATGAGGAAAAAAATTGCACTGACTCCTCCTGTACAGCCTCAAATGAATCAAACACAACATTCATGGGTGAGTCCATGTTTCCTTAAGTAAACTCTGAACGTTGAGGGAAGTAGAATTGACCCCAAACATAAAGCGTGACACTTTTTTTTGGCAGAGTCAGGGCACCCTCTGCTTTCTCCCAGCCTGTGTGGTAATGTAATTACAGAAAGGTCCCTTTTCCTGCTTGTTCACTCTGATCAGATTAAGCCCGATGAGATTGGCTGCCCTGACACTCCAGACCCCCGGAAACAAGCACACACCTCCTGAATCAATGACAGCCTATTTTCTCTGAGTGCACTGAAATAACATATAGCATTAATAGTCAGATCTGGACTCATTCAAAACACATACACACAAATATAGTGCCCAGACGGAAGAAAACCATGAAGGAGGGGACAATTTTTATGATCTTCTTTGCTCAAATACCAGCGTTACCTGCTGCTGTTATTAATTAAGTAGAGTATGGATTGAAGTTGTTTTGGTTCCTGACTTAATGCATATAGCAAGGCTATTAGCTTGGATTATAGCTAATCCCTTCAGGACCGTATCTTACCCCATGACTTACATCACTTCCTATGAAGTGCCCTGGCTTGTCAAGGTCATCTCACTGGAGCCAAATGAAAAGAGCCTGTTAAGAGCTGATCCCTGTGTTGTTAAAAGAGCATAACACTGTTTTCTTGTGTTTGCCTGTAGGTTTTACTTCCTCTGAAAAGCTGGCCATTTTACATAAACAGACTTGTTAATGGGCAAATGTATAAATAAAAGCATAAATCATGAAATATTTAGCATTAAAAAAAAACTGTCTAAAAAAGCTGAGATCAATTCACAAATTGACCTTAATGTGATTCACCAGAGAAATAAAAGCTAAAATAAACCTGCAAATATAATTAATGCTAATGATTTCTCTATTACTTTTTTTTGTTGCTTCTACATTTTGTAAATCCATATATTTATGCTTTATTGGCAAACAGGTCTGATTTTGATCTCTGTGATTAAATTAGAGACAAGGCTGGATTTTCCGTGGCGTTGTGTCTGGTCCACTTGTTTGTGCAGTGATGTATAACACTTTTGCAAGAAAAGGTGCAAGGCTATGTAAAATGTAAACAAGAATGGCCAGTTCAAATATAGCTTATCAAATATAGAAACTCAGACATTTTGATAACACAACGCATTTAGTGCATTGACGACTAGGAAAATATTATATCTTGGATTTTTATTTGTTTGTTTGTTTGTTTGTTTGTTTGTTTGTTTGTTTGTTTGTTTGTTTGTTTGTTCGGGAGGGGGGGGCGGTATTTGGTGAGATCTCAATGTTTGGGTGGAGGCTTTGGGAATACTATGACCTGACTATCTACTGATGGTACTGGAAATTTCAGCTCTATGATAAGTCACAAGGACAGTTTGCAGCTTACTGATAGTCAAGAGACATACTGTGCTTCCTTATAAGAAGTATGTACTGAACCTGTGTGTGTTATTAGACCTTTAGAACTGGATGACCAGCCCTGCTGTAACATGTAACTTTCTCTTTGACATTAAGTGACCACAATACTGCACAGTATATTTTACACTGTTTGTCTTTATAGTTTGTTATTTCTGAGGAAAAACTCTGTCTCATCATAACAAATAGTGCAATAAGTAAAGTAACAGCTCACAAATGCAATTTAAAGCACTACAAAAAACCAAAAACACGCAGGCCCATTTAGGCCTATTAAGGAACTGTCTTGCTTGTCACCAGCACAGTGATCAAATCCCACCATCAATTCCAGTAGAAGAGTCCATTAGTTACTGTGCTCGATGTCACAGGTGGCTTGCATGTTTGCAAAGACACCATAAGTGCTGTTTATTATACACAGGGTTTAGAGAGACATCTGCCATCCACACATTAACCATTGTGCACATCATCCAATCACATGGCTCCACAATGAAAACTAAACAAAAATAATAGTTTGTGAGCTGTGCCCGCCCACCTGCACGCTAGACTTTTGCATTTGTTTCCAAAATCCAACTTTTCAGTTTCAGTTTTTTTTTTTTGTTTTTTTTTAGAAATCAGCAACGTGATTGAAAACAATTAGTAGATGTGCTTCATTGTGATTTTTAGGAGGCATGGCTTACGCAACAGTGACAAGCTAGTTATCACTTAGCCAACTTATTTAACAGGGTTAATAGGACAACATATAGATCTACTTTTATTATGAATCTGTTTCACTAGAAAATTTAACCATTACAAGAAACAGGTCAGATGAAAATGAAAGGCCTTCTGTGGCTTTACTACTGCACAGTTTCCTCGGGGTAGCCTTACATTCCCTCCATTCATCCAGACATGTAAACAGCTAATATTACTTAGTCACAGGCCATTGCTTAGTAATGAGCCCAGACAGAAAGAGAAAGAAAAAGAAGAAAGACGCAAAGAAGAAAGAATAAAGTGAGATGGTGGGAGCACTGTGGCTGACCTCATTATTTTTACTAACCAGTAGGTCTTCCTCTGTCTGCCCAGCACCCTGAATCATGACATCTGGATCGATGCAGTCAATTTGTTCTCGTGAATTTCCCTGAGACCACAAGATCTGCTGCCCTCCTCAAAACATAACACAGACCACTTCTGGGAATATCTTCAAAGTTTCCCATGCCAGGATTTCAGTGAAATTAAATCCAGTTTAATTATTCTAAGTGCCTACTTTTGCTGCAATCCACAGTAACTGACTTGTCCAGCACCGCCCTTTGATTGCAATGCGATCGTGGTGTTGGAGCAAAACAGCTCAGGAAGCCGATTTAACCTGATGAAGATGAGGGGGAAAACTGTGGGTTAAAAATCAACTGCACTGGGCCTTTCCCATGTGCCTGGGAGCAGATCATATCTTCTCCCAGGAGGGGAAACAAGCACAATCCTGAGCGTCATCAGAGGCAGTAGTGACGGCATTATCGAAGCACCTGTACAGGCCTGTCAGTTGTTCTGTACAGGAGCCTTGGGGCACCTTAAATTGTAGCTTCAGCACCCACTGTAAAGCTACATGACACCAGTCAGTACAATGATGCCTCTGTTTACAGCCTTCAAGTTGTTACACTAGCCTGACAGGTGCTGTATGTTTCTCTCACGTGCGAGACGAGCAGGATCAGGGGCGTTTCAAGAGTAAAAAAAAAATCATAAAATTCTGTCTGAAATAAATATAAAACCATACCACTTGACAGATTTCCAGCCTCCATAAACATGAACTCTAACACATAGCTGGCCTGTAAGAAGTGATGGCAGCGACACTGATTCAACAGCGAGGTACTGGATCTTAGGAAATGCAGCGTATGAAACGAATGATGCTTCACAGGTCCTTTGTTTAAAGGTCACTTTTAAAAAGCAAAGAAGTTATAAAGGAGACAGAAAGTGGACCAAACCACTGTTAGGCATATGAGGGGGAGTCGATTTTTTCAACATGTAGAATATATAGTTGTTCATCGGCTATAATTAGCACAAAAGGACTTCAGGGCATATTGTTACATTGCTAAATATCATACTTAAGATAATGCATTAAGGTAGATTACACAAAGAAAGGGGGATCTGGCCTCCACCGTCCCCCCATGATCTCCACCAACGGTTACACTGATATGACAATTCAATTCTGGGAGGGGGCAATCAAATTTCATGTGCAAAGGAACAGGGCACACCACAAGCCACCAAATCTAGCCACAAACACAAGCAGCATTCTGGTCTGTGAAAGCACAGCATTCCTATGACATCAGTTATTAAATACGATGACCTTTAACCACCAAGCAGAACATAAATAATATTAAACCGTTGTTTATTAAGTGGCAGTGCAATTATCACAGAGGTGAACAGTGTGAATAAAAGGACACTCTAATAGAGCAATTAAGTGTGCACTCGGTCTGAATAGAGGCTGCTTGTTTTGATGTTGATTGAACAGATTGAGGTGTTGTACTGAGCTCCTTAGGATGGCTTAATCAGCTCTGGCTACAAACATTAGCATTCTCACTTCTGTCAGTCTCCACCTGCTGTCAGACTCAGTTTACCCTAATGTGTTTCCAGTATATCCAACAAGGATAGAGCCTGAAGCTTTCATGGTGACCCCGATCGCTGCTATATTATACATCTGCGTGCTCATCTACTGTAATGTGTCTGTCTGGAGATCTGCTATGAGACCTTTTCTACTGTGCCAGTCATAATAACTGCACTCAAATTACCTGTCAATATGCAGAGTGCTATTGCATAAGTGTGCAGTCAAATCGTTCTAAATTATTCCGCTTAAGACCTGGAAGCTACACTTTTATATTGATGAGTTAGCATAATTCAGGTGAAGTCAGAGAGAGATGGGCTGAATAAAGATAGATCCACCCTGAGGGGTGATGAATCCTCACTTGGCTGAGCACCTTAGGTCATATCAGCCAGGCAAACTGAGTTGTGGCCTCACTGGCCCTGAAGCCAGGCCAGGGAGAAACACTTATTCAGATACACAGATGCACATACTGGCATTTCTGTGAGTCGTGTTTCTAGGTGGGGTGGAAGGGCATTTACAGCGGCTTTAAGACCATGTGATATGATGAGTCAAAGCCCAGACTAATTAAATCTTCCTTGAGGGTGGCCCAGGGAGCCTGAAGCAACACATTTGAAGCACAAACATGCACACAAGCACACAGGCTGAAGCATTCCTCACCCTACTGAGTTGCTCCAGCAGCCTGTGGTTCTGTTCTGAGAGCTCGCTGATGGCCTTGGTCTTGTCCCTGTCAGCTTCTTTCAGCTGGACTTGCTGTCGCTCCAGCTCACCCTGCAGCTGCTGGACATCTGTCTCCAGCTCGGCCACCCGGCCTTCCCATTCCCCCTCCCGGCTTTCCAGACGCCGTCGCAGCTCATGCTTCTCTTGCTCCAGGTGCTGCATTATGTTGACAAGAAGAAGAGGTCATCGTGTTTAAAACCCTTAACTTTAAACACAAGTACCAAAAAAGACTATTGGGGGTTTGACAATGACAAATACTGGTGGTTCTATGGACTGAGAAAGTAAATCTGTCTTGGGCAAACACATTAGAGTATTGGTGGTTAAAAAGCAAACAAAAAAAAGTTGAGACTGGAAACACCAGTTGAATCCACTGAACAGATATGACCCTAGCTATTGGAGTGACAGTTCAGATAATAAGATGCTTCTTTTTTCTGCAGTTAGCAGTGGACAGATGTGCATTGCACCACCAGCAGCTGCCAGCTGTTATGGTCCTAGGATCAAGCAATCACAAAAAAGAGGTATTACATAGACTCAAAACAAAACAACATCAAGCACTGCCAAAAAAAAATGAAACAACATCAATGATAAGGAGATGTTGGGGCTCAGCTTCTCTGAGGATAAATATGGATCAAAGGGATGAACAGATGTACAGCAGATACACTAGGCCAGGATTAGTCCCTGTGTTTTTTCATGTGATTTGTTTTTTCTCGGCCCATGTGCCTGGTTGTTCGAAACATTTGGAAAACAACAAGAACAAAAGATCAGCTGTGAAGCCTTCATTGTAAACATGATGAGTTTATAGTGAATGCTGTGCTGGTCACTCTAGCCATAGACTGGACTGAGCAGCATGCCTATCTACACTGTATACTATAACTAGGCTTGGAGCACATTGTGTACAATGACAGAACTTGCAAGTCTGCAGGCAGCATTTGTTGCTGAGTTTGTTTCCAAACAAGGCCTAAACTTGACACAAACCAAAACGATACTTGAATTAAAACTTGTCAGGCGTACTTTCTTTAGATTACCTCCAATTTCTCGTTGAGATCTTTGTGCATTTTCTCATATTGCTTGGTCAAGTCTTGGTTTCTCTCCAGCAAAGCTTTGCCGAGTTTAGCAGCTAAAACCAAGTCTTTTTCCTTTTGGCGAAAGAGCGACAGCAAGTCTGCGTTATGCCCCACCGCAGGCGTGTCTGGATCTGACAGCTGCTCCTCACCTCCCCGCTCCCCGGTAAGCATGGCCAGTTCCTCCTCCAAGGCCATCCCGAGGCCTCCGGAACCGGCGTGCCGCAGCGGATGACCCTGAAAGCCACCGGGCTCCTGAGCGGTGGGGCTACCCCGGGACTCCATGCAGTCGCTGTCCAGCTCCAGCGGTGCTGAAACCACGGCAGACGTCTGCAGGTCTAGGCAGAACGCGGACATCGCCGCCCGGCGGAGGAGAGGCCAACAGATTACAGCCGACTGATTTCACACCGGATGAACCCACCCTGCTCCGACTGTGTTGGGCTGACCGGGCCGGCTTCTAATCAACAATTCATCCATTATCGTCGCTCTTCGGATCCCTTGGTGTTTAAAAAGTGCTGCCTTCCCAATTTCCTCACGTCCCCCTCTCCTCGTTAACCTACCAGCCGCAACTGGCTCTGATTGAATCCCAGCAAACACCGCCTCCTCTGCAGCTCACTGACTGCTTGTTTATGATTGCTCACAACAAAATATTTTTATCCAGGTATGAACCGCCTCAGTGAATTCTTCGCAGCCGTCGGTCGGTCAGGGTCCATCCCGTCTCGGGGTCCTGGATCCCCCATAATGATCGGCCTCCACACCGGAGGAACTTAGCAGCCAAACATGATAAGCGCGATCACGATGCCTCTCAACCTCCTTCCTTTCCTAATGCGCGTTCCCGCCACGGCCGTGACGCCAGCTGAAACCTGTTACAAACGAGCAGCCGATTGGCTGAAAATGATAGCGCCATATTTTGGTGCTTCACACACACATCTGTGACATCCAGTAAATGAACACGTGAAGGGATAAAATGAAAACACTGTGCTGCCTTCAGTGGTGCAGGAGCCTAAAACCTACACACATAAGCGGGCACTTAAAAACAACAAAAAAAAAATACAACTTTTTTTTACATTGATTAATTTAAACTTAAGCTTTCGCGATTTTTTAAAAAAAGAATCTTTCAACTTGATCGCTTGGTCCAAATAAATAGGCTGGTAAACATGAATTTATGTAAATGAACAAAAGGTAAATAAAAACAAAGAAAAGGTTAAAAAAAACTACAACCACGACAGGGCCAAAAAAAACCCCTAGAGTTTAAATAAACATCAGTTATTTATTATAGGCCCTAGTGTTAATATATAGCTCTTTTTCCTGATAACATAAAAGTAAGGTTTTACATTTATGTGTATTACGTGTGATATTACCTTGTGTATTATACCTTGTACGTTACCGTTTGTACTACTCTGGTCACTCTGTTGTATTACTCTGTTTATATCACTGTGGGCACTTGTTTACCCTACCTCCACAGCTCTGTCAGTACATTGCGGTGCTAATATGGCACAAGACACTTTAACTTTCCACTCGCACAATGTACATTTTCAGACTTTTAATTTTAAAAATCCAGATTGTTTTATTTAATTTACTTAATGTATATAATTCACTACTTACCATATATAATGTCCCCTTTATGCACAGTCGAGGAGCGTTTCAGGACACATTTAATTTCACTGCGCGTTGTACTCGTATAACTATGCATGTGACAAATAAAGAATCTTGACTATTACCTACATAAACCGATCTTGCCACAGTTTGTGGGTATATTTGGACTACAGGTGTAGCTCGATTACAGTGTCAGAGGATATTCAGGGGTATTTCTGGCAAAACTAGTCTGCAACACGAAGTTATCACGATATTTGATGACGCGCACATTTACAGTCTAGGTTCAAAATGTAATACCAAAGCAAAGTGACCAGTAAGGTTATCATATTACGTTTTGTTATGAATTCGTTTATTTGAAAAAATGTAATTATTTACACCATAAGATACATATGATACATTTTGGGGAATGAGTAACTTTATAACTTGTTTTTCGTTCTTTGAAAAATACATGCAGCCTCTCAGATGTTTCTAGAGAAGCTAATTAGCATAATCAGCTAACAGCTGTCTGTGAAATGAAATGTCTGTACACAGTGTATCAAGATATAGCTAATTTAATTGTTGTCAAATTTACACAAATTTAGCATTAGGCTATATTAATTAGTAGTTATAAATAGGTGCTGCGATGTCTTCCAAAAGCGCCCACTTAATATAAACTAACACAAATCATAAGGAAGAAAATGGAGAAATGCATGATGTGAAACTGCTTATTAACTGCTTTAAGAGATAAATTCAGGTTAAGTTGATAAATAAAGGATTAAGCACACAGGGATTAGGTTTAGGGTCATGTGTTTACAAGTTAAAGGTTTTTAATGGACTCGCTAAGTCCTTCACAGATACTGTAATATGTGTGTATGTAGTAATGAGGGGGATGGGGTTAAAAATGGGGTTAGGGTCCTACAAACAAAGGCTCTACTGGGAGCACAAAAGAAGTGGGTCACGGCCTGCTGGCCCACCATGGCCTATCTTTGTGGATGGGGATGCCACCATAGCTCAGTGGATAAACTCTGCTTTGATAAACCTAAGCTTAATGAATTTATCCGTATTAATATTATATTATATTGTTTGCAAATATAGGGAAAAATATTAACATTTGTCCTATAGATAAATAGTTGTGCAGTTCAGTTTTTTTTATATAGTGCTAAATCACAACAACAGTTGCCTGAAGTCTCTTTATATTGTAAGGTAAACACTCTACAATAATAGAGAGAAAATACCAACAATTACACAACCACCTATGAGCAAGCACTTTGGCGACAGTGAGAAGGAAAAACGTACTTTTAATAGGAAGAAACGTCTGGCAGAACCAGGCTCAGGGAGTGGCATCTGCCATTGGGAAAGAGGTTAGAGGGACAGGACAAAAGACACACTGTGGAAGAAAGCCTAACTAAGGTAGGTGTAAGCTGAAGGCTCTACCTCCCATTCTACTTTTAAATATACTAGGAACCAACCATCAGAGAGCTAAGTACTCTTTTGGGGTGATATGGTACTATAAGGTCTTTAAGAGAAGATGGGGCCTGGTTATTCAAGACCTTGTATGTGGGGAGAAGGATTTTAAATTATTCTTTGTTAGTATAAGTTTATTCATTTTCCTTTTATTTTTTGATAATCATTTTTAAGGTTTAAGTAAATGCAAACCCCCTGGCCAAAAACAAGGTTTGAAACCTTTTCCAGTTTTTAATAGAGGGTAAATATTTCTTCAGAGGATACCAACGTTTTTATATGCAAGAAAAATCATGAAAAATACATGAAAAATAAATCTTTTTTCTTTTTTTTTTCTACTTCTTTTTTTTTTTTTTTTTTTACTAATAAGGGATTAATCAACTGCTTAAAGCCTATTATTAGGGCTGATGATCAAAGGGACACAAATCAGACCAACCCCGGTGGTTCTTTATTATAGACTGTGGCTCCCTCTGTGGAAAAGATGATGATATTACATTCACCTTCTCCAAGTGATGAATAAGAGATGATCATCCTACTTTCACTACTTGCAGCTCACTTCCTGCAGATCTGAAAAGTATTTTAGGATTGTGATGTGTTATAAATATTTATGCTATAAAACTGTATCTGAGCTCTTTCTGAATCATTGCCAATCCCTTTGTGTACAAAATGTTTTGAAACAAGTGAAGGTTATTATAGAGATTCATGACCAAAATATGTAAATTGTTGACATATTCTGTGAAGCTTCAGTATTTAGAAGGTGTCGGAACGACCAACAAAAGAAGATGAAGAGCTTTCTGCCTGTGCTGGATTGTGAGTGACAATTCTCCATCCCCTTTTCACGTCAGTTGCCTAATTAACTGATTGAGTAATCAATTTTAAAATCCTCTAAAGAGCAAAATTAGCTCCCTTAATAGTGACAGTTTGGAGTGAATATGAGCAGAGTCTTTTAGTACTTTGTGTTCTGTGCTTATGTAACACCAACCCTTAGTCATACAGGCCTGACTTTGCCTTTTTTTTCAACTGATGCAAGGTTTGGCTTCCTGTTATGTAACAGAACCAGGCTCTTCAAACCTCTAGATTACTGTATTTCTCCGTGATAGCCCTCACCCTATACCAGCATAGCAGAACATACAGAATGCAGAAATGATGCAATATAAAGTATTTTGCCAGTGGGTGGCAGTGTTTTTGCACTGCTCCTTCTAGTCAATGACTTGGAAAGCTTGTAACACCTGCAGAAGAGCTACTGCTCTTTCTGGGAATTTCAGTTTTTCCCTGTTGATAGTTTCTGCCATTTGTATGCTCACTAATATTTCCTAATGTTTACAGGAACAAAATAACCCCTAAATTCAAGAATCCTGTGCTTGTTCGCTTTAAAACGATTTGCCACCAATCATCAGTCAATACAATATGGATGGTGGTCCATCCATATTACTTAATGTATGAGCAGTGGTGTACATCACAGTGAAATACAAGTGAAAACAGCCTTGGAAAAGGCCTGTTATTTTCCATCTTCACTTCAGAATTAAGCTGTGGTCTTAGACACATACAATACCTTGTTGCTAGGTAACATCAGTATGATGCCTGTGCTCAGCCCACTACTCAAGATCACTTTGAAAATGCACCCTTATTTCACACTAATGCCAGTAAATTATGCTAACAAAAATATTCCATGAACAGTTTTGTCAGTAAATTGACTTCATTGTGACTTTAATGTTAATTGTAATCAGACTAACTTGTAATGACAGGTCAATTTTTACCATTCTATTCAATGTAGATCCACACTTGTATATATATATTAGCTATAAAGGTTGGGAAAAGTACCAAGTGGAAACTTTACATACCTTTAATAACATGCTGGATTGTGCAGTGGCGTAAGCTAGAAGTAGCTCTATTTATAAATCATCACACATTTTTTTCCTTCAGATATTTAAGGATCAACAAAACAAACATTGTGTAATACTCTACTCCACAGATTTTGGTTTTCATGTTTCCATAGCAGGTGTGTGCGCTGTTTCTGAGTGTCATCCCAAGGTCTGTATGCTGAACTCTATAATTAAGGGCTCTTCCTGTATGTGTGCTTTTGCAGACACAGGCTGTTTCACAGTAACTGAAACAATGTAAAAGTGTTGTTAATGCACCAGATTCAAGGAGCAAAGAGGCAAAACTGGTCTGTTACCTACAGCAAGGAGGATGTGCAGAGTTGGAGATGAGAAAGTGGAGGTGTGAGCTGATTCAAGGCCAACATATGGGGGTATGCAGGCCTTAAGAAAGAAAAAAGATGGCTTTTGTTACACAACTAAGTCAGTGATTTCATAACCTTTTTTTAAGTATGAAAGACACGGAGATCTAATTAGCAGCCATAACAAAGCATAAGTGAGTACTGCCCATGTTCTCTGTCTGCCACTGATTACTGTCACACGCACTAAATGTACAGTACTGTATTTTCACCTTGATAGCATTTTGTCCCTTCTGTTGCGCTGATGTAGTACTGCTTGCCAGGTTAGGTTCTGCCATCTGTTACAGAGTGTGTAATCTGTCACTGTGTGCGTGTAGTTTGCAAGTCAGTGCCACGGTGACGTGTCACTTAGATTGCCAGACACCAGGGACCTTGTTAAGTTGTGACATGACATGTACCATTATTCTGTTAGCCCATGTGCAATAATACTTTCATGTATATTGCACCTGGTTTCAGTACTTTAAGTGTACTTTGTTACAGAGCTATTAGACACCATTATGGTTTACTGCTTCTATTGGGCCTTACTGGGTTTAAGCTAAAAGAGGGAAAATATATGTGAAAATGCAACATGTGGCTGACTCAGCTGTTCACAGCTCCTGCCTTTATGTGGGAAAAGTCTTTCACAGTCCATGCAAATGGACTGATTAATTACTTTGCTGATTTAAAGTAATTTAAAAAAGATTACTATTGTAGGTTACAAACCATATTTGGCCGACAACCTTGGAGTACTTGAGTCTTTTTCCGTCAACTTGAAAATGAAAACAGATATTTGCTGTAATAGGACTCTTGTCCTGTCAGTTATTAGACTGCAGTTCTGCTCCTCAATTAGAAGCTATTTAATAATGGTCACTGCATTTAGAAACTAATGAGGTGCCCAGTTTAAGAAGTCTTAAGCAAAATAAATGATGTACAGTACGTGGATCAGGCTGCCGACATTAGTGTGATTAGTTCTGGCTGCTACAGAATAGAGAGGAAGACAGAATTTGGGGAACGGTAAGGGTGAACAGATGACAAATAAGTGAGAGAGATAGCTTCCTCTCACACTATGGTATGTGATCTGGTCTGCTGCATTACTCAACAATGCATTTTCTATGTAGTCCTCCACTCCCTCCCTCTCTCCACTCTCTGTAAGCAGTAATCTCCGGTCGCTCTCACTGCCTCGCAGCTTTCTGCCCTGCCACAGCGCATCTCTCTCTCTCTCTCTCTCTCATTCTATCTCTCTCTCTCACTCTCTCTCCTTTCGGCTCTACTTTCTCCCCAGTGAGGATGACAACCCCGAATTTGATGAACCAGCGAAGCTCTCATTCCAGCTGGTGGCTTCTGAGGGAGACCCCACATGAATGGGCTTACTGGACGAGGAGGTGCCGCGTCTAAGGAGCTTCGTAGGAAACCTGTCAGCTGTAGCAGTCGCTGAGTGAGTGTTATACTATTTTACTTAGGGTTTCTGTCAAGGATAAAGAATGAGTGAGGGTGATGACTGGATCGGGGAAAGAATGAAACCAGGATTTTATTGCTTTTCAGGTGTGACAGTGCATTATTTCCCCTTTAAGCATGTTGGAACCATTAGTTGACTGATTGATTGTCTGACACTACAGCTGAGGATTTATAGACTTATGAGATAACTAAGGCAGCGTTGAGCTTACGCAGCAGCTGTATCCCGTCTGTCAGGGCTGAGCACTGTTCTTGGTCACGACACTGAAATGCTGTGCCTTTGTTTGCCCATCTCTCTTCATCGCTGTGCTTACTGTAGCATACACTCATACAGATGGCTATCACTCCCTAGGGTTGTGTTCAAACTCACCATTGTTTGTAAATGGTCAGATTACGATCGCATCAGGCTTTTCCAAACATCTATCTATACTAAGAGTGGGGAAGTTTTGAAACAAAGTTGACATGACTATTTATCATGTAAGGATTTTTCAGATGATCTTAGCTCACTTTAACAATCCACTTGGCTGTAATAGTTATATGTAAAAAGATCTGAAATAACAAAGTCTGATAAAGTCAGAAAAAGTGTAACAAGATGAAGGCTGTGGTTGGTGGAAGGCATCTCTATGGTAACAGCAGGTTATGCCAAGGTTAGAAGAGAGGTGAAGGAAGCTTGCAGCTTCTTTCTGGCGCACATTTAGGTGGATTGCAAATTACGTTACTGACGGGACTTAAGAGGATCAGCAAAACCGAATATTAATGAGGAAATTATGAAAGAAAACAGAGGAAATTTACATACAATAAACTGTGTAAAAGTATTAAACACAACTCAAACCAGGGAGGGGGGGATTTCTAAACTTCATCTATAGTATTCTGATTATATTTAATTTAAAACAGTTCATCAGGAGGGTTGGTTTGTTGGAGTTTCATCTCTAGTTTCCTGTTTGCGGAGGCAGGCCAGTCTGATGGTAGAGGGCAAAGAAAGAATAGAAGACACCGAGAAACTCTCGGCAGTAAAGATCTTCCAATGTTAATGCGACCAGCGACGAGAGAGAGTTCGCTGCACCACATCCTCAAGTGTCATTTCCCCAAAAGGCTCCTTTAGAAGCCCACACTGATCCTCTTTGTCATTTGGATTTGAAGTATAACGATGAGCTAGATTTGTGAAGTGGTTTTCCAAATGCTCAGCATAAATTGTGACATTCATTCAATTTGATCGCCGAAAATGGCTGTCTCTGGAGCTCCAGAGCATTCAGTAGCTAGTCCGTAGCACTGATGGAGCTAGTTAAAAGTAAAAGTGTTTTTGGTGCCACGTCGTGAATGTAGGACAGTTATCACCATCAATGAAGGTTTTAGGAAGGCTAACCAGTCAGTTAGTGATTAAAGTCTAACTGTGGTCTGCACATTTTAACATGGCAGCAGATCTATCTACAACTGGCTGCTTGGTAACTGGAAGCATTGAACTGCAGCTCTGAATACCATTTTAACTGTTTCAGGGTGGAATTTTCCTATAAAGCTTATGTAACAAATGATATTTCTGGCCAGTGTTTATTTTGAATGTGCTAGTTCTTCATGCTGCAAGTATAAAAACCTCTAGTGTCACTTGAATTGCCTTAAAACCTCTATCTTATGGAAAATAGTATCTTATATCAATTTCTGATATTCCCATGCACTAGGCCTATGATGGACCTTCAAATTAATATTACTGTAGTCAAGCACCAAATAACATGGATAAGGCTATATTAGTAGTAGCCTTCAAAACTAAAATGCTAGCAGGAAACTGTGGAGCTAGAGAGCCTTGCACTGGGGTATTGTTAATTTGTCGTTGTCATGACAATCAGCATAAAATCTCACAGTATACATGGAAAAGATGGCCTGAAAGACCAACTTAGAGGGAAGTGGTTGAAAGAAAGACATTGAGCTTGTTCTTAGGGAGAATCTGTGCCACTACAAAGTTGCAACAGGTCTGTGATTCACCGCTGCCCATACAGTGGCCGTGGCCCTTGGTCACCTAGACTGAATGTGGAGCAACACCATGACTGGGATGCAACCTCTCTCCACTCTCCTCCTCTTCAACAACTCTGACTCACAGCCCAGCACGCATTATTCAGCCCACGAAAAAGAGCTCTTCGAATGAAGCCAGTGTTCTTCTCGGAGCTCTCATTTGTCTCATTTAAAGTTTTTCTGGAGTTGTTTTGATTGCACTAGCACGCCAAACTATGTTCAGGGTTTGAACACTGTTAAGTTTGAACAACACAAATCTAGAGATGTTCAGTAGATATAGACTGGCTAGCTCAGAGGTCAAACTGTCTTTCCCGTTGTTGCAATGAGGTTTTAAAAGTATAGTTATTAGTAATTGCTTTCTGGGAGCTAATTATTGCTGAGGAGGAGCCCAGCTGCACAGTCTGTTAGCTCAGCTGATTATGGGCAGTCAGCTAGCACTCGAATTTTAGAGGAAGACAGCCAGATCTGAATCCCATCTGGTGCCTCATGCTCGGATGGCACCCCTAACCACCAACTTTACCACTGGCTGGCTGCTGATGAAGTTCTCCACATTGTTAAGAAGTGTCAGCACATATAGATTCATTAGTGGCTTTGAGCCTCTTAGACCTACGAGCAGACATGAACCAAAGGCACAGAAATCTTCTGTGCCTCTCTGAGTCAAAACAATTTCACAGGAGTGAAAATCTTTTGGGGATCACACTTGCAAAATTGTTTTTCTAACCGCACTGTCACCATTGAATACAAATGGGACTTTTTGACATCTCATATAAACTATACAGAGGGAACACGCGCCTCTGACGTGATGTGCTTACAGGCTGAAAAATCATCAGGTGCATGAGGAAGCTAACCTCATGCATCATCACCCATTACAAGCCACCTGCTCCTGCATCATGTTGTGCCAGTGAAACTTGAACTCTAGGCTGATGCAGCTTGGGCACATGCTGCGTGGCCTGTTGTGATACCGGACAGAACACTCAAAAAAAAAACCTTGAAGCATGATGATTACAGAATGTCAGATTTCCGGAGGAAGTATTAGTAAGCACCAGCAGCGTCTCTAGAAGTTCACAGTGTGTGTTGTTCATCTGCATAGTGTGCATAGCTTAGCTTCCACTTAGAAATCCATGCAGTCTTCTGGTAAACATCCTGATTATGGAAAAAATAGCAAAATTTCACTAACAGAGTATTGTCAAGAAATGGAAGTGTTCCTGCTATGTTCATTTCTTTAGAGACATTACCAGCCATCTAAACCCTAAGCTTAAACATTATCTGTACATATTCTGACTTCATTATTTGAAATTTTGCTATCTTTAATATGACCATCCCCCACTGCAACAGCATTTATATGGCAGAAAATCAGAGGAACCAAACTAGATGCCCTTAAAACGAAATAATAAAGCATTTAAATAGTAAATTAAATCTCTTATGAGCACAGTGCAGCGGCAGTAGAGCACATACAGTAGTTGAGCTTGAGCCGAGCTTGTTACTGTAGCGAGGAGTGGGAGGTGAGCCTGTGCTTTTAATAGACATCCTGCCTCTGCCACTCATTCTTGTGCATGCTACTTGATCACAAAAGCTGCCAAATATATCCAGTGGTGGTAAAAGAGGCTGTTGTTGTGAACACAAGCAGGCTATTTTTAGTCTCTGCCAGGAGAGAATATATGATCACGTATTTGATCAGCACAGTGGTTTGCTTACTAAATATCTAAGCTGTGAACAGCATCCTTTATCTTCTAGTCATCTGTGGTATCATGTTAATGGAGTAAGTGTTAATGTATAAAGTGTCGCTGCTCTGGAATGACTGTGTGCTATGTGAATTTCGCAAGTCTTCAGTGCTTGTTTGATAAATGCTATTTTTGGTATGAAAGTGAGCATTTGAGTTGAGATTTAAAGTGTATGTAATCACGGTACATTTGCCCGAGTCACTACATGCAGTAAACAGGATTTAATCTAGTTTTGGTTTGATAGTTTTGACAATATACCACTTATTTACTTTTTAAATATGTAGCCACATAGACACATGAATTCTGTTATGTATGGTCACAGGAAATATCCCAACTGACTTATGGAATAAGTCATCTATACAGTATGATTATGAAAGGTAAGTGTTTTACATAAGAGCACTGAGTCAGCCCTTCATATTTCAAGAGAGGATAAGCAGAAACTGTTTATTGTAATGTGTCTCTAACTGCTATCCGTTCACTCTCACCTACAGATTAATGACTGCATCTATCAACTCTCCTGATAAGACCATCTCCTTTGGCACAGCCTCATTACTTTAAAAGCACCAAAACAAAGGCCAGGATTGCCAGACACATGTCACAGGTATAACTTTTCACATGGTAAGAGTTTGTTTCTAGAGTCAGCCATCTGTTTGCCAGTTTGCCTTGCCTGATGTGTTTTTCTGTATGTTTGGAATTTCTGGCTATTTACCCTTGTGGCTACACTATGTGCTTTACCTTTAACGGCTATGGTAAGAATAAAAATCTCTGAAGTTCAGCAACTGCTGTGAAAAATATACTAATTAATCCTGACTGATGTGATGTAAGTGATGCTTAGCAAAGAAGCTGCATAATCTTTCTCATAAAGTTGTCGTGATAAAGGTGATAAAACATTTAAAAATATTAAATTCAGTTTTATTTATATTGCATCAAATCACAACATCCATCCCATCAAGACACTTTATATTGGGAGGTAAAGACCTTACAATAATAGAGACAAACCCCAACAATCAGATGCCCTTGTGTGAGCATCCACTTGGTAACTGTGGGGAGGCAAAACTCCAGGCTCAGAGAAGGGGTCCCCTCACCCCCATCTGAGTACGGGGTGAGGGGAACTGAACTGAGAAGGTGCTCAGACATTTACAAGTGAAATAAGGATCATTATGAATTGTGAATCATGCTAAGCTACATTAGTCCAAGAATAAAAATATGGAGTTGAAAAATGGTCCCTTTTAATTTTTGTTGCTAATCAACAAATGTTGCCATTTTATTTCATAGCTTACACAAGTTAATTCTCACAAACAGATATATTATTTTGTTGAATGTGCTCTACTGATTGGTGGTGAGATTCAGTTTTGTATTGACTGTTTGTTTTTGTATGCAACTCTATCAAAATACTCAAAGTTAGGCATCTGGTTCAGTACATCAAACCACGCAGCTTGTAACACAAAGAATCCATCAGTGAGGGAGCAGTAATATCTCAGCTACTTCAACACCGCCGTCTCGTTGTTAAGCACATATTTAAACCTGTCAGAAGGAAACTTTGCTGACTTATAAGATCTGGCTAATGTAATCTGTATGACTCAGAATATACCTCTTATAACACCTCCACAAGCCCCAACCAGATGAAGATATAATGAGCAGTGTACTTCAGTGTCCTGAGTCACATATAAATGTGTGCAGATTTACACCAATCCACCTTTATTCATGTCACTGTATTTCTCTGAGCTGTCTGCTGAATGACTTGTGAGTGACACATCATTTTGGATTCCTGTACCACACTGACCCTTTGGTTTTACTGGCTGCAACACCCATGCCGTGGTGCTGTGTTTTCGTGAGCATGTGTCTGCATTATGACTGTGTTAGTGCTGCCATAGACTAAGTGCTGTCACAGTATCTGTGACTGTGCTGCCTGTCCTGCTGTTTCTCTGCTTTCCAACCCTCCTCTTGGCCTGTAATGCTATAATGGCAAATGTAATTGTAACATCAATCACTACCAATGACATTTGGCACCAAACAAGTCTACTGCACTTTTACACAGACACACACAGACAGATAAGCATATTACATGCATGTTGTGATAATTGCACAAATATACTGTTTTTCCTTTCAGGTTGAGCAAGAGATCTCACTCATTCAGAGGAAGATGTCTGACCTTGAGTCAGTGCTCCAGCAAAAGGACATAGAGTTGAAGGCCTCAGAGACTCAGAGGACAATCCTAGAACAGGATCTGGCCACTTATATCACCGAATGCAGTGTGAGTATCTCCAGGGATTATAAGACAGAGACATAGCACTGGAAAGAGTGTGAAATGTATGGAAACATTTGCTAAAAGCAAAACTGAAACTGAACTACCAGGTAAAAAGTTTTAGTACGCCTTATTTTGGAGCAAAATCGATTTTTATTAGATTTAACAGGAGATTTTATATTAACGTTTTTTATGATGTGTGACTACTGGAATTAACCAAGCACCAGAAGTGTCTCATGATGGTTGGGAAGTGGTAAGAACTGCTTCTACAAAAACTTTGTATTACTACAATCGCTAGCATATGGGCTGCTTCCTCATATGCATGTGTGTGTATGCCATATATACTATGACTCTTGCTGTCAATTCACTAAAATGCAATGGTAGATGAACAAGATATTGGAAATACTACTTAGCTGATGATAGTACGATTCAACAGCATCCAAAAAGTGAAACGACACCTATTTAACGCTAACTATTTATTTCAGGATTTTGATATCAGGTTGATTTATTTTCAGCTGCGTATTCCCAACAAAGTGTCAGCTGACTGAACACACGTTTGTCTTGATTTCAGAGTCTGAAGCGCAGTTTGGAACAGGCTCGTATGGAAGTGACACAGGAGGACGATAAAGCACTGCAGCTTCTTCATGACATTCGGGAGCAAAGCAACAAACTTCAGGAGATCAAAGAACAGGTAGGACGACATTTCGGGTGTCACATTAGGTCAGCTGGCTGAGAGTACGCCTGATGCTGTGGGCTCAGAATTGAATGATTAATGAGGAAATTAGTCAGCTCTCTACTGTTGCAATCATTTTTTGATTTCATTAAGTTTTGTTCTTTTGAGTGAAAAGACTTTTCTTTAGTGACTGTTTTCCCCTTCGTTTTCCAATGAGTATTCATGCAGTACTTTGCAGTGAAGGGAAGTACTGTATTACATAAATAACGAATTATGTTTTTCAAAAATAACATTTTAAGAGGATTTCATAATGGCAGTCAGATGGAGCAGGTCGAGCCACCAAGGCTGAGTGTGTGGGTTGTGAGTGTTAATTAGACAGGCACATGATGCTGAAACCCCACAGCTAGGGATGGGAATTGATAAGAATTTAGTGATTCCGATTGCATTATCTATATCACGTATCGATTGTCATTGGGTTCTCATTGGCTCTGTTTTGAGAGTCAGCACCATCACTAAGCAGCAACGAAGAAATTACATTCATGCAAATGAATTGCATGCCGTGGGTCAAATGTTTGTGCATGTTTGCTGAGCTATTTTCCCTCTTTGTTGTGATCAGTGAGGAGTCGTTACTCAAAAAGTCATTATTTAACATAATACACACTTTTATTTTCATGCAATGTAGTACGTTTCTAAATTACTCCCAGGAAAAAGTAATTTGTTGTACTACCTGTTACATTACTTTCATGTTACTCTGTAAAAAGCTGAAACACACTGTCTCATAATCACTATTTTACAATATAAACAACCCCACACACCAACACAAATCCCTAACGAGGACACACATCTCTAAGATCTTTCTCTTAACAGAATACAAAGCTGACTGCACAAAGCAAAGATGAAAACCAGCACAAAAAAGCGATCGCTGCAGTGATTCTGCTTTAGAAACATGAACAGGTAGAAAGGGAGGCTGCAGCCTGACTGCTCATCTGCTTGTTACCTGTTGAAGTTCAGGGTCTGTCTGCATTCACTCAGCTTTCACCCTGGGTTCTTGGCTAGCTTAGCGTTAGCATGCTGTCTTGGCAGATGCTTGCAAAGAAAGTTGTGTTAGCAGCATAATGCGGTTGTTTCTGTCTTGGATGCAGTTTTAAGCTTTATCATTTATCTCGTCCTTTTGTGCAATAAAAATAAATGCGCATATCCAAGCTCTAGACTGCATCGCTATTTTCCTCTTCTGAAATCAGCTGATTGTAGCACAAGTGCAAGAATGGATAACTGGGATCGACAGGCAGGGAGACTAACAGTTCCAATGAATTGGACTACTGGGAACTGGTTCTTGATTCCCATGCCTACCCACAACAGGCTGTAGGGGTGCAATCAGTATAGCATTACCTACATCATGTGTAGAAATGCCTCATGTTGGAGTACCCTCTTAATGTAAATGATTGTGGTTTTTTTAATCCTTGAAAATCCATTTTTTATACATGTATATATTCAATTTACGGTATATGGATGGAGTGCATGTACAGCGCTTTATTGGAAAAAGGTTTGTTTACCACAATACTGAGAAAAAACTCATCAAAGGTTTAGTTTACTCCTCTGTTTGTAAGACCTTGCTGTATTAGGCTAAGTTGATCGGCAGTTTTTAAGATGTTAAAATACAGTGAGTCTATAAAGTGCTTCGACTCAGTGAGTCTCTTTGGAATCAAGAATACGTCTGATATCAAATGAGACAGGAGTGTACACACAGCTCTTAATTAATGAAATCAAAAGTGATGAGTGTGGCATGTGTTTGTGCGAGCATGTATAGTTCTGCAGGGGTGACGGCACAACATGAAAGAATGTTGCCAGCTGTGAGAATCAAGCTGATACAAGATTGACAATTTAGGACAAGAGATAAGGAGCATGAAAAATCATCTTCCTGGCATTATGCACCATTTTTTTTCTTAAAAAGCAACCTGTTTTCCTCAGCCTACACTAGTGCCGGTTACCAAGCACTGAATACAGGGAATATAACTGGTTGCCATGGTGATGAGAGCCATATACCTACAAGTGAGGAGAGCGCTGATGCAGTGGGCAGGCTGTCGTGATGAGGTGTTGGGGCCTTAGCTCATACTGTTTGGAAAACAGAAATTTTGACCATCACTTCATATTCTCCTTAAACAAACAGTGATCCGTGTGATGTAAGAGATTGCAAAATACCACTCAGATTAATAAATTGTCCAGAAAAAAAGTGATGGAAGTATTTTCTGGAGGGGAAGAAAATGGGAAAAAAGCTTGAAATGGAGGGTGATATCCTGTCACAAAGCTGTAAAGTCACTTTGCGAAGTGAGGATAGTTATCACATTGTCTTTTTGGAAAGTTACAGAGATGTTGGACACAGTGCAGAATCAGTTTTCAGCTTGCTTTTCACGTAAAGCATACTGTGGCCCTGGGGATCCCTCAGCAGGAGTCTGAGGAAGTTGTTTTTGTGTCTGTTTGTTTCTTTTTCTCAACATTTCAGTACTATTATTCATTTTAGCGTGTTACTGTGCAGAGCTGACTGATAACCTGAGAGTACAGTCAGTCTCACTGAGTTAAGTTAACAGCAGTGAGATTAGGGTTGTGGTTGATTGTGCTGGGGTACTAAAATATCAAACATTATTAGGTGTTTTCTTTTCAGTTTTCTTCTTATGTGGAAGCCCTTCATGGATAAATTCTGACTAAAATAAAGAGTTCAGACTACACTGTCAAATTTGTGAGGATTTTCTGCTGCTCGTGTGTATTATACGGCTCTGTGTTCCCACTGGTGCCTCCCAGCAGGGTATTTACACCAGCTAAATCCTGCATTTCATCTTGAATAGCATCTGTCTCCCACGCTCTGTCACATGACTGCAGTGTTTATCACTTTTGTGCAAAAAATCATGCAGTGTTGGATCAACAAAGAGAGATTGGGGATAGATTCATTTACAAAGAGAAGAACTCTGTGCCAAAGCCAGGAAGACCTGCAAACATATAGAAAGAGACAGTTTCACTGAAGATACAAGAGTAAATAAGACCCACAGAAAAGCACACTGTTCCTTTTTTCTGCTGTATCAACAAAAAAAGGATAGAAGTCATGAAATTTTAGAAAGTACCAAGAAAGAGCGCATGTACTGTGTCTGCATTTATACATAATAGAATACTGCATACAAAAAATGTTAGACTTTAAAAAACCCTGCCCAACAATGGTTTGAATTTAGTTTTGCTCCTGATAGGTCCGTCTGTGGAACAGTCCCAAACTAAGCCATGAGATGAGCGAAGATTTTGGCCAGGACTGAGTCCTGTTGACTTTCATTGTTATCAGTTGCAAACTCGTGCAAGTTTCAAGAGCCTAACATTTTTCTTACTGAGTGGGAATAACTAAAACAACATTTAAGACAAATTCAATTAAAAAATTTTAGTATAGCACAAAATCACAACAATGGTTGCCTGCTTTATATTGTAATATATTATAATAATAGAGAGAAAACTAATAAAGTAATGAAGAGAAAACCCACCAATAACACAATCGCCTACAGCATAAGCAAGAACTCGGAAGAAACTTCCTTTTAACAGGAAGAAATCTGAGGCAGGACCAGGCTCAGGGAGGGGCGGGGCCATCTGGTGCGACCGGTTGGAGAGAGGTGAGGAAAGAGGTGCGTCAAGGAGAAGTGCTCAGTGCATCATTGGAAATCCCCAACAGCCTATCGCTATTGCAGCATAACTAAGGGAGGATTAAGGGTCACCTGATCCAGCTCTAACTGCAAAACTAAAAAAAGGAAGAAAAAAAGATTTAAACCTAATCTTACAAGTAGAGAGAGTTTCTGTCTCCTGAATCCAACCTGGAAGCTGGTTCAATAGGAGAGGAACATGAAAGCTGAACACTCTGCTTTTAAATATCTTAGGAACCACAAATAACCCTGCACTCTGAGAGTGAAATGCTCCATTAGGCTGATATAGTACAATGCGGTCCAAGTAAGCGCACCACCCAAATAAAATTAAAAACGCAAGGTTTGAAACATCAGAACACAATTCAGAATCAGAATTTTTACCTCTAATAAGGTGAAAATTGCAAACTACCTTAGAAACAATACATTTATGGATTCTTATGTATTTGTCTTGTGAAGTGAGCAAGTAGGAACAATTTAATGTCATTAATTTGCTTCTTTTTCCTGTTTTTTTCCTTTGAGTTTATCAATTCTTAAAAAAAAATCTGCATAGAAAAGAAAACAGATTAATTTATTTACTTTTTTTGTTTGTTTTCTTGCTTTTTTCTTTACAAGTAAACACAGATTTGAAGATCTCAGTCTTTAGGGGTTTGAGGGTGTTAACAGTGGCTGCCTTCATTGCATCAGCTCATCTAAGTTTTGAATGTCATGTCTTGTCTCAGAGTTTTTTTTCTGTGCAGGTGTGTGAGCCACAATTATGTTCCATCTCAAGAAAAGACCGCTGCTGTGATTCAGCAATTCACAAGCTGTATTTGTTTAGCACACTGAAAGCTTTCTTTTTCATTTCTTTAGGCCAAATCATCGTTCTGCTAAAGAATTACTGGAATTGGAGAAACATTTCTAACCCATAATCATGATTATTGTCACTATCAAATGGGAGATGTACCTATGGATCCAATGAATTGTCACTATAATGGAAACTGCCTTGCTTTAATGGAGCCAAAGTGGTCATGGTGGAGGCAAATGTTTACTTCAACATGGTGCCAAACCAGCTCAGTGATGTTTTTCTTCCTGGCCCACAGCAGTACATTCTGACAATGTGGGGACTCTTCGGATCACCATGTCTGATGCTGTGTGCTTCAACATAGACCAGTTTTAATCTGCGTCGGCTGAGCACCAATGCTCCCTGGATGCACAATGATGCTAGTTTTTATTAGACTGACAAACAGGCTGATGTACCCTGTAAGCAGATGAGGTGGTTAAAATTTGATTTGTTATGCAGTGACTAATTACTGTTTAACAGACATCTGCAAATGACTGTGGCCGATCATTGTTTCTACATTCTTTTCTCCTTTTAACGGTCTTTTCATAAATGTACCGTTTATTTTCCTCTACTATGTGATGAGTTTTGAACGTGTGCCTGGGACTGCTATAAATGATGCAGTGATCTCTAACAAGGACATCTTCTTCAGGTTCTAGTCAAACAATGTAAGGTTGTTTGAGAAAGCGTGCAGTATTTGCTCTATCCAAATATGCTACACTCAATCTTAATGGCTACTAAAAATATAGTTACGGTACCTGGATTAAGTGCTTATGATTAAGATATTAAATCCTTGCAATATTGTGCACAAGTATTAATTCAACCCTCATTTGTTCATTGTTTTGCTTCTAAGGAAACAGAGCTTCTTGCAGTCCAGTCCTTGTATCTGACAAAAAGGAGTGTTTGTCTTTGTTGTCTACAGTATGTTCAACATGTTTTAGTAAGCTTTCATAAACCTTTAAGAAACCTTATTTCAAGGTTGAATCCTGTCACTGTGCATCTGGAAAGCCCTATTTGTCACCATGTATAAAACCATTTGTAAAAGCCCAATCTGACAATGCTCCCAGCTTTCTGACTGTAGTTTGGTGAAGCCCAAATTTTTAAAAACATCACCATGCTTCCCTTGTGATGATTTAGATTCAAGTCTGAATTATGTGAGAGTACCTAATTTGGGTAGATGTGGTATTGGGTCAGCATTTTGTGGGACTACTTGGACCCTTTGCTTTAATTTCTGTTTGTGTTCAGCTTCACGTATCCAGTCATCTAAGGTTTCTCTTACCTGTGTGTAGGAATATCATGCCCAGCTGGAGGAGATGCGAGTTTCCATTAGACAGCTGGAAGAGGACCTGTCTGCTGCCCGTCGCCGTAGCGACCTTTATGAGGCAGAACTGAAAGAGTCCCGCCAGGCCAGCGAAGAACTGAAGAGGAAAGCTGCAGAGTACCAGCACAGGATTCAGAAGGTCTGCACTGGAACTAAAGCTTTTAATGATTCAAAGGTTTTAGGAAGGCATCGGTGACACAAACTGTATGAACAGTTGTGGTCAGACGTTTGCATCATGGGCATGAATGTCATGGTATTGGGAGTTTTGATGATTTCTTTGAAATGTTCTTTCTCCACATTGTTGAGCAGTGATTGTATGGCATACATCTGTAATGGCTAAAACACAAGAATTGAGTGCCTAAGTTTGTGGACTACATTTAAAGGCAGGTCAGTTACAGGAAACCAATCAATTGTGCAACTTTCTAAGGGGCATTAAACCAAATATTAGTGTGGGTGTGTGCATATATTTGAGCCTCATTTTGACCCTTAGTGGATTTGATGAATGCTATGTAAACTACTGAGCATACCTGTAATCTGGCTATTGGCAATTATAGCGCTCACAGTGACAGAGCAACCACATGATCATGATTTGCAACTTCTCACTTTTCTAGTAAGGTAGTGATCATTTCTCTTCCTGACCTTCATCTTCACAGGCCAAAGATCAAGGGAAAGCAGAAGGAGATGAGACGATCACCAAGTTGGAGAAGGTAGCTCGTGAAGTTAATTTATTCGTGATAAAACTGTATGATTGGTGAGGGTGAAAATTTATTCTAGGTAAAGACACTAAAGAGTTTAAATGACTTTAATGTGGGATAATATTTCCATATTAAAATGATTTTTTTCCCTTTTTAGACAAATACTGAACAGCTGGTAAAGATCCAAGAGCTACAGGAAAAACTCACCAAGGTAAAATATTTTTGTTTAAAAGACCAATTAATAATTTATTTGAACTTGTATCCTAAATGGAAGAGATGCAGCAGTATTTTTGCACTTTGAGATGACTTCATAAACCTTTCATTACCCTTCCCAACCTCCTCCTTTCTCTCTCTGTCTCTTGATTAAACTTTGGTCTCCTGTCAGATGTAGGCTATTGCCAGGGAACAATTAAACTGGAATTACTGATTAATAATCAACAGTCAAACAGTTTTGGCTACAATTGGCCTAAATCTGACACAATGTGAACTAAATGTGAAATAATTAACATGTAGCATGTAATTTTCTTAAGGATTTGGTATGAGCAATGTAAAGTAGTTTATTTAAAAGTAAGAAAGAGAGCAAAACTTTGGTTATTCCTTCTAAATGTTTTCCATCTTTTCCTTCTAATTACTAGTCATTAAAAGCAAATGCTGAGGCTACTGACCTCCTTCAGACTACAAAACTGGCCAAAGAGCGCATGGAGCGGGATCTAGAGAGGCTCCAGAATAAGGAAGACTCCAGTGACAGCCTACGCAGACGTCTCCGTGAGACTGAGGTACACACACACAAACACTGCTGTCACAGACACTGTACACATGCACAAAGACTTTCATACATGCGTTCTGGGGTTTTTTCTTGCTATTCTGTGTTTTCAGTCATTCGTAGATTTGCACCGTCAAAATTTCTGTGTTAAAAGTCTTAAATAATCTGACAGAAGCACAAACCTGTTCTGTAATGAATCGTTGCTTGTCAGAGAGGTTTTGTTTTGGGATTTGATTATTTCCTGGTTGTCGGGATCTCCCCCCGCTGTCCAGTTCTTGTGAGTGACACCAGATTAAACTAGACAAAAATGTCTGAGCTCAACAAACATTCATTTTCTTTAGTTTAAGGTCTTCAGTCTGTATCCATTATGTAGCGACTGTGTGGTTTTGGACAGAAGGACATTTATTGTGATTGTTCCTGTGAAACTAACCAGGCTGCCTATTATATTTTCCTACATGATCATCGAGTGGCTGTTTCTGTATACAGTTTTATTCCAGGCCACATTCAGGTGACTGCCTTAACATCTTTTTTTAAAGCAGCACATTCCTTTTTTAAGCCTTTTGTCCTGTTTTGACATAAAAATTTTAAGGATCTAAATCTGGATTGTTTTGACAAAATGATTAGTCCTTTAACAAAATTTAAATTCCAATTTAGATTTTATGAAGCAAATAAAAAATAAAACACTCCAGTGTGCAGACAATCAGGCACCAGCAGCATATCTTTAGTTTTAGCATCATCTAAGTTTTAGTATCTTTCTGAGAGTACTAATCTGAATCTGAATGCACTGCTACGTCACACAACTGTCATGATAAATTAATGACATAAATTAAATGACATAAATATGCAGTCATATAGAAGCTCTGTTTGTAGGGTCTTTTTGTTATGACCATATCTTAGTACTTCTGTAAACAGCATAACTTAGAGTCAGAGAAAAGAGAATATGCAACAAGGTCAAATTTATACAGCTCCAAAGATCTCCTACACCTCCCAACATGAAAGGAAATGAGCTCTGTGGAACTTTAGTTGGGAGTAACTTGAAATAATGAGATATAAACACAGCAGAGATGCATCCCTAACAAGCCAACTGGGTGTGACCATTACAGTATGTCGCCAGTTCTTCCTTGAAGTGGAAATTTAAAGTTAATTGCTGTTCTTATAATTGTGTGTTATGTCTAGATAGCAAAAAAAACACTGTTTTAGAGCATTAATTCTTTTGACTTGTGGATGAATTTGAAAAAATCATCGCTACTTTTTGTGCATAACGTTTGCTTGTTTTGTGTTATCCAGGATGGCAGGAAGACTCTTGAGAACCAGGTGAAGAGGCTCGAGATTGTTGAGCGCCGGGAGGCCAAACTGAAGGATGAAATCCAGAGCAAGGGCCAGCAGATTCAGCAGATGGCAGATAAGATTCTGGTAACCCACCTTTCATCTTTTGAGCAGAGCAAAATGAAGAAGGAGGTGTGAAATAAACAGAACTCATTGTCATCATTGCAAAAGAAGTGCAAATTTACATCTAATATTTTTACATATGCAGTGCTCAGACACTCCACATTTTTTATTTTAATTGCCTTACAGCTGTGATACAATCAGGCCAGCGCTTTGAATCCGTTTACATCACCAGACTGTGTGTGATCAGATCTCTCTCTAACTTTTCCAATAGTTTTGTTGCACCTGTTATGAGAAATTACTCCTTTATTACCATGATTTTCTGCATTATCAGCGTCTGAACTGTGTGCCTGAGATGAAAGTATTAAGCATATCCACTCAGAGCTGACAAAACCGTTTCAAACAGACAGTTTAGAGGACTGTGAATCAGGAGCTTTTGACTCACAGCGATTATAGGGAAATGAATATGAGCAAGCACAAAATACATGCAGTCATCTGAAAAAAAAAAGTTTTTACAAGACTCTTTGGTGTCCCGTGAAAAACGAAGAACACCTCGTACTATTCATATGAATTAACAGGGTGAGTGCATTTGCTGATAACCAAACGCATCATTAACATTAAGTGATGATCAGGAAGTGTGAGCACCTCCATAAAAGCAGTTTTTTGCCATGTTGCTGATCTGGATGATTCATGTGTTTATTGTCACAATGCCATAACAGTTCCCTACGCAAATTCATATATTGTGCACTGCAGATTCACCTGAAATCAGACCGTGCAGTGCTCAGGAAAAAAACAAAACAAAAAGCTGACAGCACAATTTGAAAAAAGACTGATCACATAGAGAGTGTTGCAGATGGAGAAACCACAAGACATCTGAAACAATGTACTTTGGGCAGATGAGACCAAAGATGACGTTTGGCCATGATGCTCGACGTCACGTTTGGCAAAAACCAAACACGGCATATCAGGACAAACACCTTATACCAGCTGTCGAGCACGGCGGTGAGCAGTGATGATTTGGGCTTGCTTTGCACTTACAGTGCACACAGAGTTCTTGCAGACCAAGAACTCTGTGTGCCAAATTATTCTAGATTTGAATGTGAGCCCATTTCTCTGAAGCTAGGTAAATGGTAACTGGACTGGCTTTTCTACTCTACCTGAGTGCTCAAATTGCTCAAACTCATTCACCCATTCACACAAGCACTTAAATAGTTTCTGTCTTTCTAACTAACATTCACACGCCAGTGGATGCATTGGAGACCAGCTTGAGGTTAGTATTTTCCCAAGGATATTTGAGATGCAGACGGAAGCAGCCATTGATCAATACACCAACCTTCCCATTAGTAGACGACCTGCTCCACCTCCTGAGCTACAGCCACCCGTTGACCAAAACTTGTTCATGTAACAGGACAATGATGCCAAACACATCAGCAAATTTCTAAGAGAGAGGCTGAAAAAAACAGTCAAGGTTTAGTAATGATCTAGTCATGATCAATCTGATTGAAATGTTATACCTCAAGAGAGCTGTGCATTAATGGATGCCTGCAAACCTCGACAAACTGGAGCAACGCCGTAAGGAAGAGTGGGCCAAAATTCAACCACAATGATCTGAAAGACATACAGAAAGTGATTATTTCAAGTTATTGCTGCTAAGGGTAGATCTATAAGGCACTAAATTATGGGCATGTTGTGTTGTGAAAACGTTCTGGTTCCCGTGTCTGCTTGTGACAATCAATAATAAAAGAAGTCCCTTTTAAAACTCTGAGAGAGTCACAAAGCTTCTCCATTTACTTTTGATTACAAAGAAGTCATAGAAATTGACCTTTTGCAGCAGTGTGTGTGAGGTCCACCTGTGCATTCCCTGCTGCCTCTCAGCCAAAATCTGTGCTATTAATAAAGCCCAAAAAAGAGAGGAGCTGACGCTGGAATCATTGATATAAATGACTTTGTGTTACCTGAGCTCCTCTACATCCATAGTAACAAAGACAAGGAAATTTTACACTGTAATCATTGCATTTTAATACTAATCTTTCTCCTATATTGTATGAGGGATTAAAAAACACCTGTGTGTTGGTGATTGAATCTCTCGCTGACTACCAGAGACCACAATCAACCAGAGCAGAGCTAAATAAACAGTTGTTATAATTATATCTCAAAACTCTCAAAACCTGCTGGTGAGCAGCAGGAACCATCACTGATTGTGATTAGGTGTTAGTGATTTTGAAGTCCTTTGCACTGCCTCTAACAAATGTATCAGTTGTGTTTTGTGATGAAATGCTTTATGCATTACCTTTATGCCAGAAATGATGGCTACTTTAGCGTTTGCGAGCATGGCTGCTGATGTCAACATGAAGCAAGTGACCTATTTGTATTTTGTGTAGGAGCTGGAGGAGAATTTTCGAGAGACTCAAGCCACAGCCCAGCGCCTGGAGACTCATCTGAAACAGAAAGAGAAGCTCTATGAAGACAAGATAAAGGTTCGATTTATAAATATGTACACACAATCATATACGCAGACCCACTGGTTTGATGTAAAACACCATGCAGAAATGTCCTGATAAACTTGCTGGAAGTGCTCTGTCTAGTGGTCGTGCCTTAGCCGGGGTGCTGGGAAGAGCAGCAATATGTCATATTCAAATTCATATTTTACCCTGTTAAGTGATATCCCGGCTATGGGTCTGTGGGTTGCCTGGCATTGAGCAGGTGCTAGAGGCCCAGATGAAGGCGGACATGGCCGATAAGGAGATGCTGGAGTCCAGTCAGAGCAAATATGAGGAGGAGGTGCGGGAGAAGTGCAGCATCATCAGTGAACAGAAGGCGGTAAGAACTGACCAGCTTGGGAGCACTATTTCAGGCGTATTTTAATATTTATCACACTGACATAGATTCCATGTTTGGAATAATGATTGTATAATTAAAAAGCACAAAAATCACCCTTAATCCGATCCCATTTAAACCTCTGATAGGAAGACCAAACTAAATGTTTGTTAAGCGTATGTTATAGCTTCCACATTTTCTTTTCAGACAATAAATGCAATGGACTCAAAGATGAACAGTCTGGAACAGAGAATTGCTGAACTATCTGAGGCCAACAAACTAGCAGCTAACAGCAGTATCTATACCCAGAAAAACATGTAAGTACCCCAACACAAAGCATTGTTATTGTGCTCCATAATAACAATAAAATACAATAATAATACAATAGATACAAATACGCTTGTAAGCTTGTCCTTTTATTGTGTCAGGGCAGAGTGAAGCTGCAGCTTGTGCGCAATAATATCTGGAAGGTACTTAATTCTGACCTTGCCGTTGCTACATAGCCTTCTATTTAACCTTTTGCACATTTTGATGTTTTGTCTTGCCAGGAAAGCCCAAGAGGAGATGATCTCAGAGCTTCGCCAGCAGAAGTTCTACTTGGAGTCTCAGGCCGGGAAGCTGGAAGCTCAGAACGCCAAACTGGAAGAGCATCTAGAGAAAATGACTCAGCAAGAGCAAAGCAATAAGAGCCGCGTGCTGGAGCTGGAAACCAGGCTCCGAGAGGTGAGGAGACATTAGAACAGGTGCAGGATATCTCTGCTGATAGATGGTGGTGGATTTTCCAACTGTGTGACAACACTTTTCTTTGTATTTGCTCTATTCCCTGTCTGTTTGTCACAGCACCATCCACTTCATAGAGTCTTTTATTTCTATGCTTTATTTTGTACATATGAAGTAATCTTAGTTAATAATATTATAGAGTATCTGCACAGATATTTTATCAAAGCATAAAAGGCATTTTTAAACATTAAATAGACAAAGCTGTGCAGTAAACCTCTTCCATCTGTGTTGATCTGGCTCCATGTAGTATAAACACACTTGCGTGGAACTGTGTCCCCGAGTGTATATTGAGGAAATAATTATAGTGTAGTATATATATCGTGACCTCTTGGGGAAGCAGGTGGTGCATATAAAATAGCTGTTTGATGGTAATATATGGACTAGAGCTGCTAAGTTGGACATTGAAAAGGTAGGGACCATTTGATGTGCAGTGCATATTATGATATATGGAGTTTGGGATCCAGTAGCATAATGTAGGATACGTCCAGATGAACAGAATCAACTTTTTGGGATTTAGGATACAGGATATTTTCTATAGTACTCCATTTATCTCCATAATAGCTTGTAATTTGAATTTCCCCGGGCCATAAAAGTCTCACTTGCTATTGTAAAGTCAGATGTTACAAAATGTGAAGCCTAATAACTGAAGGCAGTCAGACATGTGTCAGGTGTAATGCTCTCACACCGAGGTGATGTCAGCATGTGTCTGACTGCGCTGGGGATGAATCGCCTCCTCCTCCTGATCCTGGTCTTTCTGTCTGCTTTTGTAGATTGGGCTGGAGCATGAGGAACAAAAGCTGGAGATTAAACGTCAGGTGACAGACCTGACCCTTTCACTGCAAGAGCGTGAATCTCAGATCAGCAACCTGCAGGCAGCTCGCCATGCCCTGGAAAGCCAGCTGCAGCAGGCTAAGACCGAGCTGGAGGAGACCACTGCAGAGGCCGAGGAGGAGATAACTGTGCTCAGAGTAAGAGAAATGGAAAGGAAAAAAAGTAGTGAAGATGCTGTCTCATTGATGTTGTGTAATGTAGGCAGTAATATCTGTCCCTGCATCTCTCCTGTCATTCCTCCTAGGCACACAGAGATGAAATACAACGCAAATATGATGCCTTGAGAGACAGCTGCGCGGTAAGCTGCTCACACCCTTATTTTTGTCATTCGCTCTTTACAGGAATAAACAGCTCTTCTGGCACCGAACACCAGCTGAATCATCGCACTAGAAGTAGCCTCGTTTCAGTCCATATGTGTTTCTGTCACTCTTGGATGAATTAAAATTTAAAATCATTTGACTCCGTGTCACTTTTAACACCTTCCCCATTTCATCACGTTTGTCTACCTTGTTGGTGCTCTTTATGGAGATGTAAAGCTGACTGCATAAATGTGCATCCTTAAATATGAGCAGGTCTCCACCCTGTTTTCAAAACATTATGTTTCTGGTCAAAGTGAGAATTGTTATTCCAGATACAATTTTTACAATAATATTAGACTAACTCTCAGAACTGTTTGTTGTTTTCATGGCACCATTGTGCACATTAACACAGAAACTAAGTGAACCTCCACTAACCAAAGTTAGCCCTACTGAATCAGAAAATAATGCCCTCTATTCGGTGATCATTGCTATTTGGGAGCTCCAAATTTTTTTATATTTATTTGCGTTATGTTGTCATTTTTTCAGGTATTTAGGTGCCGTCAAGTTTATGTATCTTGAATAAATACCAAAACCGTCACAGTCTTCCTTTATCCCATTGCCCTACTTTTGAGATCCTCCCACTCACAAACTGTTCAAAAAGCGACAACCATAGATTTAGCTGGCCAGTATTCAGGCAAGCACAGCCAAATTCAGCAACAAGCAGAGCTTGAAATGCCACTCTATTTTTTGCCCTGCTGACTTGCAGTGTTGGTTTAACCATTAGTCTGTGGAGCATTTTGGAGGAGAACAGGATATCTGGACAACTGTGAGCCAAAGTGTCATTTAATTTAGTGAGGTCTCCCGGAAATTATTAATGCATTATGGTGTGCGTTTTGTATTATGAGAGCATTGTAGCGACTAGTCACCGGATGTGGGAGCTCATGATGTTTTCACTGCTTTGTGATCTTTTTAAAAAATCTGTATTCATTGAGGTTCATAGCATATCTTCACTTTTTTAACATTGTAGTTAATCAATATGTTAAATATGTGTAGAAACTGTATATTATAAGATTATAGCTGAAGCCATCATGGGTGTGTTAGACTGCTGTGGGCAATGTTTAAAACTGATAAAGACTGCAAATTCATTGGATGTAGTTATATATTGCCTGCATATCAGCATTGCATTTACACTCTATAGCATTCACACTGCTCACTGAAAGAAAGATCCTCCTCTGTGTTTTGTGGCAGAGGTAAACAGTAAATGATATGTTAATTTTAATCAGTGAAAGTGTGTGACAGCCACAGATTTCACAAACAGCACTGAGCAGTTTGTATTCAGCAGCGTTGAGGATGCAGATCTAGATGTGATTTACCTTAGCTGTTTAAGTTGCTCTATAGATTTGGTTGACAGATGATTGGAATAAATTGCCAGATCACCGCTGCACTCATTCCACTGTTGACTTCTGGCCTTGCCTTAAGAATTTAGTCGCTGCTGTCAGTCCCCTGCCGAAAGGGAGCAGAAGCACTGAGTCAGTACAGAACAGGCAGCTAATTTATGTACTTAAAAGCTTTGCCTCTTCCCCCCTGCCACCTTGAAGTTCTGTGTGGTCCCCTTGTTCCCACAAGAGCTGAGAATAAGGGGCTTTTAACAGACAGCCTCGTATAACCCTCATCTCTTTACAGTGTGCACTGTAGTCATGGCTGATTAAAGGAACAGACCGATGCTGATGAAATGATTATTCTCATTCTGAATGCTACTTGGGTTGAAACAGCAGCATAGAAAAATGATTACTGCATTACATCACTAACCCAGATATCTGCATCATGTAATCATGCAGCAGTAGAGTTGAGATTGTGTGGGGTGTTAGGTCAGCTGTTATTGTGGAGGAGCAACGATCTGAGCATTATATGCACAACAGCACCAAAACTTTTTCTTATGTGCGAATTGTAAAATTAACATTTTTATTACTTTTTCCGAACATCCAGGAATTCTGCTTTTACAGTGTAGGTACACACTGCCTTTGGAGCAACAAAAACACTGTGTAAAGTGTCACATTACAGGCTTATAGTATTATACACAAATGCAGCAAAAGGTTTTGGGTTTTTGGGGGTACATTTTAGTTGCAGATGGATACTGTGTATGTATTCAGCCATTTAAATGTGAAATATGAATGTTCCCTTTACTCTGTAGGTGATCACAGACCTGGAGGAGCAGCTGACAACATTGACTCAGGAAAATGCAGAGCTTAACCGTCAGAACTTCTACCTGTCCAAGCAGCTGGATGAAGCCTCTGATGAGAGAGAAGATCGACTGCAGCTCAGCCAGGATGTGGACAGGCTGCGTCGGGAGGTGGCTGACCGTGAAATGCACCTTAACAACCAGAAACAGGTGCTGACTTCTGATGATGGTGTACAGTCCTAAAATGCAGATGGGTTTGTGAACCCTGAATAAAAACAGAAACTTAGTTACCAGAAAGCACACTGAACCTCTACTATTAGCCCAGAGAGATGTTTTAATCAGATTCAAGAGGCTTGTTGAATCTCTTGTTAGGGTTTCACCTGACTCAGGATGGGGCGACTACACAGGCCACTCACATGTCACCACATACAGTAATACATTACTTTTTGTTGTTATTTTCCACTACAGTAAACATTAATATCTATTATTCTTAAAAATAAAACCCTAATTTCAAAAAAAGTGTAAAATCTGAATAAAAATGCAACGATTTGCAATTCTCATAAACACATATTTCATTCACAGTGGGAACATAGAAATAAAGAAATGGTTTAAAATGACAACATTTTACATTTTAAGAAAAATAATCACTCATTATGAATTTGATAGCAGAATGCATATATAAACACTGGGTCAGGAGACATGTTTATCACTGTGTGGCATTCCCTCTTCTTTCAACATTAGTCTGTAAATCACTGCGAACAGCTGCTGGACTTTTGAATGAGGAAACTCATCCAACTGTTGTGTGATGTAGGATCCTTTGCTCAGCGGTCCTGCGTCTACTTTGTTGTGTTCTTTGTTTCTTGAGCCCCAAATCTTTTCAAGCCTGTATACAGCTTTTAGCACTGACGGTGCCTTTCCAGATGTCCAAAGACATAGGCAGTGATGCCCCCCATAATAAGCTGAATGGTCCCTCTCCTCTTAAATCTAGTTGATGTGGCGTCCATATTTTCCAAAAAGAATTTAAAAGTTGGGTTTGTCTCACCACAGAACAGCTTTCCACTTTGCCTCAGTCTATTTTAAATGAGCTTTGGACCAGAAAAGAGAACATTTGTGGAAGTGTTTCAGAATCATGTCTTTTTTTAATGGTAAATGGACTCATTCTTATATAGCACTTTTCTACTCAATCTGAGCACTTCCATAAGGCCTTTTCCCCCAAGTGCTTCCTATCTAACGTTCACATACATTTATACTCTGACGGACGCATCTGAGAGCAACATGGGGTTAGTTTATTGCCCAAGGATATGTGCCAGACGCACAGATATCCTCGTGTTGGTGTTGTTCCCACATCATCATAATAAATGTTGTTCCAGGTTCAACATTGCAAGTGACCAATCACATTGTTGTGACATCATACGTTTGTGACTTCGGAAAAAAACGCGTTAAACAAAACATCTACTTAACTTGCGAGAAACCGCCTCTGTCCGCCGATCCAGCAATTTGAATTCTTTGCATTTCATACTGTTCTTTAATAATCGGTAAGCATTATACATATTGTCCTTGCAACATTGGAATTTCATAAATCAATGAATCGCTTAGCTTGCAAAAGTATGACGTCAAACAATGTGATTGGTCACTTGCAATGTTGAGCCTGGAACAACATTTATTATGATGATGTGGGAACAACACCAACACGAGGATATCACCAACCTTCTGTTTGGTAGGTGATCTGCTCTACCACCCGAGCTACAGCCTCCCCTAATGCTGTTTCTTGTGAGGGCCCAGAGATCGCAGGCATCCAATATTAATTTTTGGCCTTGTCCTTTGTCCTCAGAGGTTTCTTCATATTCTAAGAATCTTTTGATGATATTATGTGCTGCAGATTATTCAGGAGAAATTGTTGCATAGCTTTTTGCAGATTGATGTCTCTAAGATGATCTTTTCGTACCCAGTTTTGTTTTGACCTGTTGCTAAGTAACCTAAATACTTGCAAAATGTTTAATTTTAGTACCTCTTCCATTTTTTTCAATGTTTTATTGCCCCCATCTCAACTTTGAAATAGCTGTTTCCATCAAATTAAAAATGAGCTATGATCTTTCATGAACTAGTAAAACATCTCAGTTTAAACATTTGATATATTTTCTGTGTTCTGTTGTGAATGAAATCACAGTATGCTGTTTTCATTTACATTTAACACAGACTGGATCTTCCTTTGGTGCTGGCAAAATTGTTATATGCAGGAACAACCCAGCTGGTATTTTTTATTACTTACCAGCAGATTTATTAGCTTCTGACACTGAATTTCCTGCTCAAAAGAAAAAGTCAGGCAGGTTCAAATCAAATAACTGTTTACTAAGCTCGGGTCAGTAACAGGAAGTCTGTCAGAGAAGGCATGAGCATCAGATGAAGAGCAGCAAGCAAAACTACATGTACAGACAGGAACACTGTATTAAGCACAGGGAACACTAGACAACAATAACATGACAACCAGATGTGAAATAAAAATAGATTTTACTGCAAAGCAAGAGCACGAATCAGATAAGCGAGAAAGAAAAACACAAGCAAAACTCAGATAAAGTGTGAAGTCTGCATTCATTCTCTATATCATTTTGCACGGGCGGCCAGTCATTCAGCAAATAAACACATAAAGAGTTGACATCTGAACCCAGCATTTAGAGTCACAGTGCTTACCACTCCGCCAACATGCCACCGCTTTTGTGTGGCAGTTGTTTCTGCATGAAAGTTGAAGTCTGTGAGACAACATCATTTTCTGTTTTCTAAAACACTTGTATTCCTTCCTCTTATTCAAGTTTCTTCACCCTGCCCACTTCCCACTCACAGTCAGACAGGAGCTTTTCACTTACACTCACATTATTTGATATCTCCACAACACCTGTGACAGGTGACCTAGACATCTCTCCCAGCTCCGAGAGTGCCAAGTGTAAATCAGGCAGCCGAAACACTGGAATAATTTTATTATTGTTATGCGTTGTATTCTCAACGCAGTGAGAAAGAGAGATGGAGAGAAAGAGAGAGGAGGCTGTGTGATGGTGTGTTGCCCCTGTGGGAGGATTTGTGTGTGGGTGTCCAGTAGCGCTCTCAGTCCTGCTGGTTGTGTAACCACCGATGGAAGTCATAGACGAGGGATGGGGTGGTGTGTGGGAGGGATGTGTCATCCACATCACTCCCAGGTCGTGTCAGCTGTGGAAGCATTGGACTTCAGAGGGCCGTGGTGTTGCTGCAGCACCGGCAGAGGCTATATTTGTCTCCCCATGCTTTGTCTAAAGGAGTCTGTTGTAAGACATTAAACATGGAGCTTTGTGTAGGCCTGGTGAAAAATATAGGAAAACATTCCGAGGCATGAAAATAACTCCACTCAAAAGAAGGTTCAAATAGTCATTTACATGGAACGTTAGTTGTCAGACTTCATGTATATTATTTAAACAGTTTGTGAGCCCCTGGCTCTAGCATTGTGATTTCTTTTTAACAGATTGTGACTGACAATGCCATGAAAACATTTTTACTTTTTGACTTCTTAGTTTTTTGCATATTTGTTACACCTACATTTTTCAGATCATCAAACAGTTTTTGATACCCAGTGCCCGATGGGTGACGTGATACCCATGTTTGTGAATATGATAACTCAAGAACAAGGCAAATTACAAGTTTGAATCTCAGTAATTTTGACTTCAAGGTCAGGCTTAATCTTTTATGAAAATCACCTAGGATGTTCACATTTATATCATAAGTGCATCTGCTCAGAGACTGGGGGGGTACCAAAGGCAGCCACCAGTATTTTTTGTATTTTTTTTTTTTTTTGACAATTAGATATAAAATGCTGTTTAAATTATAAATTCATTTTTAAGGGAAAAAAGCTCTCTAACCTTCCTGTTCCAATGTGAAAAAGTAATTAATAACTTAATATAACTGGATGTGCCACTCTTGAGAGCAAAAACAATCAAGTGTTTGTTATTCCTGGATTTCACATCGCTGTGGATGAATTTTGGCCCACTCTTCTTTGCAGATTTTAATTTTAATTCAGCCACATGGGAGGATTTTTCATCATGAAAGGCCTGTTTAAGATCGCCCTAAATGATGTCAATCTTTTTTTTTTTTTTTTTTTTTGTGTCCCGTTTGGATCTTTAGCCATCAGAATTGTTGTCTTAAGGCCAAGAAAGATGCCAAGCGGATTTATTTTACCAAGTGGATCATCATGGCCTTGCCATATTGGTCCATTTGATTGACCTTTATTATAATTATGTATTTATTTTATTTTCGGTTGCTACAAACGGGACAGACATGACTGGGGGATAGGACAGGGAGAAAGAATGAAAGAAAGAGAGGGAGAGAAAGAAAACCAAAGGGGAGAAGAGACGGTGAGAAGGGGGGGAAGAAAGGAAAAAACAAACAAACAAACAAACAAAACACCTGGATCACCTGTATGGAGAAAAAAAAACAGAAGAGAAAGCAAACAACAAAGAGCAACATAATAAAAAAAACAGCACCATCACAATAAACTAGCTA
This sequence comes from Perissodus microlepis, assembly GCF_051167445.1. Taxonomy (NCBI): domain Eukaryota; kingdom Metazoa; phylum Chordata; class Actinopteri; order Cichliformes; family Cichlidae; genus Perissodus; species Perissodus microlepis. The sequence goes on along the minus strand of NC_140472.1, from coordinate 6,165,251 downwards.
GCAGTAGATAACAGTAGATACTAAATAATAAACGATATTGTGCAGCACGCAAGATAGACAGCGCACAATGTGCTTTAAGGCAGCAGCCAAGAAAGGTGTAGTCCGCGTCTGTGAACACCCGTGTGTACACCTGTGTGCACACCTGTGTGGATCAGCACGCTTGTATTCCAAAGGTTTCTCCATGTAACGATCTGCTAGGGAGTGTGGGGAGCCATAGCCCCGTCCACCAGGGTATGAAGCATGTATGGAGGAGATCCAGGCCCCAGAGTACAAGGACCCGAGGAGGACCACCAAAGGGGGGGGAACCGTGCCACCCTCCTGGGAAGAGCTGAGTAGAGCCCCAAAGGAGAGGTCACCCCGCAGCTACGGAGCAGAGGCCAGAGGGGGTTGCAGTGGCGTGCCCGCGGGCTCTGCCGGCAGCCAGCTGTGCCAGAGAGGACCGAGCTTCAGGCCCAGAGGCCTGAGGCCTGAGGGCATCCCACCCCCCGGAAGGAGCCCAGCCGGGCCACAGGCGCCCGGCCCCGCCAATCAGCCACCAGGAGTGAGCCAGTACATGCATGAGCGCCCAGCCCCAGACGACAAGGACCACCAACACACCAACGTCTGAGGGCATCAGCCACCGGCAGGGAGTGTGGTGAGGGGAGATAGGCCTCCGTACTTTAGAGGGCCTGAGATGTACCCAGAGAGGTTGAGTCTAAGACCCAACCTGACATATAGACACAGACAAACAGGCACACGCGGACACAGACGTGCATTCCCACCCCCATATACACAACCAAATACTCGGCACTCACCCAACGTGTAGACAGACACAAATAGACACTGCACAGACAGTCGCATTCCCCAAACATACTCTATATCCCAGGTCCAGGTACCCCCACCCCCAGAGGGGCAAGCTGCACCTAGACCCAGGAGATGTAACCCTTCTCTCTGGGGTGGAGGCAAGCGGACCACCTCCTTATCTGCAGTAGCAGGGAGGCCCCGCATCCCAGACCCCAGTCTGACGGCCAGCACCTCCTCCCAGCCCCCCAGCCCTGACGGCTAACAGAACCGGGGTGAGTGAAGACCTCAAACCTCCCTACGCCCGCTAATATGTAGTGTTGCTGTGTGCTGTTCTAAAGTGCATTTAAAACTCAGGAGAGCATGGTGCTAGCTTCCTCTCAGAGAGCAGCACGGCTCCTCCCGAAAACCCTTAGTGTCTAAATGCATTTAAAATTGAGGGTAGGGCACCAGCGCCAGAGGTGGGTTGGAGTACAACGACCATCCTCTGGATGCTGTAAAACGTGCCCACCCCCAAGGCCCTATATGTATGTGTTATGTGAGAGTGTGAGTAATGTGGATGTCTAGGTTGCAGAATAAAATTGAGGCACAGGCGGCCAGAAGGGGACAGAGGGGGAGTGCCTCCCCTGCACCCTGGTGACATACCTGCACCCCAAGCCCTGCGTGTGTGGGTGGGTGTGGTAGAGCGGGAATAGGGAGGCAGCTGAGGATGGGGAGGGAAGAAAGGGAGGGGCAAGCGGCCCCTCCCTGGGGCCAGCTCCCCCGCTGACCCCAGTAGGCACCCCCACGCTCTGGAACCCACCAGGGCAGCAGCAGCACCGCCCAGCCCCACAGAGTCCGGGGCTGGGCGGTGATGATGTCAATGATGTCAATCTGATTAATGTCTGGACTTTGATTAGGCCAATCTAAAGCCTTCATTTAGTTTTGGGTTTTGAGTCATTCAGGAGGTGGACTTGCTGGTGTGCTTCGGATCATTGTCCTGCTACGTGAACCAAGTGTGCTTGAGGTTCAGAGCATGAACTGATGGCCATTCATTCTCCATAAGACTTTTATGGTAGAGAGCAGCATTCATGCTTCTGCTCTTTACTGTAATTGAATACAGACCTGGATGGAGTATTTAATTACGACCGTACAGGTCCTAAAGCAGCAAAACAGCCCCAGACTATCACACTACCACCACCAGGAGGTAGCGTAGGAGTGATGTTCTGTGAAATGCTCTGTTATTTTTATGCCAGAGTCAAACCTTCCTAAAAAGATCAACTTTTGTCTCATAAGTCCAAAAGTTTTAGAGATCATCACATGTTTTTGGCAAATGTGAGACGAGTGTTTGTGTCCTGTTTGGTCAGAAGTGTTTTTCTCTGTGGAACGCTCCCATGCATACTTTGCTGAACCTTAACTGAAGCGAGTGAGACCTGCTGTTCTTTAGCTATGGTGTTTGGATCTTTTGTGACCTCCTGGATGAGAACAGCTCTCACAGTGGTTCACTGGAGTCCTAAAGCATTAGAAAGGCTTCGTAAACCTTTCTAAGCTGACAGATTTCAGTTACTTTGGTTGACTTTAAGTGATTTCTTGATTCAACAGCTCTGGCAGTAATCAGACCTGAGTGGGGCCAGTGAAATTGAATGCAGCTGTCCAACAGATGTGATTAGTCACAGTTAATTCATGATTTAACAGGGAGGGGCAATTACTTTCTCCAGGTAGGATTGGATAGCTTTTTTTTCCCCATAGTAAATGAAGCACCGGTCCCCAACCTTTTTTGTGCCACAATGTCTGACAATATAATAATATAATAAAAACCAAAATAAAACCAGTACTGGTACCAAAAAAAAGAAAATTTATTCATAACACTCGGGAAAAGACCCGGGGAAACCGAGTTAATGATAAAAAAGATTAAAAAATAACAATAAAAACCCTGAAAACCATAAATTTCACACCTGAGCCTCAACTCTGGCGGCCCGGTACCAGTTCGTGGCCCGGGGGGTTGGGGACTGCTGCTTTATAGCATTTTACAGTATAGTAAAACCATAGCTTGGGAATTTAAATGGCACCAGCTCACTTCCAGTTTCGCATTCTTACTAGAGTTGCTTTTTCCCACAGTCCTACAGTTTAAACAATCTTTATTTATCTTAAACTGAGTCTTGGTGTAATTCTTAAACAAGCCATTTTGACTCTTGTCAACTTTCTTCTGATTGGCAGCCTCTTGTAAACAGAAGGTTTGAACAGTGGGTGGGCGTGGCTTCTGGTTTCAAAAAAACAGAACTGTGTGCCTGGGCTGAACATTTTAAAGATGTGCCCTCTTGACGACCTCAAACAGATCAAAAACAGTCTGAAACATTCTCATCTGTTCACCAGAATCTTGAGACTCTGAAGACCACGTGTACCATGCTGGAGGAACAGGTCATGGAGCTGGAGACTATGAATGATGAACTGCTGGAGAAGGAGAGACAGTGGGATGCCTGGAGGGCAACACTGGAGGAGGAGAAGAACCAGGCTGAGCGGAGGACCAGAGAGATCCAGAGACTCTTAGACACTGAAAAACAGAATAGGTGACCACCACAAGATGTATCACTGTAACTGTGAATCCTAAATAGCCAAAATGTTTTCCTCAATGTTCTGTTTCTATTTTGCTTGTAATTTTCTTGCTACTATGAAAACAGTCTACAGCACATTAACTTATATTCAGGGCACCTATATTTGCCTCAAAGAAACGTTAGTATATTTATTTCTGCACATTGCAATAGTCCAGTTATGTAATCTTGCCACGAGACCTTTAAGAAGGATTATGAGTTTCTTATTTCATCAGCAGAGAAAACTATTTTTGCTCTAAATGTTTCTCTTGCTATCAGTGTTGGATAAAGCTCCCTTCGCCTACACGCACTGGATTCGACAGGCTTTGCCGTATTGTCTAGGGTCTGTCAAAGCAGGAATTCTAGGTAAAATATGAAATGATTTTCTGAGTTGCCTGGAACAGTGGAAAGTGATGAAAATTAGGTAAACTTTAAAGCATTCAAAAACTGAAATTACATTTTTAGTGGTGTGGTTTTCTCTATCCAGGACCACACGACTTTACCCCAAACAAACCATTGAGTGAAACAGCAATATGAACATTACGAAATACTTTAGTAAGTTTGTTTCAAAGAGCCTGTAAACCCATAATAGATGAACTTGAAGAGCACGCACTTGAAGGCTGAAAAATAACTGGCACTAACTTTTCTCCGATCTAGGCTCCGTGCAGAGCAGCGCAGCACCGAGTCTCGGCAGGCTGTGGAACAGGCAGTTAAAGAGCACAAAGCTGAGATCCTGGCCCTGCAGCAGGCCCTCAAAGACCAGAAACTCAAAGCCGAGAGCCTTGCAGACACTGTACGCATTTTCACACTCCTGAATAACATCTGTTAAGTTTTGTGTAGTTAGCAGATGTCGCAGCAAACTCTTCCTTTTCATTCCTCAGCTGAACGATCTGGAGAAGAAGCATGCCATGCTGGAGATGAATGCCCGCAGTTTGCAGCAAAAACTGGAGAGTGAGAGAGAGCTGAAGCAGAGGCTGCTGGAAGAGGCACAGTGTTTCATTATTTTCACAGAGCCACTGATCTGATCGTTTTATTACACTTTTATTACAGACATATGGTCAAAACCGGAAAATAAGTCGGTTCTATTTTTCAGAAATTCTTAGCAGTAATAATAATAATAAACCTTTCTGTATGAAACCACGCTGAAAGGTTTAGCGATCAGTAAAAGCAATCAGTTGTAAGAAGTGTGTGTGGCTTAGTAAAGACATTCAGAGGGTGATGTAAAGGTGCTTTACCTCCACAGCAAGAGAAGCTGCAACAGCAGATGGATGCCCAGAAGACCCACATATTTCGTCTGACCCAGGGGCTGCAGGACGCTTTGGACCAGACTGACCTGTTGAAAACTGAAAGGACTGACCTGGAATACCAGCTGGAGAACATCCAGGTGCTGCTACACACATACATGCACACGCCTACTAAAGACAAATGAAAAAAACCCACACATGTAGGAACCATGTGAGTTTTAAATCACTGCAGGTACATGTACGTTGCTGGACTGTGTCATTATCAGTCTTGTTTCTCCCCCACTGTTCTGAGCCACACGTATGTGCACACACACTATTTGTTTTACAGCACACAACTCCCTCCCCTACTTTCTGTCTCTGTCAACCTCTCTGTATGAAATGAAGTACTTGAGGAGAAATTCATGGCAGTAGTGATGTTCACTTAGCTCCACCTGCAGGCTGTATACTCTCATGAGAAGGTGAAAATGGAGGGAACCATTACCCAGCAGACTAAGCTCATAGACTTCCTCCAGGCCCAGGCACACGGTGGCTCCAAGAAGAAAAAGGTCAGATGGGATTAAATATCTGTCTCTCTCTCTCTCTCTCTCTCTCTCTCTATATATATATATATATATATATATATATACTTATTTCTTATCTTTCTATTTCTTTTTGTTCATTTCTGGGCTCATTGTGTTTCTCCCTGTTTGTGTTTGCTTGTGTGTGTCTCAGGGTCTCTTTGGACGTCGTCGGGAGGACCTGTTGGCCGCCATGGCTGCTCAGGCTCAGACTCAGGGTCAGACTCAGACTCAAGGCCAGGCTTCCCCTGTGCCTGCCATCCAGCCGGTGCCTCTGCAGTATAGCGACATGAAGGCAGCTCTAGACAAAGAACGTTCTCGTTGCACAGAGTTAGAAGATGCTCTGCAGAAAATGAGAGCAGAACTGCGAGCACTGAGAGAAGAAGGTGAGACTGCCCTGCACCAATCTGTGGACTCCAATTTACACTCTGTTGTTCATTTATAATCATCAGTACAAACTTGAACTAAGAATTTTTTTTAAATTTTACTCAAAACAAAATACTCAAAGTTAGTCTTTCCAACCCAGCTCTGCAGTATAAGGACCACGGAAGTTCTACAAACCCAGCCACAGCTCGGCAACAGATAATTATGTCTGCCATGGTGAAGTCTCCTGAGCACCAGCAGGGCCCCACCAGCCTTGCACCCTCCAACTCTGGACGGAGGAAGGACACTCCCACACCCGAGGGTAAGGGAAGGGTGATTTTCATAGTAGCTCAGTGTGTTTCTTTAATCCAATGGCACAAACATGCAGGCTCACAGGAGATGCATAGAGGAGAGTGAGGTAAGATGAGCCGGCAGGTTTGTTATCTCATTTAGGCAACCATTCATAATTTTTGTCATGTGACTTTTTCTTCTTTTTTACCTTGCTGTGTAAGGAAGAACTATTTGTAAAAAGCTCAAGTCAAAGCCTTTTTTGGCAGCTCAGTTTATTAAGTTCAATCAGATGTACTGTGTAGAAACATGTGAAGGAGTCAGTAAAGTGCTCTAGTTTAGTATAAGTCTGATAAACACTGTGGTTGTGGTGTAACATGGGAAAGAGCCTTTGTGGTAAGCTGTGCTTACATCAAGTGAGATATTTGAGGTTTAGACTCGTTTCCATCATACCAGTGAGCAGATATTATTGTTCTCATTTTAGACGCGCTGTAGCCCGAGCACTATCATGCAGCATAATTACAGAAGAAAAACAAACACAGGTCCCCTGCACCGCTATTCTTCAAACCTAGACCTCTGTATGAAGTATCTGCAGAAGTATACAGTATTGCATGCAGCAAGATTCTGAGCTCCTTTGAATAATGGTCAGCACAGCAGGTGCAGTGGTTAGCACTGTCGCCTCACAGCAAGAAAGGACTTGATTTGGGCCCCCATGCATGGAGCCCGCATGTTCTCCTTGTGTCTGTGTGGGTTTCCTGTTGTCCTCCTACAGTCCAAAGACATGCTGTATACTTTAACTGGTAATTTTAATTGGATGTAGAAGTATATAGAATAAAGCATTGTATAAATGTGTCTTGTTGTCACATTGATGCAGTTCAGGCAGTTTTCTTCATCTCTCAGAACTGTGGACAAGTTGTACTCATATTTATTTCATTATCACCAATAATATGAGTAGAATTGGGGATTTGATTACTAATTACTAGTTTTTTGTAACTATATTTTTCAGACAGCTGTTAAATCTTCTTACAGTCACACTAGATCAATTTTTGGGGGGTTGACTTGATCCCAAAGACCAGTCGTTTTTTGGTTGTCTATTTAAGTGAGGCACAACTGATAGGTATCATACGACTTGAGTGCAAAATGTCTTATCTCTTAGCTGACTCTCCTCTACTGCCTCTGCAGCACACACCTCACATTCAAAGGTTGATTTTTGAAGCTCTTACTGTCTCTTCTTTCACACACCTTTCAGAGGGAAGGAGGGTCACTTTTGAAAGTAAGTCATCCAAATTCATGGTTTCTGCAGCTTGGTCTCTTATCTCTCCTCTACTTTGCTACATCCACATCTTTGACAGGCCAGATTTTAAAAGCTCTGCACTTTTACAGTATAAAATGTCAGATCCAAACAGGTTTGTCAGATGAGGCTGAAGAACCTTCAGTGCAGAGCTTTAGAAATCTGAAGCATTTTATCTTGGTTGCTCAAGCGTGTGATTTGCAGAACCCTTCTACTTTATTTAACTCACTTTATTTCCACCTCAAATTCACATCATATACACAAATGTACCATATTAAAAATTCTGCAATGCAAAAACCGCTGTATGCACTTTAAACCCACACTCTGATCTAAAGGTATTATCTAGCCATTTTGTTAGTCAAGGTTACAACAAGAAAAGAAAAGTCTCATATCTACGTTTTATGTCATAGTGACCTGGTAGTCAAAAACAGAAACAACAGAAGCAAGAAAGGAAAGAAAGAAAAAGATGTACAGCTGTCAGTTACAATAGCAAATCTGATGGACACAAACAGCTTAGAGGCCTTGGGGAACAGACACAGGATCCCTGAGAGCGTCCTGTGTCAGATCCTCTGGGTTCTCTCTGGGATGCCGGATGAGATAACTGTGAATCTGACTTGTTCAGCACCTTTGGCTCATTGTTGTGTTCCTCAAGCTGTTCCTAAACAACTTTGCAGTCTGGGGGAAGGCCATTGCTGTCAGTGGGTGCCATTGCCAATGGGCAGGTGTATTTAGTTTGTAACAGCGCTTACCTTGGAGGTTTAGCATCCGCATGAGTGCCAGCTGCACAGCAGTTTGGACACTAATGTATGTGTTTCATGCAAGAGGACTAAAGAAGATGACCAAGTTATTATGATTTATTTTAAGTTGCTAGCTCTAATCATAAATAAGTGTAAAACGTACAGATTTTCAAAGTGCTTTTAAGAACTCGTTAATATAGATCAAAATCAAAAAGTGAAGTGATGCAGTTAAAATAAAAAGAACATAAATGCTGAACAGTGTGAACGGTATTACAAGTAAAATAAATAAACACGGAAATAAATAAGTCCATAAAGAAGTGATAAGAAGATAAAACACTTTGATCAGTTTTCTGTAAATGTACGTTTGTAATGTAATCTAGATGTAAATGAAAGGTGAGTTTGCGAACGTCAGCTCCTTTGTTAGAGAACAGTTAAGGGCTCTGATCAGAGGAACAACCCAGCAGCTCGGTTCCTTGGGTCTGACTGTACATTTATAACACAGGTAAAAGCATGGCACAAGTTTAAAATCAACTGAAATAGCTGGATAAAATAGCTAGTATACAGTAGCAAAACTGAGAGTGATATAGTGTTGTCTCTTTGATTTTGTTCAAAATCAGCCTGGCAGCTGAGTTTAGGACAGACTGGAGGCGGGGGGAAAGACCAAGGCTTTACATTTTACTTAAGTCCAATTAGACTGTGATTTGCCTCCATTCCCCTGCTATTACAATAAAGGTCTAAACAACAGTCCCAGCACTATGTGATGCTAGGATTTCAGAGCTTATACGCATCTATTAGTGAGATATGGCTCTATTTATTATTCCATTCTACTATGATTTACTCACTGATTTGGTCTCTTTCATACTTTTCTCATGCAATATCACATTAAGGTAGTTTTGTATGAGAAAAATACAAACGGGGCCATATTCATCAGTAACTTAACAACAATATTCAATAGATACATGAAATAAAGTGCTCACATTTTTCTTTCTTTCCATGTTGGTTGTACACACAAGATTTGTAAATTTCATACTGATTGACATTATCATATCAATAAGCGCGATCGTTTTGTTGCCATAATCATGACGTGAAATTTTTCAACCATCTTTAATGCAGAATGCAGTTCGCTGATGCTGACTGGATAATGCCTTTAAAATGCTGCAGTGTGTGGGCACAAGCAGAGGGACTGACAAAATGAAGAATCTGTTTCAAGCATTTCCGTCTTCAGAGTACTTGCATTAATGCATTTTGCCAAACATGTACCACTCCTTTTGGAAAGCTTTTGGTTTTTTTTGTTGAACTGATCTCATAGATGGTATGGCATGATGCACTGAGGTTTTAAAGCGATGGATGTACCTGACAGAGTAAGACATGCTGGCGCTGCCTGCCCTGACTGTGTTCCCTGCTGACTGTATTCAGAGTATAGCCGTCGCTTGAAGGACAGTCAGAGAGACAGAGAGAGGGAGAGAGAGAGGGTGATGCACCACAACACGCCTCACCGCTTCACAGTGGGACTCAACATGAGAGCTGCCAAGTGTACCGTGTGCCTGGATACTGTGCACTTTGGTCGCCAGGCAGCTACCTGTCTTGGTAAGTTACAATTGTGCTCACAAGGACTATAAACTAGACAGTGATGTATACCTTCACATAAACCATATTTTAACTTCTTGCTATATTACATTTTTTCCAATTGTTTACACACATTTTCTGAAAGCATGCCTCATACTGTCAGAACTCTACACACAAATCAAAAAACACACACGCAATGTGCAAAACTCTTCAATTCTCCTGCAAAATTAAACTTTACATTCAAAACAATGTAAATGGAATTTTGTTTTCAATGACACATGAATAGACATTTATAAGAACCAGTTGAACACTGATGTGCTTAAAGTCATCATAATGACTTACTGTAAGCAGACACTACATACAACATACAACAACGAACTTCTAGTAGCATTCCTGATTATTCCTGGATGGTGTGTCTTCCACCATACGCTCCCTTTTTTTACTGCAGTTCTTTTTTTTGTTAAAATGTGAGTACAAGAATAAATGAATCAATAGAAAAATATTATTTTCCTGCTATCTCACAGTGTTTTGTATTTATTTCTGTAATGTGTAATAGTTGCTAAGTTGTGTTTGCACATTGGCTGGTTTTGTGTGGCTTTTGACATTAGTGGTTGATTCTGAGTAAGGTTAAAATAGTTTTGGGTCAAATGTTTGGTTTTGCAAGACAAGTTAAAGGTTATGTGAGCGTAGCTTGAATTTTACAGTTTGTGTTTAGTGTTTTGACACAAAGAGATGAGATTTTAGCAAATGTGTTTTAGCAATTAAGAAAAACTGTATAAAGCTCTGATTTCTTTTTTTTCATTTATGTTTTATTGGTTTTCTTGTTTATACAACAATACAACTTAATCACAGTGGGGGGAAAGAAAAGGAAAAAACAAACAAAACAAAACAAAACAAAACAAAACAAAACAAAACAAAACAAAACAAAACAAAACAAAACAAAACAAAACAAAACAAAAACAAAAAACAAACAAACCAGAGAATACAACGAGATTATACAAAATCGGGCCTCCCATTTTGTACATACTTCAACCATTTCGACCAGTATTCGTCAAATGAGTCCGCCTGCAACTTTAGCCTAAAAGTTATTCTTTCCATAACAAAAATAGTATCTATCACATCAATCCACTCATTTATAGTAGGAGTGTCCTCATTAAGCCAACGGCGGGTTATGGCATGTTTGGAAGCTACCAACAGCACACTGAACAAATATTTATCCGGTTTACATAGATTAAGACTCTCTAAGTTACCTGGGTACAATACTGCAAAATGAAATTGGAAGATTGTTTCCAGGACCTTATGTATTTCCTTCAAAAATGGAGCCACACGAGGACATTCCCAAAAGATGTGGAAATGATTTGCTGCTGCATGTCCACACTGCCTCCAGCATGTTGTCTTATGGGAATAATTGGATTTTTGAGCCGGGGTATTAAAATAACGAATTACATTCTTCCAACTTTATTCCCTCCACAAGGGGGAGCTTGTTACCGACCACTGCTGCCTACAGATCCCATCCCATTCCTCTCCTGTTAGGGATAGATTACCCTCCGTTTCCCATCTTGCTTTAACATATCTTGTATCATGATTGGTCAGTGAACGATATAATTTGGAAATAATTTTTTGATAGGATGCATCTCTATATGCATTCTCAAATATGCAAATATTTTCTTCATTCCCAGTCGATAACTGGGGATGTTTTAGCTTTTTATTCAAGAAGTCCCTCAGTTGCAAATATCTAAAAAAGTCTTGATTTTGCAACCCAAACTTATTCTTAAGGTCCTGGAAACTCATCACTTTTCTGTCTTTCAACAAGATACTGTATGTGGTGAAACCTTTATTAGCCCATGTTTTATATGTTGAGTTGATCTTACTAGGCAAAAATTCTGGGTCATATGCAAACCACCTAAGGAATCCGGCCCTCTGATTTAATTGATACTTTTTAAGTACTCTTTTCCATGTCTTTATTGAGCTTACTATCCAAGGGTTGCCTGGGTCTCCCAGGAGACGCAACGCTGAGGGATCTCCTATCAGTGCCCCAACAAGGAAGTTACCTCTCAAGGAAAATTCCACTTCCTTCCATCTTGAACAACATCCAGGTTTACACCAGCCCACCAGACTCCTTATTTGGATTGCCCTATAATAGTCATGTAGGCAAGGGAGGCCTAGTCCTCCTTTATCCTTGGGAAGCTGAAGTGTTTTAAGCTTAACGCTTGGCTTTTTACCCGCCCATATAAATCTGGAGAGGATCCTATCCCATTCTGCAAAGTATCTATCAGGGCTTTCTATAGAAACAGACTGGAACAAAAAGCTCTGATTTCTTAATTGCAATTATGTGTAAAAGGTGTTTAGCAATGTGGTTAGTATGCAAAGTTGGGCAACTGAGTTTACAATTTTGAAAAGTGCAACACTGAACAAAAAAGGCTTACATTAAGTCATTATGATGACTGGAGAAGAAGTGGTCATAGTGTTTTACATTAAGCACATCAGTGTTTAACTGGTTCTATTAAATGTCTATTCATGTGATGGTTTGTGTGTCATTTGAAAACAAAACGCCATTTTGACAAGAAATTACATTGTGTTGAATGTAGAGTTTCATTTTGCAGGAGAATTGAAGGGTTTTGCTCGTTGTGTGTGTGTTTTTGTGATTTGTGTGCAGAGTTCTGACAATATGAGGGATGTTTTCAGGAAATGTGTGTAAACAATTGGGAAAAAATGTATGTTACTGTCTCTCCATCTTCTATTTGCCAGACTGAACCCTGATTCATCTTTCAAAATATATCTCATGGAGGTTTCCATGGAATCCCTTTCAAACACTCTATAATAGATAATAGATAAGTAGTGATACAGAAAGACAGACTAATGAAATAGTGTATTTACAGTATATGCACTCCAGATATATGTGCATTACAATATAGTCTACAGTACTGCAAGAGTACCATTTGTAACAACCTAGCCAACAGTAAGAGTAGGCCTATGGGCACAGAACTCTACTGGAAGAGTCGCTGGTTACAGGTTACACTCGCACATACTGATATCGTAGATCTTTAAGTCTTGCAGAGGGTCTGATCACATCATTAGAAACATGTGTGTTCAGTTGTGAGTTGCTGTGTGTAAAAGATGACAGCTGTGTTGAAGTTGTGTTCACATTTTGCTGCCAGTGTTTACAGTTTTGCAACACACATGTGAAGTGTGTTTAGTGACTAAGGATATGTTTAAGGCTTTGAAAAACAGAGTGCATGAGTTTTGCAAATCGTGTCTAAGTACCTGAACCGTGTTTAAGGTTTGGCCAAAAGACTGTTTGATGGCTTAGAGAATGGAGTTTAGTGTTTTACCAATTCAGAAAAACTGTGATAAGACCAAAGTTCACATTAGCCTTTCTGTCTGTGTTTTGAAGTTTTCCGTTTTACAATGAAAGTCATCATTCTGGGTTTTATTAAGCTGAACACCCTGGTGACAGCTGCTTCTGCTGTTACCTAACACTCCTGATACTTTATGCCCTGCAAAAATAGCAGCATTTCATCTTTAAATCTTTACATCAGTGAACACATATACAAAATGTTCAGTCTTTGACGGTTTGCAGATGTTTAACAGTTAGCAAACACAAGCTTTTTTCACAAGAAAAGAGCATTTTTATGGACAGAAAAACCTACTGTGCATTCTCCTTACACTGATAGTGTTAACACGCTCTCCTTTTAGACTGGCGGTGTCAGTAGTGTCGCTCTGCTCTCATTAACAATGTTCTTTCTCCTCAGAATGCCATGCATTGTGCCACCCGAAATGCTCCCCCTGCCTTCCAGCCACATGCGGGATGTCCAGTGACTGCTCCCTGCATCTGTCTGAGGGCCTGTGTCGAGATAAGAGCAGCGCTCCGGGCCAGCAGCTGAAAGAGGCCGGCGGACACATGCACTTGGAGGGCTGGATGAAACAGCCCAGGTTAGCTGTGGACACAGTGGTGTCTGACTCAGTCTTTGCTCACTTGCATTATTATATATCAAGACCGTCCTACACATCACCTGCCGAAACAGCTGCACATAAATCTGCAGTTCTAATGCGCAGACTTCACACATACCCATTTTTTAAGTGAGTTAAACCTCCAGCAGTGAGATGGACATGAATGTGAGACACGATTTAACAAAATCTGACAAATTAGAGCATTATAGTGTCTGATAAATATCAACCTTATATTTTGAATATTAGTAGTAGTAAAAGTACAAATTTCCAAACTTTTTTTTGCCTTTTTTTCTGTAATTCTCCAGTTCTCAGTTTCACTTTATGTTACTGTGTATTTGGCTTCTTCTTTATTGTTTTTTTAATGCCATGTTTACAAACAGTGATTTTATCTGAGCGTCTGATCTTTTCATCCACATGTGTTACATTTCACAACGGTAGAGATTTACAAACGAGGAGTGTCTGTTCAAACAGCTTTAAAAATTAAAAAAGACGACAAGAGTGGATACCTCACACAGGATTTTATACATCTGGTCCCTGATGTTTCGTATGTACAGTCATGTGAAAAAGAAATGACACCCACGACAGCAAAGTTATCTCAGGACTCACCTGGTCTTTAGCAGATCTTCTAGTTAAGTAAATACTAAATTAGGGGATTTACATATTGTATACGTCATTAACAAAAACGTAATAAATCAAACAATAGTTCAGCCAATATACAGAAACAGTGTGTGGAAAAACAAAGTCCACCTGTACTCAATTACGAGGGAACGTAGCAGCCAGCTGCTGCTAATCACATATATTGATTAATTGATGATCAACAAGCGAGAGCAACTCACATGCTCACAGCTGTAAAAGCAGAAGTTTTGGAACATTTGGGTGTGTGTTACAGTGTCAAGGAGGAAAGACATCAGTGATGATCTTAAAGAAGCAATCATTAGTACCTGCCAATCTGGGAAGGGCCACAAGTTACATACATTTCCATACAATATGGAGTCTGTCATTCTACAGTGAGGGAGCTATATGCACCCATGTCCTCTAACTGATCAGGTGGCCTGATGTTACTGAGAACAACTCCTCATAGGCCCTCACAATAATACTCCGTCTGGTAAAATCCACTCATTTGGTATTTGAGCCTGTTTGAACTAAACCAGCATCTGTCTTCACAGTGGTATTGTTGTCGTCTTGTGTTTTTGCAGGAATGGCAAACGAGGCCAGGGCTGGGAGAGGAAATATGTGGTCCTGGATGGGACTAAAATATCCATCTATGAGATAGAGCCCAGAGAAGGTGACATGTTTAGCTGTCTGGATTTTTAGATAGATGGAAAGTTATTAGAGTGGGCGCCAGTGCTTATGAATCTCCTTATGTGTGTTGCTCAGACTCAGTGAAACCACTGGAGGAGTTTGATCTGTGTCTGTCAGATGGGGAGGTGGTGGTTCATGGAGCAGTGGGAGCATCTGAACTACCAAACACTGCCAAGTCAGGTAGATGTGAAGTGTACCAGGCAGCCTTTGCCTTCCCAATGTTGTTCAAAAGTCTGTCAAATATTAATCATTTGAAGTCGTGTCATACTTTATTCTCTCTGTGTGTCAGATGTTCCTTATGTCCTAAAGCTGGAGTCACGGTGTCACACTCCCTGTTGGCCTGGTCAGGCTGTTTACTTCATGGCTCCCAGTTTCCCAGACAAACAGCGCTGGGTGGCTGTGATGGAGTCTGTGGTGGCTGCGGGCCGAGCCTCCCGGGAGAAGGCAGAGGCTGACGCAGTGAGTATCTCCGGAGCAGGCGAACGCAACCCGGGGCAGCTCGCTCTCTGTCTTTAATGTCTCCTGACTCAATTCATATCTGGCCGTGGTCACAGCTGTCACGTCTGTGGTCGTAAACATGATATTTGACTGTGTTGGTGCTGTTCACCATGAGCAGATTTCCCCTCCGTAGTCTATTTAAGACGTAGGTTTCAAGTTTAAAGTTTAACGGGTAGTTTCGCTTACGTGCGTCATTAATTGTCCCTTTCTTCTCTCTTCTTTTCTCTTTCTCTCCTCTCTCTTTGTCTCTCTCGCCTGTGTTTGTTGCTTTTTCATCGTGACACATTGTATGTCCGGCATATGGGCGTGATTTGTCGATTTGCTCTATTCCTACCCATGTGTCACTGCACACATAGGCTGCTGTGTCCAAAAGACAAATGGTTCTGTCTCCACTGGTCCAGGTAAACAGTTAGACACGAGACATTTTGACATACACGAGCACTGCACATCCTACACGAGGCACGCTGTAGCGCATGAGTCTGTCATTTCGTTGGCTGTCACCTGCCCCCCACCCTGCTGTCATTTCACTTGCTGGGACCACTTCTCACTTTCACTATCCTTTGCTGTATCCTGAACAAACTCTCAAATATTCTTCCCTGTCTCCGATGTCCTTTTTTCTAACCACAGTACACAAATATTCGCCAAGATGTCTGATCATCTTTGGGTTGAATCTCTGCAGCTGTCCTGTCCGGAGGAGCAGGGATCGCACTGCCGAGTTTTACCTGTTTGTGTACTTGTCTGCGTTGTTACCTCTGCCCTTTCTGCACACTCCTCTGAGGCTGGGACTCAAGTCACTTGACTTAACCAAGAGACGCAAGTCATATTCTTACTAATCTTTAAAAAAAAAAAGCAACAACAAGATCTAGAGCTGAATGTGGTAATATTAAAATTACTTGAAACTAATGTTGTCCAAGTAATTTTTTCTCATCCTCATTAACTTGTAAATTCAGGTTGATATGAGTGAAACGACGAGTGAAACCTCATGTGTCAGTCATGGAGTTCATCTGAAGTCACTTTATGGGTGACTCTGTAAACGGCAATGCTCATTTTTCATAATTTACTCTATTTATAGACCAATCACTGAAATTGTATAAGCACTATGAATGTGATGGACATGAGCTTAGTACATCTGTCATCCATATAAATCAGCACAGATGCTGATTGGGTACACAGGCGAGTGAGGCCTAAAGCTTGCTACTGTACTTCTACCCAATCCCTAAAGGAGTTCAAATTCCTATCAGACTCAATTGCCACATTTTAATATTAATAGTTTAAGTTGCTATGGCGACTGTCCTAATCTGCTTGACCCTCTCATCTCAGCTTGCAGCTGTATGCATCTGATGTAATTCTGTTGTATATGTGTAGAAGATATCAGCAGCGTATGAGCTGGAACACTGACTCAGTAATGAGGAAGCCGGCGGTGATGCTGATTAGTGTTAATAATGACTCTTGTTTAAACGCAGTAGAGCTTCTAGACTTTGATCCTTTCACTCTGATCATTTGTGTAAACATTACATTTTTGCAATCTGTACTTGACCACTGGCAAAATATTTACTTCATTTATTCATTTCAAATGTAAAATCTTGTTCTCAGCTTCGTAGGAGTTGCACGTTTTATTCCCTTTAATGCTGACAAGTGGTACAAAATTACTTTATTACAAATGAAAGCATCGTTTCTTTGGTACTGTAGAGCCTCTGAATAAAACAGCGTGCTATTAAAGGTCCAACAGGTATAACTTTCTATCCGTGACCTGAAGCTGAAGACCGCTTGTGACTTGGTCCCACGTCTGACACTGTGATTCTGAACCCAGTCCTCCAGCCATCCAGCCCCTCCCGTCCTGCTCCTCTGTTCCCTCCTACCCAAGATCACGTGGAGGTCGTGATCCAGCTGACCCCTCACCCCTCTCTGTTCTTTCAGAAGCTTCTGGGAAACTCTCTGCTGAAGCTGGAGGGAGATGACAGGCTGGACATTAACTGCACCCTTCCGCTCACAGATCAGGTAGGAACATGTTTTATATGCTATAAAATGATATTCATATGTAACTACATATATATTTATTAGAAAATATGTTTACTTCTTAATTGTGCATTTTAAGCATTAGAAAATGACATGATCTGCAGTTGCAGGTGTATTCAGGAGAAGAACGATGTATTGGAGCATGGAGCAGATGCTCGGGGCTCTCTGCCAGGATTTGCCGCATGTTGCTCCAGTTTGGAATGTCACCACGTTCACCTGAATATTTATGTTTTTTTGGGTTTCGCTGCTGTGCTGCAGATCGTTCTGGTGGGCTCTGAAGAGGGGCTGTATGCGCTGAATGTTATCAAGAACTCCCTGACTCACATTCCTGGCCTGGGGTCAGTCTTTCAGATCTACATCATCAAAGAGCAGGAGAAACTGCTGATGATTGTTGGTAAGAGGCCCAGCTTTGGTATTTTCAGTAGAAAATAAATGTCTGCTGAGCAGCAGGAGTCGACTCTAGATTTTCGTTCGCTCAGACATTCACAGTGTCGGTGGTAAATCAAAAGGTCAATATCTGCTGCCATTACAAATAATTGGCATAATTGATGAAGTGCAATTATTATGCATCATTTAAACTGAAAGGTTGGTCTGCCATACTAATAACTTTGGAGAAACTTGTAAATATCTTGTTACACAAGACAGCACGGTGGCTTAAAAGTGACTAATGTCTTTATCCTTGAACAAGCTATGTGTAATGTCTGTGTGCTGCAGGGGATGAGCGAGCGCTGTGTCTGGTGGAGATTAAAAGAGTGAAGCAGTCTCTGGCCCAGTCCCACCTGCCTAGCCAGTCTGAACTGGCTCCATACATCTTTGAGACTGTGAAAGGCTGCCATCTGTTTGCTGCAGGAAAGGTAGTTCTTCTGTCTTTGCATGAATGCTGTTTTCATGGTTGAAATGTGATCGTACATACGAGCGTGTGCATTCTCTTTGCAGATAGACAACACGCCTTGTATATGTGCTGCAATGCCAAACAAAATAACCATTCTGCGCTACAATGAAAATCTTAGCAAATACTGCATTCGTAAGGTGAGTATGACACAGTACAGTCTTTTATACTGCTGAAAGTATGTCATGCTTTTTTTCTTTTGACCAAACAAAGGTAACGTTTGGTTTTAAAGTGGATAAATCTTCTACCTTCAAAACATTTTCTACTACTAGATGTGCTTCAAAGTACTGGCTTTCCCTCACCACCTAATTCTTTACCTCACAGGAAATTGAAACTCTGGAGCCCTGCAGCTGCATCCATCTGACCAGTTACAGCATCATCATCGGCACAAACAAGTTCTACGAGATTGAAATGAAGCAATTTGTACTTGAGGGTGAAGTACTTCTTTATGCCTTTAATGCTTTCAGGACCAAATCAGTTACCAGCCAGTCACAGGATGATATTTTACGGTTGTTAGATCACTGTGTGGCTTTTAACCTCAGCTTTTTCCGCTGCAGAATTCTTGGACAAGAACGACGTTTCGCTGGCCCCGGCTGTGTTTGCAGCCTCGTCTCACAGTTTTCCCATCGCCATCATGCAGGTGGCCAGCAGCATGCAGAAGGAGGAATATCTTCTGTGTTTTCATGGTAAATCCATAGGAACTGAGCTCCATGAGCTCATGAGATACGATTAGCCAAGTCAGTGCAACAGAAGGGGTTTTTCTTCTAACCTGGCTGGATCGAAACATGTTTCAGGCTCCCAAGTGTTTTACATTTTCAGCTGGGTGAATGTGTTTTACACATGCATCCTGTTGTGCTAGTAGTACTGCAGTTTCAGAAGCACAAACTGTTAGTGTCCCAGGATTTTTAAATGCACTCGTTGCATAGTGGTTACCACTCCGACACTCCAAAGACATGTACTTACTGGGGATAGGTTACTGATTCTAAATGTCTATTCTAGGTATACATCTATAAATAATAAATGTCTAATCTGGGTATATAAATATAAGTTGAATAACATTTTTGGGGATTAAAGCCATTATAAATGTAAAAGTGTGCTTAACATACTGCTGTCTGCACACAGTGTTTTATCTGTAAGAGTATGATGAAGAGTGCAGCAAATGTTTCTGTGGCAGAGTTTGGAGTATTCGTTGACTCGTATGGACGAAGAAGCCGCACTGAGGAAATCAAGTGGAGCCGTTTGCCTCTGTCGTTTGGTAACTGCTGCTTCTTTCATCTTAATTCTCTCATTGGATTAAAAAAAAAAAAAACATTAACTGTACCAAATCCACTTTGCAAAGGTACCTTTTATAAAACTAAATTGTGTGTGTCGTCTGTTGCAGCCTACAGAGAGCCCTACCTGTTTGTCACCTACTTCAACTCCTTGGATGTCATCGAGGTGCAGGGGCACGCTGCTCTGGGGTGAGACAGTGGCCTCTTTGTGCCACATCTTACACTCATTGAGTTTACTTCTCAGCTGCATTTCCCTCAATTTGGTCTTTTCTTCCAGTCCTACAGTGCTGGCACACCTAGATATCCCAAATCCACGTTACCTAGGCCCAGCTATTTCCTCTGGGGCAATTTACCTCGCCTCCTCCTACCAGAACAAACTGCGGGTCATCTGCTGTAAGGGAAGTCTGATCAGAGAGTCTGGGGAGCTCCAGAGGACCGGGTCCAGTCGAGGGTCAGTTCACTCTGTCATGTTTGCTCACTTTAATCCAGTTTAAACAAAGAAAAAAAAAAAATGTTTCAGTGACAGTCAAACACAAAACAAATCACCTAAAAACTCCTGAGCGCTTGTAGTGTCTGCTAAAAATCACTGGAAGGTTGGCTTTGCTATGTCTGCTACCATCCATGGTGTGTTTTTGTTGTTGTTGTTAACAGTAGTCCCAGTAAGCGGTGTCCACCCACCTACACAGAGCACATCTCTAAGCGTCTGACCTCAGGCCCTGGCAGCCATGACGGCTTGCATCGGGAGCCAAGCACCCCACATCGTTATCGGGAGGGCCGCACAGAGTTCAGAAGAGACAAGTCTCCTGCCCGGCCTCTGGACCGGGAGAAGTCACCGGGCAGGGTGTTGGACAGCCGCAGGGAGAGGTCTCCTGGAAGATTCGGAGACAGCAGTCGACTCCACGCTGGTTCTGTCCGAACCCAGCTCGCACCTGTTAACAAGGTATGCAGAAGTTTCCAGTCGGCCTGTGGATGCGCTAAGGAGAAATTATGAACAAAATCAAGCTGCCCTTCTGGTAGAAAGGGCATCCAAATATTTAATGAGTGTGTTCTGCCTTGGATTTGATCACAAAGTCCTATTCTTGATATGGTAACACAAAGCTGTCCTGCTGAATGTGGATACATCATTGACATGTTTTGTCTCCAGACGTCTTCTCCCCGGTTATTTCTGTCAATGTGCAGAAAAACACAGTTTATATCTGTAATGTGTGGAGAATGTTGCACTTTCACAAAGTCTTCTGAAGAGGCTCAAGCTCCAGCAGCGCTTGTGCCATAAAGAGCAACCTTACTGCTTAGTCAGCACGTTTGAGGTCATCCTGATGAAGATAGCAAGCAAAAACCTTGCTCTTTATGCTGCAGTGTTGCTGCTGGAGTTTCAGACTTTAGATTTTTCACAAACCTCTGTCTCAGCACAGATACATTTGGGATCATTTATGTTAAAACAATTGTGCACATAACCACACACACACACACACAGTAGGTTATTTTGATTTTAACAAAGTGACTCTGCAGACAGGTGTACACATGCGTGTGCTATGAGGAAGGTTAATCGTTATAGGGTATATCAATAAAACTGAATTGAAATGAATGAGTGAATTAAATAGGCTGGATATCTTTTTCCATATCTAACAAGTTACTGTCTGCAGATGAAGTGCTGAACGATAGGTGAAATACACAACACAGGCTAAAGGCAAAACAGCTGATGTGTGGGGATGCAGAGAAATACTACATGAATGTGTTTGTGCTTTAAGCGCTGGGTTCAGTAAGACTGGGAGAAAGCCACGTGAATTTAAAAGCCGTGTCACTGCCCAGCATCAGGAAAAGGATCACCTCTGATTAGAGTTGCAGATTTTATTAAAATACTCCAGGCTGTGTAAGACAAATTCATCTGCAACCCCAGTGGTGTGAGAGCAGGTAAAGAACAAATTTTTAAAACATGAATTCAAAAAACTAAATTAGACTTTCTCATTTTTTAAGGTTAATGTGAATGAGGCTCAGTTACCCTGTTTGAGGATAGATAATATTAAGTATTGTAACATGCAGACATGAGCTGCCTCTTGAGACATTTTTATATAGTGTGTAACAAATCTGATAATAGAAGTCAAAATCAAACAAACAGGGAAAAAAACAAAACAAACCTTCAAAGTGTGCACACTGCTGAGGAAAAACCCTATAACATGCACCTTGTGCTGGGATTCCCTGCTTCCTTCCTGCTGTTCCAAACAAATATTACTAGCAGCAGCGATCAGGTGCAAAATAAGACAAGCTTTGTTGTTAAATTTAGCAGTTTGCTGTAAACTTCAGTAAATCATGTTTGTACCATTCATTTAAATACATATCCAGTAAGGCCACTCACCTTTAGTTTCAGAACTGATGCTGCAGCTCTTTAGTAAATACAGACAACACCAAACTATTCATGATGTTTAAGTCACAGTAACACGCTTTGACCTTTGCTCTTAATCTGTGTTTGCAGGTGTGGGATCAGTCGTCAGTGTGAGTCCACTTGCTGCTCCTGACTGGAGGTTGTAGAGAACCAACTGCAAAAGCCCTTATTCCACCCTGAGTGCAAGCGCACGCGCACACACACACACACACACACACACAGCCAGCACCATTGCCTGTACATAGTGCAGCGTCAGTTCCTCGTTCAACCTCACAAAAACCTGCAACGGGAGACGTCTCCTGTGACAATCCTCTTGACACGTGCTTTGATGGGAGTTATCCCACAGTAGATTTGGTGGCAGGGAACCTACGCTGATCTACAGAAGCTACTTTCTATCTCCTCAAAGTTGTAAATATTGCTGTCGGAGTTTTTATAGATAAAAGGGAAGAGTCGGCTGGTAAAGCCATGTCTATTTTTTTTAAAAAATGAGTTTCTAAAGATGTTGCAGGGAGATTAACGCTGTCGCTGGCTAGGACGTACAATATCAACCTTACATAGGAATCTGAAATATCACAGGGTTTTTTCTCCATTAAGAGAATTAAACTGACATTTAATTACTTTCATAGCTCACTAACGGAAGGGAGATCTGAGGAGGCAAGACTTTGCACACAAGACTGGATTTGATCAGGAGTTTAAAAGCTCATTTTTGTTACACGACCAGATCAACCGTGTGGTCTTCTTGCCTGAATAGCCTTTGATATATAACTGCATACGAGTGCTTCGACCGTCGTTGTCCGGCCATACTTTGTAAAACAATTAAGCAGTGTTTCGCTCCAAGTGTTCCTCGTGTTGTTTTTAGCAAACCTAAGAAAGAAACACGCAGCTCTGCCTCTGATGCCGGACGCCGTGCTGTCAGGCTGGCTCAAAGCGCCTCAGCTTGCTCTTAGTCCGCTGCTGCCGATTATGGTACAGATGTCCCGTTTCTGTGCAGTGATATGAAGTCTAGTAACCGTCAGGGGTCGTCACTTGCTAGTATCGTTTCTTTAGAGGCAGCAAGACCACCTCCACTCATCACATCAGTGAGCATGACTAACTTAGAGCAGCACTGTCGCTTTTTGATCAATTCTCTTGGTTGTTCTTTTCTGTCATGTACTCACTTGGATTTGCATTCTATAAGTAGAAATTGATGTTAGACAGTGTAACTTGAGATTTTCTTGATTTTTAGAGCTGTATACCAGTACACGCATTAAACATGATTCTAGTGTCCGTTTTCTTCTTTGTGCGCTCTCAGTTGCAGATTCTCCACCACAGCAACTTGTGACAGTGAAAGCAGGTATCATCTAGCAAGCAAACAGTCACAACAGAGATTCATCTTCTAGTTTATTTCTTTAAATTCTACAACAATGTAATTCTCTTTAAAAGGAAATCCAAAACAGAACAAAATATTCAGACTGAACAAGGAGCACTTGTTGTTACAGGAATTTGCTATGTACAGCCATACACTCGACAGACATGAGAAGGTTCAAAGTGCTTAACAGAGGGGGTGAGAGAGAAAGAAGAAAAAAAAAAAAGCACGAGTGATCCCTTTGTGAGAGACCCGTAATAAAAACTGCTTGGCACCAGGCTCCACCAAAGAGACACTCAGTCACACTAATGCTTGAAATGCTTGATGCATTTATACACTCACACCTCATGTGACTACTGGGCCATTGCAGTGATGCCTCTAAAAGCAAGTCAGCGTGAGTGGAAAAAACGAAACCCCAACATATGCATACTGGGGGTGGGGACACAGCAACGTTAACTGAAGCCCACATTACCAGCCCCTCCCACACACACACACACACACACAGATCTGTCCATAACTCCATCATGCTGTTGCAATACTGAAAAGCACACCTTCAGTCTCACTTTACTCAGATGCGCCCTGTGGCAGTGTTTACTTAATGTCATGTGCAAATAAACAGCCTTTCCTCTCCCGTGAGACCATTCACATTCATGGATTGTTTAACAAGACGTCCATGTGACGGTGGTGAAACTCGAAAAAGGGAACTCACGCTGCTGGTCGTCAATGTGGGGAAGGTCAAAAAGCTTTGGCTTCACAAGGGAGTGTGGAGTCTTAAAATAATAAAATTGTCTATTTGGACACAATTGCTCCATTTTGTTGCCATCGTGCCATTGTGGAATTGACTCATCTTTTGCGAGAGGGCCAAAATAATATATTTCAGTTCTCTTTGAAAGACTAAAGGTCAGGCTGTCGAATTAAACACTTCCACAGGAGGTCGACATTAAAAAGCACACACTTGAAGCTGGTTGTTTTGACCACCTAAAACAGCAGCTCCACCACCAGATGGCAACAATCTCAACTCAGCATCATGCACAAATCCAACA
The DNA here is from genome assembly GCF_051167445.1 of Perissodus microlepis. NCBI lineage: Eukaryota > Metazoa > Chordata > Actinopteri > Cichliformes > Cichlidae > Perissodus > Perissodus microlepis. The sequence continues at coordinate 6,141,163 of NC_140472.1, read as the reverse complement.
GGAAGTGACAGGAATGGGCTCAGTCAAACAGCTTTAGGATAATTAAGTAGCATCAGGTTGTCAATCACAGTTAATGTCTGTGTTTCCTCCCTTAGTCCAAAACTTGCTGTGTTTAGATCTACAGCAGCCATCTGACACAGCGAGCTGGATCATGGGGAATAGAGATCGGCAGTCTGAACAAAGATTATCAACCTTGTCTACGCTTCTGTGCTGTACCTTTAAATGTTCCAGCTGAACAGTAATCAGGGGAGGGGTTTACAAAAAGATTTGCAACACAACAACAAACCATTCGTGCTGGAAATCTGAAAAGCAAGAGTCACTCAGCAACTAGAAGCTCAGTATGTGAATGTATGTGTGTCTACATGAACAAGTGTGGATGCAAGTAGAGGTAGTGTTTGTAGATGGGTGTGAATGGTATAAATGTATGAGAGCTTTAAAGGGGGCAGGGCTTCATTTTGGGTTCAGGCTGCTTGTTTTGGACCACTGTTCACTCAGTGCATAGACATCTCGTTGGCTACCTTTGACTGCTCACCCCCTCATAATGCTGAAATCTTTACATCCACACATGCTGTGATTGGCCAACACAAAATATTCTGACGGGATGCTGTAGCCAAAGTTCAGAACCACCGCTCCGTCTCTGTTTCTGATTATCCTGTGGCAAAAACTGAGTTAACTGGAGTTTTAACAGCAAGTCAACAATACAAATATCAATAAATAAAATCCAAGTAGGGGGAGGAGAGAGAACCATTACAGCATCAAATCAGGTCACCCTGCTTCTCCATTTATTCAAAAAACAAAAACAAAAACTGCCTTAAACAGATTGCAAAATATAGGTATTTTATACAATTTCAAAAAGAAAAGAAAAAACTTTGGTGACTAATTAAGTGCCACTATTCAAAGATTCTATACATTTTTCTTAAATGCTATGTAGGTATCTGAATATATTATTCCTCTCATTTACTGTACAAAAGTTGTGTCTGTGTGTGCACAAGTAGTTTGTGAATGGGTGTGAGGCTGAGCAGGCGTCTCAGCGATGCTTTGACAGATTTCATGTGGCGTTACAGACCTGGGAAATGCAGAAAGCCCTTACTGCTGCTGTGCTCCTGTGATTTAGACAAAGTGGAATTTGTTTCGTAGTGGCTGACAGCCACCTGAAAAAAAAAAAATATATATACATAGATAAAAAGAGGTCTTGTTGTGAGCTTTACACCCGTCTGATTAGTACCAGAGGACTGAGGGGAGAAAAAAAACAAAACAAAAAAAACAAACAAACCCCCAAACCAACCCCAAAACAAAACAGGTTGTTCCGTCCCAGTGCCTGCTGGGTAAAACAAAACTGGATCTTTTGGCAGCAGTTGGCCGCACCGTCGTGTGCTTCAGTTTGTCCACGACAGACAAACTGAAAAAAAAAAACGTCGGTATTGATGCAGGTCTATTGGCCAAACCTGTGTGATGTTAATGCTTCGAAACAAAACAAAAAGCCAAAGCCTGAAATCAGCAGAGTCTCACAGTGAGTGCTCCCTGCACACGAGTAATAAACAGTCTGTTGGTATGGAGGAGCAGCGCAGCACGAGCTGTTAAAAGATCAAATAGCCACAAGCCTTTTCCTCTCACTAACTTGCTGCATGACTTGTCTACACGGGGGCTTCAAACACAACAGAATGATTCACCATCCTCACCGTGGTCAGGATAAGGATGCCAAACTACTGAAAAAATAAAAAAGCAATTAGAAAGGGGAAAAAAAAAAAAAAAAGTGCATTTAAATATGTGAACAGCACAGAATTTTACAAATTCACAAACTCCAGGAGTCCAGCCTCCCTTCTGTACTCTGGACTGAATCTCAACCATAACTAAATGTGATGTTCACAAAGCATCAAGGGCTTTTTGATTTGTACATTACTTGTTTGCCACCACATTTGTGCGTCGCTTCTGAAAAGCTGCTTAAAAGCTCACCCAAACAAAGCAAGCACAGTTGAGACTCGGCCCACAGAAAGTTAAAGGCTCAATTCACCCAGTTATCCAGAGTAATGACACTGCAAACAAAGGCTGCGGCCAGTTTCTTTAAGAGATGCACTTCACTGTTTTACACACTTTTCAGACAAGCTCTCCTCTAGACTGAACATGTGACTGAGTGTTTGCAAGCATCCTCACAGCACTCTTACCAAGTCAAAATGGCAAAACTTGCCTCACTCTCAACAAATCTGAATATATGGAGCCTAAACAAGCTTCTTAGGCACTCTGGTTTAATTTGGAATATGATGCACTTCAGCATTCCCAGTCCAGGAGAGGGAGGAATGGGGTTTTCAAATGTACTGAGCTCTTGCACACAATGGTAGAGAGGACCAAATATTCCCAAGTGTGCTATTACTAGTTGATGGTGACAATACAAATGCATGTATGGTAAATATCACCTGCTTACAGTGGTTCTTGAGCAGTGGGGAACATCAACATTTAAGTGACCCATCTTTAAATAGGATGCTATCACTTCAGTCACTTTAGCTGATGATCAACCAATGTCTGAAAAGCATGAAGTCAGTTTTTCCACAGAGGACTTAATGTAGTTTATTACTAACTGATCAGTCTGCGGTCATGTTATCAAGTCATTACCATTAGAAAGCAGCATTTTTAAATGAGATTCTGAGCTACATAGCTGGAAGTATTAGTAGTAATTTTAAAAACTAGTTTCCTGCACTTTTAGGACAATTCTAAAGTGTAACAGGTTCAATGGGTATGTGCCTCTCAGTCAGATCAGTCTTATTTTAATGTGGAAATCATACCTGCAAGTGTACCATTGCAAAGTTGAGAATTTGATTGGGGGATGAATCTCACACTGGATCAGGCTTCTCAAATTTGCTTGTTACATGTATTCAGATATAAAAGTGTTTAGGTTTCATTTTGGACTGTTTATATGTAACCAAGTTTTCTGGTAAAAACAGCCCAACCTTACAGCATTAACAATTTACACAAAAATATGCTGAACTGATAACATGACCTGCAGACTAATTGGCAGCAGAAATCTCAGATAAGGTCAAATCATAATAAATTTTGCTGGATTGTTGGTACCATAGGAAGTGAGGGAATATGACTACCATCTCCTCTGGTGATCTGGATGAATTGTTCCTTTAATCTTTCACTGAGACATTGGCTTGCTATGTGGATATTTCCAATGCTGAGGGACAGTCTCGTGATTGCCAGGATGTCAGAACACCCTGCAGAGATGAGTCCATGCTCCAGGCTAGGAGATGAGAAACCTTTATGATTTTTTTCAGGATCTTCAGGAGAATCTTTCACAGACCAAAGTCCTCCAGGAGACTTCAGCAAATACAGTGAGACAACCTCCTCTGCCTGCCTGGTCCAAGGAACCAGGATGTCCAGTTTCATTCCTTTGTGCGCAGTCCCATCTCACCAACATGCCACTCAGCTTCTCTTTCACACATACACTCACACTCCAAAGTGCAGTAGCACTCACAAAGTTGGTGGGACATTCTTTAGCTCCTGTGCTCTTCAGCAGTGCTTCCGCATCAGCGACTTGCAGCTCAGCCCGACTCCTGTCTGTCCTGGTCCTCTGGACCTCAGTTGGAGCTGGCTGTAATGGGCTTCTCCAGCTCCAGGTCCAGGGTAGCTGAGCCATGCTGGAGATTGCTGTAGCAGGTCTTACAGACGCGACTGGGCTCAAACAGCTGCTGGCTTGGCACTGGGATCCTCTGGTCGCAACAGCTGGCACAGAACACGTTACCGCAGTTCCTGCCAAGGAACACGGAGATGTTATTTGGGGGACTCTCACATTCTTTACACCTCAAGTTACCATGCGTCCCTGTGGTAGAGTCTTAGAAAAAAAAACAAAAAAAAAAAAAAACACCCCATTTAAAACAGTTTACTTAAACTGGACTGATGTGAGTTGGGGGTTTTTTTGTTTAAAAAAAAAAAAAAAAAACTTTCAGGAGAAGAAATAAATAAAGAAAAAATATCAAGTTGGCGTGTGGGCTAGCTTATCTGGATCAAGTTTATATTAAACTACAAACATTCACTTATCTAGGAGGTCCACACAGGGAAATACTCAACACTGATTTTAAAACAGGACTTAGGTGCTACTTATTTAAAAAAAAAAACAAAAAAACAAAACAAAAACAAAAAAACACTCCTGGTGAAGTGACGTTGATCTATGATTCAACCATGTGTGACGCATGATAAACTTTTATTTTAAACATGATTTGAGTTGTGGGCAGACTCCACCCATCCAGTTTACAGTGCAGCTCTGCTGTGATGTTTACTACATGCCGCTTAGCAGAGGTGCTCCAAACAGAACATGTTGATTATTCAACTCAAAACACTGCTGTGATCACTTGACAGACAGGTCACACTGAAGATTTCAAACACCCATGCTCTAATTCTGATGTAAGGCCATGCTCACACACACAGCGCTCCCTTTCAATTGCTTGTAACCACACAGAGCAGAAAGTGAATTAGATTCTGTTTTTCTTCCAACTCTTTACCCTTTTGCACCACCAAGTGGCCTGAGAGGTGTCTTACACCATGCTGTGCTGCTGGGAAGTGGGATGCAGGGTTGGTTAGGGGCAGCATGCTGCCAGGGTGTGTGCCGTGTAGGGGTGTAACGGTTCAGAGACAGAATCTGCAGTAACAAACGTCCATGGTTTCCAGATGTGCCACGGTGGATTTGGAGAATCGTTACAACCCTAATGTTGTGGGTGAGTCGGGGGCAGGGTGCTGATGTGATGCTATACTAGGATGGTCGAGGCTGAGGGATCAATTTAGTAAAGATTTACAAATTTTCCAATGAAACGGGCAGCCTCTGACTAAGTGACAGCACCATGCTCACTGTCACAGCCAATTCAAAACTGCTGTATGAAAACACACTGCTACTGCTGGAGGACACACACAAATCAACCCATCTCAGAAATGAAGAGGTTTCCCTGAGAACTTGCTGATTGCCAAAACAGAATGAGGGGATTCAAATGCAGCAGGTGAGTAAGGGAAAGGGTGAGGTGGGATTGGGTTAGGATGAGGAGGAAACTGAAGGATGCTGGGTTGAAAAGGCTGGAGGGTGGGTGGGACAGGGGAGCCGGATCTCACCAGACCTCCTGAACAGGCTCCCTGCCACTGTAGAGGAGGAGAGGGGCAGAAAATGGATAAGTACTGCTGAACAGCAGAGAAAACATAACACTTAAAAAAAAAAAAAAAAAAAAAAAAAAAAAGGTCCTGATGGAGATGTGTTGTGTTTAAGTTGCATTCACAGGATTCACACAAATTACATTTACAACTAAACATCCTAAAAGATTCAACCTCAAAGTTCTCCTGAGTGACTTATGTGATCCACTGACAAAAAGGGAACTACAGAGCAGTCAGCAGTATAAAAGGAAGTGATGACACCAGGAGGAAGTGTCCACGAGCTAATTCACCACATGATTATCAACCTGACCACCCAGTTTTGTGTGGACACATCGGTGCAAAACAAAGGCATCTACAATAAATTAAACAACCAATCAACAGTTTACTTGGCTCCCTGGCTCTTGTTTATAGATTGACATAGTACAGACAACCAGAGAGAGTGGCGCCTCATTCCATCGGCAAATGAAATGCAAATTAGGTCCTCAAATTTTAAAAATAACTTTCCTCTCCTGAATGAAAGACATGATACTGGGACCAAAAGCCTTAAATCGTGCAACTATCCTGACTGTTCATCCACAGCAGGTGTAGAGAGCATGCAGGACACTTTCTTTGGAAGGCTACTTCCACACAGTACAGACTTCTTACATTTGCACAAAGGGCATGCTTAAAGACTTTCTACAGATTTCATACATTAGAGAGTAACACTTGGATCAAAAAGGCAAATCTGGGTCACTTAACTGGCTGCATTTAGAATAGTTGGGCATCATGTCAACAGACGTGTGAAAGACCCACACTACAGTATTCAAGTACGCCATCTGTTATTCTGATTTTTTACCTTATTTAGAGGGTTTAATGATGGTGCCCATTTAAGTGGTACCTGTTGCATTTTATGTGGATGCTGGAAATAAGACTGGCTGCCCCAGCGGCAGGGAACCAGGAAACATCCAAATAAACCAGGCAGAAGTGTATAAGACAGATTTCTCCTATACAAGTCTTTAATTCACAAAACCCTTTGCTTTATTAATAGTAGACATAGCTGATTAATAGCTGCCAACATTATACCAGTTCCAAGTACTGCTTAGTGCGTCCTTGAAATATTTTGAGCAGTCACAGATTACATCATGTTTATAATCCATACATGTCTGTGCAGGGACACAGACATGCATACTTTGAGAAAAATGCATCAAGTGAGAAACTCTTATTTTGGCTTTCAACGCAAACTGATTTTAAGCTTTGGTCCATAGAGAGGAAGTAAACCTCGTCACAAACAGGTTGACAAAGATTCTCAAGTTCATCTTCAGGTACCAAGCATGAACAGCCTCAGCTGAACCTACATACAAGAAGCTCATCTGACCCGAAGAGGAGTGAGCTAAACAGCAAAGGCCTCAACAGGAGAGAAAGAATTGATTTGTGATAACTGAGAGTGAAGGCCTGAGATTCTGCAAAAACAAAGCTGTTCTCACCTGCAGTGATGTTTCCTGGTAGCAAGCCAGAACCTGCTTTCACAGCCATAACACTGGGCTGCCAAATGATCAGGGTACCAGCGGGTGACCTGCAATGTTTGGGGAAAGTATCAGTTCAGTTTCCATATACCGAGCAGCTCATCCAGGTTCTTCTGCATTGCATAAATGCTGCTAAAAGACCGCTTTGTGAGCCTTGTGCCATCCCTCCCTGACGAGGGTCTTTATATGGCTGCAGCTGCTCACCTCAGTGTCCTGCTTGTCCACCTGCTCCCAGCTGGCCTCAGAGAAGAGCTCTGTGCTGCAGCGCGACAAACAGTTTGGGTCCAAGTTGTACTCCGAGTCAGTCATTGAGGTCTGAATGGAGGGAGACAGATGATCACAGTAAGGTTCACTTTAACTGGCAATGGTAAGCAGGGCAGTCTGAAGTGGATCGCTTCCATTTACAAGTTGTAAACAGATCAGAGGGTCAGTTAACTTTCAGTGGCTTACCACTTCATCTCCAATGTCTCCGTTGATCCGGTGGGAGATAATGTGCTGTTGACTCTCCAGGCGGCTCCAGAGCTCCTGGACTTGCTTCTTCAGAGTCTCCACCTCCATCTGGTGCCCCGCTTCAATCTGCCTCAGTCTTTGCTGGATAGCATCATTGTGCAGCGTCAGCCCATCGTCATCCAGATGGCTGCGAGTTGGCTGCTCAGGGCTCATGGTGACCCGGCCTAGCAAGGCGTGACACCAGCGGTGCTGAGAGCAGCTGCCTCGTGGGTGGAGGATCAGAGAGTTGCAGCTTGCTACGGATACCTGACGGCTCAAAGGGGCCCTCTCCACATTCCCTTTGGCCCAGTAAGGTGCTCCACTTGGCTCCCCTTCGGAGTTGTCCCCATTACAAAGTCCATCCCTGCTAAGATCAGCACGAACTGACTGAAAGGCACTGACAGAGGGCCGCTTGCTGCCCTCGCTTAAAGTTCTGATCAAGCCATGCTCACTGGTCTCCAGCCCCTTCTCTTTCTTGGAAGAGGGAACTGGGCTCCTGCCATCACTCATGAGGTGATGGTTTAAACCAACAGGTGGCTGCACAGGGAGCTCCACCCTGCCACAGACCTCTTCAGTTAAAGTCTCTGTGGAGCTTTCCATCAAGGAGGTCCTTTTATCTACCAACTCCACTGACTCAGGGACACTGTGGTCAGATTCAGAGTCAGGGCAGCTTCTCTCATCTAAGCCTAGTTTTTCAGGTGACCTATACATTAAGTCACTATTTATAGTTCTATGAGCTGCAGGCTCTTCTGGCTCACCTGTGCTACACTCCTTCGGTACATGCGCAAGTTCTTCTTGTACAGAAGATTGCTCTACATTCTCCGTCACCAAGTCCTCAGTTCTCTGAGACGCATTGGCTTCCTGTTGATCCTGTTCCTCTTCCTTCTGTGTGGGCACAGAAAAAGAGTCACCGTTCTCCTGAGCCTTCATCTCACCATTTTCTGGGAGCTGACCATTAGCGAACATGTCTCTCTTCATGACAGTCTCACTGACATCCACCATCTGATGCTGCTCTACATGTCCATCCACCTCCTGGTCTACAGCATTAAAAACCTGAGCAGTATCAGCATGGTCCTCTCTTGGCACGTCGCATCCTGCCTCCTCCTTTGTGGCTTCCTGAAGGATGTTCACCATTTGTCCCTCAGCCACACCCACTGCCACAGAGAGCTCTGCCTCCTCCGCTTTATCTTCTGCTGGGTTCACAGAAGACTCTTCTCTACGTTCAGTATTTGAGCCCTGGGATTGCTGCTTGCTGTGATCCATCTCAGAGTCCAGTCTGTCATGATATGGCTGCACCTCATCCTGGTTCTCCCCTCCTTCAGGCCCCACTGCCACATTGAGCTCCAGAGACCGCCGGTGGTCCTGCCACTTCTCATTCAGGCTTGGGTCACTGGAGCGACGGTTGGGAGCCAGTGAGCTTCCCAGCTCACACGCACTAGGCAAGTTGTCAAAGGAGCGTGTCTTTGTTCGCCTTAACAGGAAAGGAGAAAAATAATTACAAACAAGCGGTATTTCATTACATAACAATAGCCTAGTATGCTTGACAGCCTATAATCTAATGAGGAACTGCAAACAATTATAAAATGTTTGCCTAACAAATCACTCACATGTCTGTCTCATCAAAACAGACATTTCAGCAAAGTATCCAGACCATCTCTTTAATTCTGACCTGGCTGTCACAAACTATGTAAATGAACGGGCATTCACAGCACTTCTAGTCCTATCGACCACCTGAAGCGCTTTAATGACAGCCTTAAAGACTACTTCCTGTTGCACTTCCAAGATGTTTTGACTGTCGGGACACAAGATAAGAGCATAGACTGCATCTAAGCAGAGCATGTGACCAGCAGAGTGGAAAAGCCGGCCCCCTCTGGCTGTGGGTAGTCTGTGGCTTGCGTTTTATCTTACACGATAGGGAGAAGAGTGGAAAGGGGTCGGGTGCCAACGTGCCAGGCTCACCTGCCCAGGGGTGCATCTTCCGGGTTGGCACCGGGCACTGGGTAGGGAGCGCAGGAATCATCGGAAGGAGTGGTAGGGGAGGAGCTGGGCAGATAGACGGCCGTCCACAGCATCAAATTCCGTACATGACACACTGGATGGAGAACCTGAAACAAGAGCTGCAAACTTAACTCAAGATATAGTCAGACATGACGATGACAAAAGTTATCTGAATGCAAATCTTTAGAAGGGAGTGGATTAGAATAAATGAACAAACAATCTGCCTAAATCTGGGATGAATAAAGTTTTATAAGATTTGTCAAGAACATCTAAACTAAACTTGTTCCAAGAATGTAGTTTCTTTTCATACCAAGAGGACAATATTTATGTCTGCCCGTCTCCACCCACACAAAGCAAATGCAAAAGTAGTAACCACAAAAATGCAATTCTCAGAAGGGTGTCAAAAGCACTGGTATTTCACAGTATTTTAGATTTATTGCCAATTGTTATGTACAAAAATTTACAGCACTCTTGGGTTCCTTAAAAAAAAAAAAAAAGAAAAAGAAAAGAAAAAGCAGCATGTGAAGACATGCTGTATGCAACGGCAAGAAGCACAGATCTTGATTCTGAGATAGTTAGATTTGACAGTTTCAAACAGGACGGTCTCTTTAAAAGCTTCCTTTTATACTGTATCCTGTTCACGTCTAGTCAGTTTTGTTGAAAGCAGAAAACCTTTGAATGAGCTTCAGGAAATCTTTCATTTAACTGCAGGAATCAATCTGACTGACTTTCCACTCATGAACAACCCAGACACCGACGTTTCACCAAAGTTCACTATATCTCTATGGTAATTCCACATGCCTTTGTTCTGTAGTGTACGCAACAACAAGAAAAGCTGAGGTATGTCTGAGACAGAGAGCATCACTGGAGTACTTGCTAGCTGCACTCCATACGACAGGAAGGGCAAAAAGTGGATCAAAATTACTGATGCAATTAGATCAGTAATAAGCGTTTTAAGGAACTGCTTTACTAAAATATAACTGAAATACAGTTATGTTATTCACTTTATATTTTTCTCATATCAGAGGACGCAACCAGGCCGCTACATAATGCCGTCAGACACTAGTTTCTCTATTCCTTGTCCTCACTCTTAGTGCACCTTACACTCACTAACACCACGTGTTGAGTAGAGCTGATAGGTTAATGACAGCATAATGAGTGTGAGACCGAGTCAGCAAAGCTCACAGTAAAAGTATTGCTGTCTGAGCTTTTCACTTTGGTCAAGTAAGTCTATGCAACTTTTACATTTATGTAAACATGCCAAGAGAAAAGCTGTCGGCTTTGCTGTGTAATACCTCTGAACTAGTGAACTGCTGCTGACACAGTGTAGTAACTACACAACTGAATATAGTGACATTCTGTCACTGACATCCCCATCCAGCTTTCTGAGCTGGGAGTCGATCAATTCTGTCCAATAGCTTGGTACAGCCCCAGTTGTCTTTAAGTTTAAACATTAAATGTTAAAGTCAGAAAAGACAACAAAGACACGAGTATCTTTGCTTTCTTTTAGCAGGACTGAATGATTAAAAGTGTTGACGTACAATTTCGGAGTGTGAGGAGTAGAGCATGTTCCTCAGAGAGCGGTTGGCTGGCCTCAGGAGTGACCAGACAGAGCAGGTCCTCTCCTGAACGTGACGATCCTCCCTGTCCTTGCCGCTGTTACACAGGAAAGTGCCGAAGAGGCAGGAGTAGGTGTGCTGCACCAGTTTCACCTGCACAAATGTGACACAAACACTTGTATACACATTATCAAGTATAACAAAAGCATGGATAAAAAGTTCCTCATATTAAATTTTAGCACACCATGAAGGTAAATGCATATCAATCTCTCACATCTGGAACCTGAATGTAACTACACTTTAATCAGAGACACCATTATGTCTGTAGATAAATTGCTCATTTTTAAGGATTGTTTTTTTGTTGTTTTTAAAAAAAAAACAAACAAAAAAAAAACAAAAAACAAACATTGAATGTACATACCAGGAAGGCTTCATTGAACTCAAATGAGCATGGAAACTGCCTCTGCAGTTGGTGAACACAGTCCAGCCACTGCAAGAAAACAGGGCAGCGCTCATTCAGGTCCTCTGAATTTTCTCCATGGCCACATCGGTCAGCAAACTTGTGGCCAAAGTCCAGCCATTCTGTCTCCACCAAAACTTGGAAGCCCTGCATGAGATAATCCAATAAATGCTTTTATCATTTTTACATTTTATTTGCATACAACAACATTGTCATCTCCATCCATACCTCAATAGTGCGGTAGTAAGGGTCCAGCAGCAGCTTGGATAAAGCAACAATCTGTGGTGTGCGGTCCCAGCCGTCAGAGCAGTGCACAAGAACAGGCCTGTGGTCTCTGTTCACAGCGTTGACCACCAGCAGAGCTGCCTTCAGTAGCAGGGACAGGTGTTGCAACCACTTTGTGCCCTCAAGTGCAGAAAGCCAGCTGCAAACAGACAGCAAAAGCCTATAGTGCCCAGTTTATTAAAGCTGAAGTGCTGAAATGAATATAATCTTAGAAAGAAAAAAAAAAAAAAAAAAAAGTCCAACAACACCATGTTATGTGACTAGTAGGACACATACATACACCCTGACCCACATAAATGATGATTCTTTCACATTACATAGTTTATAAATCTAACCGCAACTGTGTTTTCTAGATCCACACACACCTCTGCCAACCTGTTCAACTCCAGCTAAGCTGAATGTCTGAGTAGTGACTTAACCCTCACTTTTAAAACCCCAAAATGTAACCACTGCATCCTGAATGTGCTGTACCAAAAAAGAGAAAAGCACACACACACCACCCCTAATAAACACCCTGCTTCAGACTGTTTTATCTCCTTCTTGATCTGCAAACCATAAGAAGAAAAAAAAAAAAAAAAAAAAAAAAAAAAGAAGCCACACAAACACTTAAAGCTGATAACACTTCATATCACTGCAGTGTTGAATATGGCAGTGCAAAGGGAAAGAGGGTTTGGGCCTCAGTATCAGGCGCAGCTGTAAGGCCAAAGTCAAAACGGCTATGATTACTAGTTACATCCAGCTACTACTAAAGGTTGTTGGGGGTTTTGAGTTTTACTAGTTTAGTGTTGTGTCATAAAATCTTGACTTGGGAAATCTGGGTGTACTGCTGGAGACATATTTACAAACACACACACATACTTGGCTGGGTCAGGCATCTGAGTGCAGAGGAATCGTAGAGACTGGAAACTCTTGCGAATGGAGTGGATGTTAGCCATTCCCATGAAAACCACCTCGCAGTTGGGATAGTATTCTGAAATAAGATGAAAGTAAAACTTACTATAAGCAAAAATTGATCTCTTTAAGCCAAACTGAGCTGCTAAATCGAAGACACACACTGACCCAATTCTGTATGCGACTTGGGACCAAACAGACGGGACTTACCTGGGCATTCACAGCCTCCACCTTTGGCCCTATTAGCTACAGCAGCTGCATAGGACCTGGCATCTAAGATCAGTAACTTCTGAGGTTGGCTGGCCAGTGTCTCCACCTCTGAGCTGTTGGTCATGGAGGATTCTGACAGGCACACACACAAAAACAAAAGAGTTACAGCTCAGGTTGTATAAAGCACCTTCTGGGGGCATAAGTGAGATTCTTTCAGGCACATCAAACATGTCTTTAACAGAAGTTTACTGTAGTTTGCAGCTTCAGACAAGCACCAACAAATCAGACAAGTCAACGGTGTCTGCTGCAAATTCATAAAGACGGCAACACTTCAAGAAAATGTGCAGTGGTAGGTGTATGTTCAGCTGGAAGCATGCATTTGTCTGTGGGCGTACACGGCATGTCAGTGAGGCTGACTGAAGGCCATTTTACACAGATCTCACTCCACCACTAAGGCCACTCCTTGTGATAGCTTTGCTTGTTTACACTGAACTAAAGAGAGCCAGCATAACACTGCAGCAGTGAGGAGTGTTATGAATGAATGCTGGGCTAACATGATGTAACAGTAGTTTCTAGTATGATGCAACACAGGGACCCAAATTTCAAACATATGGGTTCTGCTTTCAAAACAATAGCAAGCAGGTGAACAGACTTTGAGAAAGAAGGGGAAACATTTCAGCTCTGACAACCTCTGCTGCCAAATAAAGCAGAATATTAACATATCCTACTCTGAGTGGGCAGTATAAAAGTGTCTGAGTGAGAGCTCTTACCAAAATCAGTGTCAGGCAGGTCTGAGCTATTGGTGTAGCTACCGTTGGGAACATGTTTTTGGGAGCTGCTGTCCACGGCACAGGCCTTGGCAATGGACTGAACCAGGTGCTCATCATCAGCGTTCCTCCAGCCCCACCAGCTGACCTCTGGCTGGCCACAGCGGGCAATTACAGCCCCAGTAGTTGTATGCCTATGTGAAGGGCAAGTGAGGAGAAGTTAGACTGGTAATGTCTGGCCAAGGTAGAGTTTATTTAATGGAAGTAGGGCTGCCACGATTAGTCGACTAGTCACGATTACGTCGACTATTAAAATCGTCGACGACTAATTTAATAGTCGACGCATCGTTTGAAGCTTTGTAAGATCCCAAAAGATGCAGGAATAAGTAGTAGTATTTAAGAGTGTAATAACGGACTGAAACAGAAGATGGCAGCACTGCATGTACAAGGATGCCAGCTGCCGTTAAACCCCGAAGAAGAAGAAGCTGTGTCCCAGAATTCATAGCGTGGCCCAGCGCAGTAGTCAACAATGGCGGCAGCTAGTTAGTTTTAATATTACTCTTATTATTCTTTTTGGGTCACAAAAAAAAAAAAGTTTAACGTGTTTTCAGGCTGAATGTAGCTGTGTAAACCTCAAATATCTGCTCAATTTATCAAGACACCACATATTTTCAAAAGCGCTCTAACGTGAGACGTCAGTTACCCACTAGCTCGATAGTTAGCCGGGGTACAAGGCTCACTAGAGCCGGTGAGAACACCGGACTCCCAGCAAATCGTTTTCAAACCCACCGCCGTCTTTCACTACTCAGGTTAAACATGTAATATAAGTCACTTAGATAACTTCAAAATGTTATTGTTTGGCTTTTTTAGTATTTTATTTGTTCCTGAGTAAATCGGTTTGGCTGAGATTAAAGTTATAGTTTTTACACAGCTGAATAAACGTCAAGCAGACAGCTGATTATCAGAAGTGTGAGATGCTGGAGAATTTACTCCGGTGTCCTGTTATATTTTAGATAGCAAGGAGTTTATTAAACTTCACCGAAACAACCTGCAGATTTCATTAAAATTTAACAAACTATCATCTTGTCTTTATTTTTAGTTAGCACATACCTTAAACACTTCAAGCTGTAAGCTAATGATAGTTATATAAGAGCAGATGCGTGCTGGTGCAATAAGCTGTACGTTTTACGTCCAATGGATGATGATCTGATTAGTCAACTAATCGCAAAAATAATCGGTGACTTGTCGACTATCAAAATAATCGTTTGTGGCAGCCCTAAATGGAAGTAATCAATTTAATGATAGTAATACCAGTACAAATCCTACAGAAAAAGATGACAATTTATTCCCTTTCACAGCATTTTGTACTACTTTTAACTTTTCTTAGATTTCCAAAAAAAAAAACACCAGACTTAGAACGCACAAGTATATTAAAAATAGAATTTCATTACCACAACTCAGTGTGTCACATGTATGAAGTAGACCTTTTAGTTTTTCTTAGGCACAAAGCTTCGGAAATGCCAGTTTATGCAATTTAATATACTAAAATAGTAAAAAACTTAAATTTATTTTATGTTCTGTGATGCACAAAACAGGCATACAAAGTCTTCACTTCTGATTGGTTCAAGCATTAAGTTGCCCAAACAGTGCCAAGCATTATTAAACAAAAAGAGCCAAAAATGCTTGAAGCACTTTCAAAATTGGTGACGTCAGTGCTTTTGGTCAGGTAGCACACTAAACAAAAAATAAATCTGAAGCTAGGAGGGTTTGTGGCACTGATATAGAACAGTCAAGATTTTATCCAACAATTGCTTTGTTTCCGCTGCATAAGGAAGCTTTTTACCTCTAATGATAAACAGGCCAAGTGTCTGCTTTGAATAGCTGCGGAAGAAATAAACACAAACCTGTAAACTACAGCAGGAAACCTCTTCCAGGAGCGGAAGGCTGCCACATTTTCTAGCTCTTTGTCAGTAATCCAGGCTGGCACTAGGAGTTGCTGAGGATAGCTGGGGCAAAGCCTGGCAGTGCAGAAGGGCACAAAGAGCAAAGTTAAACAAGGAGAGGGAACACCAAAGGATTGTGATGGCTCAACAAAAGTCTCTGTCTGCAGACACCTAATCCTGGGCCAGCCCCTTATCTGTCCAGGGTTCAGCACTCATGGAGTACAATAACACAACCACCCACTGTTTAACACATACTGACTTGTGCTGTTTGCCAATGAAAGCAAAGGATGGGATCCATCTTCTAGCTGCAATTCTGAAATCAACACGGAAGCAGTATCCTGAAAGAAAGCCGCATCTACCTGAACTTGCTGTTGATGTCAGATATCCTCCAAGCATTTTGAGTGTCAAAGCCCATCCTCTCCACCTCATTCTTGAACCATGAGGTCACGTGTTCACCTACAGTGACAGCAGAGATGTCCGATAAGCAAAATACAGGTTTGGGTAAGTTTCTGTGAAGACAAGCGAGCAATTAAAAGGGTACCTGGTCTGCACAGCTCGCCATGCTGCTCTTTCTCTCCTGCGTACACCTCCATGCACCAGGCGTGGAAGGCAAAGGCAAAGAGGTCTTCCAAGCGAGACGGAGGCCTCACTGCTGTGTTCAGACGTTTCAACCATTCCTGGCACTGCTCAAAGGTGGAGATCTGACATCTGGGGATAAAATTTAAAATGTGATCTTTCAAAAAGTACCAAATGCAGGAGTCTAGTACTCAAAAACGAAAATAAATAAATATTAATCTTTACTAATAGTACAAATTTTATCTTAAATGTTATCCTCAGTTTTCAAGAGAACATTTCAAACCCGTTTACTGTCATTTTGTCATACAAAGCAGGCTCACACTGTAATCACCTAATGTCTTTTTTTGATACTGCAGTGATTAATACAAACATATGGAGGTGACATGACTCAAAGTTTCTCATCTAGAGAAAGACAGGAAGTTTCAATGGTCATACCTGATGACTTTACAATCCTTACAGGTGACATGAAGCTGGAACATCTCTCTACACTCCACACACTCAATGAGCTGAAGAGGAACCTGAAGAGGGGGGAAAAACAAGGAACCGTCACATCACTTATACACTGCAACACTAGTGTATAGCCTTAAAAATAAATAAATAAATAACTAATCTCAAACCCATGCAGTCAGTACAGGTAGTGTGGCAGACTCGAGCAATCCTTTAAGCAAATTAGTGGTGCCTGGATAGTGGCTTCATGCCAACAACACACAAAGTATGTGCTGATGTGCAAGAGCAGTTTAAAGTATAAATAAAAACTAAACCATCAGTCACAGTGCTAAAAATTCAACGTTAAAAGGTTATTTGTTGAAGTACATTTTAATCACATCATCATAAATCACATCCCATTCTGCTCTGCAAATATACACTGCTGTCAGAAAATTCAGACTCTTTCAAATCTTATTTCAGTTTTACTCCAATCCTTCAAAACTCTTAGAGAAAGGAATAACCTACACAGCACACCTAGGAACAACTGAGGCCATTGCTTAAGAGTGCTGAAGAGTCAGAATAAATCAGTGTTTATTAAAATTTTGATGGGAAAACTATTTATATAATCCCCCCCACCATAAAATACAAGAAAAAATTAAATGTGTAGATTAACAAAAAAAAAAAAAAAAAAAAAAAAAAAAAAAAAAAAAAAAGGGAAACATCTTAGGATGAGTCCACACAAGACGTGGAAAACTTGAAAGAGTCTGAAAACTTTCCAAACAGACAGCACATAATCCTCTTAACTTTCCTTTTGGTTCCCCATTTGCAAGGAGAAAGAAAAAAAGCAATCATCCTAGATCTTACAGTTGTATCTGCATTTCCCTTTGGCACAAAGCCATTTTTTCCCCTCTCCCCGGCACATAGCAAAGTACAGAACTGGCTTATGCTTATGACTTAACAGCATACTTTAAATACTGCAGGGAAACACCTATGCTGCCTTTGACTAAGCTTTGTTAATTAGATAATATTTCAGTAGCTCTGTGGGATAAAAAGTTGATGTTCACACAGTCTGGAGTCATGCATGATCATCAGCACGTCAAGCTCTCCAGACATATGCACAGTGGCAGAGTCACAGCCATATGGAGATTTTATTGTAGTATTTAGAGCAGGGGTGGGCAATTCCAGGCCTCGAGGGCCGGTGTCCTGCAGGTTTTAGATCTCACCTTGGGTCAACACACCTGAATCACATGATTAGTTTCCAGGCCTCTGGAGAACTGCAGGAGCTAATTTAGCCATTTAAATCAGCTGTGTTGGTTCAAGGACACATCTAAAACCTGCAGGGACACTGGCCCTCGAGGCCTGGAGTTGCCCACCCCTGATTTAGAGGTTGGCAACCTAAATGCTGTGAGGATAGATTTCCCCCATACGCATTTTTGTCATGTCTAGTTTAATCCAGCACCTTGTGCAAAACTAACAAGCAGTTTCCTAGTCTGAGGCCATCTTGTTAACAGGCAGATACACACAAAACTGTACAGTTTAACCACACCATGCAGCTCTTCTGGGTACTTACTGACATCTCACAACAACAACTCTATGCAAAACAAAGAGAATACTAATGTAAGCGATGCATGTCGATTTGTGTGAGGCTGGCGTCACCGCACATTCATGCATCTTGCTGTCACAACTTAATTTCCACTTTCTAATCTGCAACCCTAATCTAGCCACCATGAAAATTCCTGGGCTGCTTGTTAACAACCTCTCGCTCTCTTGCAGCACATCCCACCCCTGGTTTGTGAGCTCTGACAGATTTGCCATGTGATGCAACACATCCAAATATGTGTGAGGAAAATGCTGGCTGTGTGACATGGGCACAGGGAGGCACTGTGTAAGGCATGAACCAGAGGGTTCCTGAGGTCAACAGGAAACACTGATGGATGCACAAACTGTAGTAAATACACCAAAATAAATAAATAAATGTTCCAGTTATTTGGATAAGTTGTCTTTGAGACTAAAACTGGTGTATTCATAACTTCATTTACTGAATAACTACAGCTTGTATGACTTGGAAATAAGAAAAGAAAAAAAAAAAAAAAAAAAAAAAGCTACTCACACTTTCAACTTTTCAGAAAGATATTACTTGTTGATGAGATTCTTTGTGCGTTTGGTCTTTTAATGAGAGTTGAAATGACACAAATGAAATAAAAACATTGCAACACTAAAACAATGAGCAAATAAACTTCTCTATAGATGATTAAACATTTTCATTGAGGCGGAAGTGAAACAAAAACTTCTGTAGCACATGATTTCACATTGCAAAACTGTCTTGTGGTTGTACGTCACTAGCAGATTAGCTTTATCAAATGATGGCAGATACTCAACTAAGATAAACAACGGAAACAAAAATTAAAAAATTGTAATAATAACTTTTTAAATACTACACAACATAGAAAACAGTTTAAATAAACTAAAAGTCCAGGACCACTGGGCTTTAACAGGCTGGTAATACGAGGTAAAGGTGGCCAGCAGGCACCAAGACCCTGGTGAGTTTAGGTCTTTAAGGCAAGCAAGAGGCTAGCTGCAATATGATGACGAGAAACCATGAAAAGCCAATGAAATTCACAGACTAGTAGTCATGACAGGGTGACTACCACTGAAAGTGTAAAGAGTCCTGTGTAACTTTAGGCTCTAATAAATCATCTTTTTCTGAAAAAAGAAAAAAGTAAACATTCATAGAAGGCCAGTGTGATGGTAAATGAAGACCATACTTTGTTAACAAAGCTTGTCTCTAACATAGTGAAAAGAGATGGAAAGAAGGGCCCTGGCTGTTATGCAGGAACCTGTCGGCCAACTGCATCCATGGCAACGGCAAGTTCCAGAGAGAAGCCAAAGCGAGCAGACGAGTGTAGAAAGAGAGGTGATGAAGAGTCACATGGCACTGCTGCCAGTGGAGAGCAGCTTTGAATGGCCTGGTCACCACAGTGCTGGCCCTAGCTCTGTCCATTCACAAAATACACACATACTGATACAGCCTCCAATGGAGACAATGTGGTTCATTTTGCAGTGATTTTGTGCCACGTGAAAGATTTTCTCTCTGAAGCTACAACACTGAAGCGCACTTGTCACTTCGAGATACTTACATTGACAACTGACTTTTTGAACTTTATGTGTAAGCGGTAGTTGGACATTGCAATAATGGCATCCGCTGCTCTCCCCACATATTCTGTGAACTCCCCGTGCAGCTCAGGAAAGGGCACCTGACAACAGCAGGAGAGAAAACATTTCAAATAAACTGCAGAGCTACACAGATCAGACACAAATATAGTGGGAAAAGTCATGAGTCATATGACAACTTGAAAGTTGTGTCAACATTTTGCCCATTTAAAAAAAAAAAAAAAAAAAAAAAAGTAAACAAACAAAAAGCTGACTCAAAGCAACATTAAAAAAAAAAAAGTGGTAAAAGTTTATTGAAGTGTTCTGGTGTTCTGAAGAAACACTTCAATCTTCAACACAAACTCTTGAGCATAAAGGGTAAGCAGAAGCAAGCAAGCAAAAGTCCCACTTGTCATCAGGGTTGTGTAACTGATTAGGAAAGATTTACACAACTGTCACTGAGTTTGTTTTCGCCCTCATACTGCACAAAACAAGCAGCTAGTTGCAGTGGTTTTCTTACCTGCATGTTTTCCTCCTCCAGGACGGGGGACTTCTTGGGGAAGATCTGATTAGCCTGGATACACTCCAAGCTCTGCTGCCCCTCCTCCTCCTACAGTGCAACAGTCTGTTAATGTTTCTAGTTAACTAGTACTAACAACTTTAACTATGACATTCCTCTTCACACACACACACACACACACACCTCTTTCTTGTCTGATCTATTTGGAAGATGCATGCAGTATATTTTTGTAATGTAGTGGCTGTGGTCAAAACTAACTGCATTTTATGCTTATACAGCCACACAATGATCTTGTGCTGACAGTAACAGACTCTGTAGCATTCTTGTTTGGCCATTAACAGATTTTAGTCTCTCTTTGCTCAGTTTTCAATCTAAGTTTGTTTGAAAGAGATGATAGATATCACACAGTGGAAGAACTTCCTCCGAGATCTTGTCTGAACACGAGCAGAGCTAATATGAATAGTTGCCACAGCTAGAAGAGCACCATGCCTAGGCCAGATAGGGACAGGCACAACATAGCAGCATGCCAAAAATGGGAACAGAAGAAAAAAAAGCCAGGTTCAAAAAAGGCAATGCATCAGATCCAGAGGTTATGTCATAGTGCAACAACTCATTTCTGCAGTGGAAACTGAAAGTGTTCCTGCATAGATGGCAAACTTGGAGGACCTTTGATACTGCTGACACTGACGTAAATGTCTGCCTCCTGGTAAACCGTGCTGATTAAGGGTAAAAATCAATTGAGAGTTCCGATTATAGAGACAGTACTCAGGCCACACAACAGTTATTATCAAAAGCATGCCTGGGATGATAATACATTACCATGGCCCCTGTCAAGGAGTGTGGGTCACCCAACAAGGAACTCCGGCCTGGATCTGTCTGTAGAAAAACAAAGAGACAAGTAATTTTTTTCTTTTTTTAAATATAAATTAAAAAATAAAAATAAAAAAATGCCAGTAACTTCAGGAGAAATGGCTCATTTAATATCAAGTTATCTTGTTATAGCTGGTAATGTTTTAAACTCAGGCTTTCCAAGAATTAATCAAATTATTAATGGAAATTCTCCAACCCACAGGCTACCCCAGGTCAATAGATATCAGAAACATTTTTAAACATAACCTAGTCCAGTAACTCTCCATTCACCACCTGAACAAGCTTGAGAACTCCCTGGGACAAGATTTTGGGGGTTTTTGGGAGGCGGAGGGGCTGTTGTAGTTTATTGAAGAGCTGAACCCACACACGGGCAGCAAAGATGCATTTAAAGAAGAGTTAAAACGCTGGAGTTGATAACACTGTCAGTAAGTCAGATCATTTGCCGGTTTAAAAAAAAAAAAAAAAAAGTTTTATTAAAAGAAAAAAAAAAAAAATTCGAGAAGCTTAAATACCACCTGCTCCTACCCATGCTCATTTTTGTTTTACACTAGGGCTGCCACAAACGATTATTTTGATAGTCGACTAGTCACCGATTATTTTTGCGATTAGTCGACTAATCAGATCATCATCCATTGTACGCAAAACGTACAGCTTATTGCACCAGCAGCATCTGCTCTTATATAACTATCATTAGCTTACAGCTGTAAGTGTTTAAGGTTTGTGCTAACTAAAAATAAAGGCAAGATGATAGTTTATTAAATTTTAATGAAATCTGCAGATTGTTTCGGTGAAGTTTAAT
The DNA here is from genome assembly GCF_051167445.1 of Perissodus microlepis. NCBI lineage: Eukaryota > Metazoa > Chordata > Actinopteri > Cichliformes > Cichlidae > Perissodus > Perissodus microlepis. The sequence goes on along the minus strand of NC_140472.1, from coordinate 6,119,591 downwards.
AAACTCCTTGCTATCTAAAATATAACAGGACACCGGAGTAAATTCTCCAGCATCTCACACTTCTGATAATCAGCTGTCTGCTTGACGTTTATTCAGCTGTGTAAAAACTATAACTTTAATCTCAGCCAAACCGATTTACTCAGGAACAAATAAAATACTAAAAAAAAAAAAAAAAAGCCAAACAATAACATTTTGAAGTTATCTAAGTGACTCATATATGTTTAACCTGAGTAGCGAAAGATGGCGGTGGGTTTGAAAACGATTTGCCGGGAGTCCGGTGTTCTCACGGCTCTAGTGAGCCTTGCTCCCGGCTAACTATCGAGCTGGTGGGTAACAGACGTCTCCGAAAACTTCGGAGCGCTTTTGAAAATATGTGGTGTCTTGATAAACTGAGCAGATATTTGAGGTTTACACAGCTACATTCTCGCCTGAAAATATATTAAACGTTTATTTTGTGACCCAGAAAGAATAATAAGAGCAATATTAAAACTAACTAGTTGCCGCCATTGTTGGAAACTGAGCTGGGCTGCGCTATGAATTCTGGGACAGAGCTACTTCTTCTTCGGGGTTTAACGGCAGCTGGCATCCTTGTACATGCAGTGCTGCCATCTTCTGTTTCAGTCCGTTATTACACTCTTAAATCCTACTACTTATTCCTGCGTCTTTTGGGATCTTACAAAGCTTCAAACGACGTGTCCACTATTAAATTAGTCGTCGACGATTTTGATAGTCGACGTAATCGTGACTAGTCGACTAATCGTGGCAGCCTTATTTTACACAGAGACAAAGCTTTAAAATTGTGTCCAATTTTATAGTCTACCATGAGCTTTAATTCTGGCAGATTTATCTGCCTCCTCTCTGATGCTTTGCCCTTGCAGCATGCAACATGTCTAAACGGGGGATGGACTATCGAGGAATCTCTATCATAGATATGCATTGTCACCTGCAAAATGAGTAGTACATATTACCAGTAACACGGGCAAGGTAACCCCCCCCCCCCCCCTCAAATAAGAGTGAACAGAGTCATCTCTTTCAACACATTGATCTAGGGCAGGGGTCCCCCAATCCCAGTCCACGAGGGCCAGTGTCCCTGCAGGTTTTAGATCTCACCCTGGGTCAACACACCTGAATCACATGATTAGTTCATTACCAGGCCTCTGGAGAACTTCAAGACATGCTGAGAAGGTAATTTATCCATTTAAATCAGCTGTGATGGATCAAGGACACATCTAAAACCTGCAGGGACACCAGCCCTCATGGACTGGGATTGGGGACCCCTGATCTAGGGTTTACTTCAGCCTGTTAGCATCACAGGTGATTGTCAGAACTACTGGCACAAAACCAAATGAACTAGCAATTGGCTAATCAACTTTCTCAAAGCATTTTACTATGAATCCTGACCGTGGATCTCCATTGTAAAAAATAGAATTTATGGAAAAACAAATTAGCAAATTGGTCTGACTAGTTGGCCAATATCCCTGGTAAGAATTTCATTGTCATTTCGGGACACTACTAAACTGTCATTTCGCCAGAAGTGAATGCATCCACAATTAGGTTTGCAATTCAGTTCAACATGTATTTAATTTACACCAGAAACCCTCACCTTTGCCCACATACAACCCTGGTTCTTGATGGTGTGGGTGTGCTAGAAATACACTGAAATCCACTTTTAAGGTTTCAAACCTTGTTCCCGAAGCTGGCCCAATCCTGTATGTAAATACATGTTTGTGCAGACACCAGGGTGGTTGAGGGGTTAAGACACCAACCACAAACTACAATATCCCCAGTTTGACTCCAGACCAGATCTCTGCTGCATATCAGTCTCACCTCTGACCAACCTCATTTCCTCTCATTTCTCTGCTGACATGAACAGACTAGCAGCATTTTCTATACAAGTTTTAAGTGTTTCTGTTGGCATTAGAAAGCATGTGAGCATGTTTTTAAGTTTACACATATAAAAGAAGCAGTAGTAGTAGTAGAAGCAGAAGAGAAAAGGGAAGGATCCAGGGAGTGGCTCATAATACGTTGAGGCTGTGCATGAGCACCTGGATGCACAAATGCCTTTCCCATGCAATGTGTCCAGGCATTGGGAAGACTGTAAACGATGATCATCTATGATGTGTTGGGCAGTCAGAAAAATGGCAGTATGGGGAAAATCCAATGGTTGGATTTACATGGTTAAAATTGAAGAAAATGAACAAAATGTGAAAACACAGATTTTTAGACTTACCACAAACAATCACTAATTGATGATAAGCAGACCTGATGATCCTGTGTGGAAACTCTCACAAGTAAGACATGGAAATCTGTGGAAATGAAAGTGAATAATGAGAAAATGCTTCTCCGTACTGAGACACACAAGCTACAGAAGCTCTTTTGATTCACTGGCAAATATAGATGTCCTGGTGGTCACAGTGGCTTGCATGTGAGCTCAGATACCACTTAAAACTGTACTGCAGACTGGAAAATAAGCCAGCTGGTTCTCCGAGCCTACAGTTTAGCTTGCATAAAGACATGGTTCAGGCACGTGAACTGATCGGCTAATGTTCACCTTCAAAAAAATAAAAAATTAACAATTATGTGCACAATACATATTTAAGAACATACAGTCACATTTTGAGGTTCTTAAAGGGTAGTGAAAGACATCAGAAATGTTAGTGTTCAATTAATTGTGCTTTGTGGTTCAACTACCCAACAATGGTTGGTAATTTGCCCAAATGGTTGGCCAAGCAGAGCCAAAGACCTTGCAGGACTTGTCCAGTGGCTGACAGGTTTCAAGTTCCTACCCAGGTTGCTCTTGAAAGAGCAAAAGAAATGCAACTTATCAAAAACAGTAAAAGCAGCAGCAGCTTTGTTGGTCAGATCATGTAAACCATCTATAAAGAGCTTTTTCTTACATTCCATTATCGATATCCTCTAACATCACTTTTCAAAAGGCAACCTGTTAGGATCTCTCAGCAAACAGGCCCACAAGTAGTTGTAAAGGTCAGCTACGCTTGCAAAGACTGAAACTTGATCTAAGAGAGTGGAGGGGCAGCTCAGGAGAGCAACACACCTTCTCAGGAACATTTAAGCAGCCTGGAGACAGAAAGAAGACAAAATACCCCGCTGTACTGCCAAAAGTATCTCCGGTCATTGAGAGAGTTGTGAAGGAGGCAAACGAGGTCATTACTTCACTGAGAGTAGAGGCCAACTTTTACTGCTGCTGCTACCTGATAAAGCATATCTGCCCAACACACGGCTCTGTTTACTGCAGCCCGCTCGTGACCCGTGGCTACGGCTCAGTCTGGCTCTCAGTTCAGCAGTCACACAGAAAAGTCTAAGCCCCTTAGAGCTTTAACCTTACTCCTATCCCGTGACAGGCCAGTCATTTTCACAAGTGGTAACATTATCGACACTCTAGCGTCGAAATGATATAAGGAAAAAAAACAAGAAACGAGACAATGAACCAACACGTTTGACAGCGGAGCTTTGCGTTTACAGCCGGGTAGCCATACTGAACAGCGCTGCTAAACAGTGTATAAACGCAAAAGCCTCGGCTAACTTCGTAATTGGGGAAAAAGGACTTCCCAGCTCAATTTTAACACTTTGTCGTTACCTTTTACTTCACTACGGTGAATAAAACGTAAACTAGACTTACTTAATCACCAGTTAATGTTATTTCAACTAGTTAGTATTCGATGTAAAGATACCGGTAGTTTTGGCCACTAAAAAACATAAGCTACGGTCAACCCAAAAACAAATGCTTCTCGCAAGTGCTCTGCAACGTTATATTAACACGTTGCTAGTTGACGAAAAGCCGCTTGCAAAGGGGAAAAAAGGAAAATAGCTAACGTTTCTTGTACTAACAGGTTGTTAAGTCAAGTAACTCATCTTTCGTTTTTTCCTTTTTATTTTTGAATAGCGGTTAGCTAGTTTTTCTGCAGCTATGTAATGTAAACTGTTGGCTAACCAGTGTTCATCAACAACCACTCGACAGCGTAAAATAATGCTAGCGAGCTAACGCTCAGTCGAAGAGCTATTTACATGCAAACAGTGGAAATTAACATTGCTGGCAGACAGTGAACTGTTATGCAGCGGTCTCTTAACACTCGACGTTTGGCATTAAAAGCCGTGACACAGAGCAGCGCGTAGATCTGCTAGCTAGCACTAGCTGGTTAGGCTGAAGCTGCTTTCTGCAACTGTTTTTGTTGTTATGAGATGGAGGGCGGACCCCAGAGCGGAGGCCTCTGTCAAAACACACCGAGCAACGACTACAACCGGCGGACTCACCAGTCAAACGAGTGCTGAGGTGTTAGACGACAAAGAGTCATCCGAAACTTGTGCAATTACCAAACATTAAAACAACGTGTCCAACATGAATCATACCAGAGCCGAGGCCAGCTTCACTGTGTCCCTTCCCAACACCGAGCCGTCGTCGCCATCGCCGCGAACTCTCCCGTCTAAAGAGCCCTACGTGTGAGTGACGTCATCGCGTCAGAGCGGTTCTCTGGAAAAGGGGAGGGGCTCAGCCACACGGTAAGTCATGTAAACACTGGAAAGTGGGATGCCTGATAAATTAATATTACAACAGCTTTAAAACTTTTTTCTTTCTTTTTTGTATTTAGGTAGAAAGGCGATCTCAAGTATCATCGATTTTCAAACGTCTTATAAGCAGATAGAGAACATCTAATTAAACAAATGGGACACTATATTATATATGCTAATTTTACACACTAAAGTAAAATATGTAGTTATATATCTGATTGGTGAATGAAATTAGAAGTCAGATGTTTGAACTCAATGACATTTAGTCATCAGTGACATTCATTCAATCTGAAGAAATCCGAAAGCATTATTCTTATTCCTAGAAGTTCATATTAATGAATGTAATAGTGAGTCATTTTCCTAAATAAATAAACATTCAGTCTACTTTGTTTGACTGGCTTTTCTTTGAAAATCCAGTGGTGTTTATTGTCATATTTATAAGATCCACAATTGCCCAAGTATCATTGTATGCTTAATGTAGTGGACATGAATGACCCTGAATTCAATAGGAAAGATGAAGTGTTTCCTTCACTGAAAGAGAAGAGTGCGATGTGAAAATGATTACACTTAGTTAGGGACGCACGCTACAGTGTAAGGTTTTATATATGCACATGAATTTGCAGTAACTTTTGTATGTTAATGTGTGGAGCGCTCATTGCTCATTATAAAATAAAAATAAAAAATAAAAACACAACACAGCAGGATCTTAAACAATTATGTATTGACTGATGGCTTACACAGCCTATGCAATTTCATTTCCAAGATGCTTGGCATATCATTGTCCATTCTTTAACATTTAATAGCCTGACGTGAGGCATCAGACAGTTATCTAAGCCTGAAGGATGCTTCTTTCGATTGGCCCACAGCTGACTTATGAATGACAACTTCCCTTGGTGACAAACCCTCAGTGCCAGATTTTTTTTTTATATAAGCAAATCTTAATGCATTTATTCAAGTTTTGCCAATCAATCAGTTTCTCCATTATTTAGTGACTGAAGTCAGTTATAAAATTAAAACATCTACTGTGCAGGGCTATTGTGATATAGAAAAAGCTTTGCTTTTTTCTGTACTTACAAAAAGCCCTACACCGCTCTCAGATCAGACTTCACCACAAGGCATTTCTCCATGAGGATAATGCATGGGGCAGGTGATATGGCACAAAATAAATCTGGAAGTATAACGTTTGTAGGGCCAGTCTCAGGTTCTGATTTGACCATAATCTTGACAAGTTTGTGAGAGCCAAATTTCTCAGCTGCACCATGTGTGGACTTCCCTAATGCAAAAAGACTTCAAGTGCTGATTCAATGTCCCTGTGCAAGAACAATAACACAAAAACAGTCTATCCCTTGTTGTGTGAGCAGAATGGATTTGCATGCAAAACAATGAGATGAGCTTTACATGAAGAGATAATGGTCTGGGTAAATACATTTCATTTTCAGTCATATGTCCATGTTACCTTGAGAAACAATGAAGCTTTCACATAAGAAATGCCACTTCTAATCATACAGTATATTATGCACAAAATATGATGGTAAGAAAACCAGAGAGAAATCTTCTGTGGCTCCAAGAAAAAAACAAAAACAAAACAAAACAAATAAACAAAAAAAAACAAAACAGTATTTCCAAGAGCAAAGTCTACTGATCTAAAAAATGCAACCCATTTAGCCTCATCCTGGTGGTTCCGCTCGACACTGTACTTTGACACATCCATGTAAGGAATTACAAAACAGCCACGACTTTCTAACAATCCGCTTTTTTTCCCCTTCGTGTGAGTGTCAAAAATCCCGTAATCATACAACTTTCACATGTTCGTCGAATATTTAACGGAGTCATTCTCCACATCACATAGTTTTCATATTCAACACCACTAATGAAAGCAACTGTTTCAATAAAGCTTTAAAAAGCAAGACTACCCTGAGAGAAGGTCTAAAACGTGGGCAAGCTTGCCAGACCAGAACTGGCTTGAATGGGTTTGGTTTATTAAATCTGTACACTCTATTTCAATATAATCAGCACATTTTTGTTCCAAGAATGTAAGATAGTATTTTTTTTAGTAATTGTGTAATATATATCTCTACATAATACAATCCAAGTCCTCTGAACTATGTAGACATGTGCAAGTGTTCACTACCAACTTCAACGATACAGTAAAGGCAAAGACTTGTGGACACTAAGTTAGGATAATGTTGATATTTGAGATTTTTCTTGAGTCCTCACAATTATCAAAAAAATCTAAGTGCTGTAAGTACTTCATACACGAGGTATTGAATATCTAGTTAACTGTTCTGAGTATAAAATAGAGGCAAAATACATAAAGAACATCTTGCAAGCATGACAAAGAAACGTCTACAGACACAATACACACGTGGTCAAAGATAATATGAGGGGATACCTGTAACCTTTTGTGTTCTTGAATATAGCGTACTTACAGACTGATGAGAGGTCACACTGTACGTATCATGCTTTTAAACACTGGGAACTTCAGCCTCAAAGTAGATCAACACAGAGAAGGGTGGCCTAGCTAAACAGCATCTCAGTGCTTGAGGTGTTTTGATCCGTATAATTTACAGTAAAATGCACATTTTCAGAATGTGCAATCAATCAGGTGTTACTCCATAACACATACAAAGGGACGAACAGCAGCAGATTTATCTCATAACCCCCCAGCCCCCCAATCACCACCACCACTCGCTTCATTGTTTGACCCTCTGAGGCGTGAGCTCGCACCCGAAGCATGATACGCCAGCGCCTTCCCTCCCTTGGTCCAAACAAGTGTGCGTCATGTTTATGCAAAAGAATGGAACGCATGGTCGTCGCATGATGTGCATCAACATAATCTGAGGTAAACTGGGTGTCCTGTGTCTTGGCCCGTTACAGTCTGAGAACCAGTGCCTTAGAGAGTCAGAGAGGTAAGTCTGAAAGAAATCGTGTAAACTGTGCTCGTGCGAAGTGACTGTTGCACTCACTACCAAAAGCACAAGGGCCCTAAACTGTAAACCTCGAGGATTATTCAAAGCAAACTAAAGAAACCAAAAACACTTCAAAAGTACTCTACTCATTAGGTTTAACATTTCCTTTTTTTTTTCCGCATTTTTTGCAGGGTTTTCAACTTTTTTCTTTTTTCTCATGTTTTCGCTCAAGTATAATCACAGGTGACTAACTACAGAGGATAAACAGGGTCAGGTGAGTACCATGCTACATCAGGTTTAGAGAAGGCTATTGCAGACAATTCTACAACATGTACAACCACATTTTATACGAGTGAGTTACAAATATTTCAAAACATATCACCAGGAAACTAAGTACATACAAGATGTTGAATATTTAGAGTCTTAAAGGACTATCCCTCAGTCAGTAATAGGATTTCATGTTACTTGACTTAAACTGTCCAGTCTTACAGACAAAATCTGAAAAATTGCTATTCAAAAAGTAGCAAATTTGGTCAGTGTCTCTTTTCAAATAGTTATAGTGCTTTTAATGGCTTAAGACAGGGGTCTTCTTTTAATCTCACCCAGTGGCAATCTACAGAACTTCAGTGTACATTTGATGACACCATAGCTGCAAAAGTCTTCATGTCAAGTCCAATAGGTAAAATGACAGCTAGTGCTGTCACATATATTTCAAAGTAGTATGCATTATCAAAAGGAAAAAAAACAAACAAACTAATACACATTTATAAATTTTTTTTCAACTCTCAAGTTCTTGTAGGGAATTCAACCGTATGATTAGCTCCGTGTTCCCATTTCCTGTGAGTTATCATTCTTGGAGGACAGGCCTTCAGGAGCCACGCTCCATTTAAAGACGTCAGGAAGCTTCTGAGACTCTCCTGTGTGGCGCAAAGGTTTGGATACACCAAAAGTGGACTTAAAACTCCCATTCCAGAGTCTCTTCTCGATTGGCTGCTCTCTCTAACCTGTGGATGATGTTATTGAGGTTGGCCATTTTCTCCGTGCGTCTCTGAGTGCTCCTGTTGAGTTTGGGACTTTGGAAGGGAGGGGGCGGGTTAGGGTCCAGGCTGTGACTGGTGCTCGTCGATGGAGGGTTGGGCAGCGAGGGCGATATGGGCGCAGAGGAGGAGGGAATGGGCGAGACTGACATCATGAGGCCCGGTGAGGATGCAGCAGAGGGCGAGTTGAGGGAGACCTCCAGGCTGCTGCGGCAGGGCTCTGACGAAGCCTTGAAACTGACCGGGTCGATGGGTGACTTTCCGGAGTCTTCCCCCTCGTGCCTGGTCTGATTGCTTCTCTGTGGGCCGTCTACGGAGAGCCCTCCAGGGTAGAGACCCTGACCTTCTTCCTGCCTCAGGCTCTGGCCTGCCAAGTGGGGCTCGCGACAGCCCGCGACGGAGTCCTCGTGCTCACTTTTCAACTGCGGCAGCGGCACGGCTGTTGGAAAACACTGAACCCTGGACTGTTTTGCCGAGCTTTCCCTTCCCTCCTCTGTGTCGTCTTCCCTGTCTAATGCCTCCTGTTTGACATGAGGCAGTGAGGTGTTGGCACTAAGAGGAAGGCTGGAATGGATGTGTCCTGAGGGCTGCTGCAGCCTCCTCTCCTCTCCGTCAGAGTGAGGGCGCCGTGTCACTGAGGGGGAGTAGCTGTGGTGCTCAGCATCCGTGTCATTGTCTGGCAGACCCTCCATCAGCACCTCCCGTCGCATCCTGGACCTGCACACAAATACCACAGTTAGACATTGACTGAAAGAGACTTTAGAGACTAAAGTTTACTTTCTAAATCAGATTTCAGTTGAAGTGTAAGAGACAGTTTATCACAAAATTAGATTTACATATTCTTCCTTTGGCTCTTTAGGTTTTATATTTCAGAAATCAGGACTTGATTACTCAAAAAAAAATAAAAAATACACGTCTATTTTCTTTCTACTGGATGTAGACAATAGAAAGAAAATAGTTCCTAAATGAAATTTCTGAAATGTCTCTTGCCATATTATTCAAGAAATGGCTCTATAGCAGTTCTCTTCAACACTGCACAACACAGCTCTGGAGGCCAGAGAAGAAAAAACAGATTTTGATTGTAGTGTGAGCTGTCCACCTAAAGTAAATGTACAGTAATAATAAAAACAACAAAAACAGCCATTTGTAAAGGTTACAAAGGACTGGCCTGTAGTTATGAAACCAGTTGATGACGGTGTTGGTTTTGAGGTTGAGCTGCGACGCCAGCATCTCGATGGTGTTTTGAGAAGGGTAGGGCTCTAAAAGGTAGGCCTTCCTCAGGGCATCTTTCTCTTCGGCTCCCAGCACCACCCGAGGCTTCTTCGCCTGGCTGTAGGGGCACAAGTCCAGAGAGGCCAAAGCCGGACTCACACACTCAGAGCGAGTGCTGGGCGAGTCGCTATCCGAGCCGGTGCTCAGCAGGCCGTACCGCCTCTTCAAATAGGCTGGAGGGCAGACAGAGACATGCAGAGTATGACATGCAGAGTACAAACGTGTCAGAATCATGTCCTCCGTCATATTACAGAGTAGACTCTGGTTCCCACCTTTCTTCTCCATCTTTTTCATGGCCCTCAGCTTGTCTACATTGTGAGGATCATTGAGCCACAGCTGCATGCGGACGAAGGGCTCCCTGCCTTTCAGACTGAGCTTGTGCCATGGTTTGGGTCTGGAGAGCAGGTCAGACACCGAGCCCTGCGTCAGGCCCAGGATGGTCTCCCCAAAAAGACGCTGGCCTGTGGAGAACAAATATACACAGGTGTATAGTTGCTATGGTGTCTTTAAGAAGTGTTTTGGGGAGTTTTTTATCCCAAGTTGTGAACTCAGACCCACCTAAGTTATTATCTGTTAGCACCTCTTTGACCTTCTTGGTGATGGCATAGGTATCTAGCTCTGGAGACATGGCCACCAGCTCCTGGATGCCCAGTGGGTTTGTGGGCTGATGCAAGGTCATGAGGCTGGGAGTGGATTTCACTCCCTCTGGGTGGGTGGACAACCCCAAGCTCAGGCCCTCTGGCTGCTGGTTCTCTTTACTGCTCTCCAGGGAGAGACTCACAGGCTCTACCAGGGGACTTGGCTGGCTGTCTGCTGGGCTGGGAGGTGGGGATGGTGAGGACTGGGCCGTCACTGGGCTTTTATCTGTAAGTAGGAAAGAATAGTCACACCAATCAAATAAATACACGCAGTTGACTATGTAAGCTGTGTGTGTGTTTGTTTGGTTTTTTCAGTTGCAAAGTTTCTCAAGCAGTCTAGATAATCTCAAGCGTGTGTTGTGAAATGCAGACTCACCCTGAGTGTGGCCCTGGTTTGGGGGCTGGTTAAGGCTCTGTCCTAGCTGATCCAGTAACCACAGCTGCATACGGATGAAGGGCTCCCTGCCTTTCTGGGTCAGCTTGCTCCAGGGTTTGGGCCGAGACAGCATATCACTCACGCTGCCCTGAGAAAGCCCCAGCACCTGGAACACAAACACTGGTTGATATATTTACCTTTTAATTAAACACACTATCTATGTCATTGCTCACATCAAATGTATATGTTGCACAGAAACGACTGAAGCTCCAAGTTATTATTGTGAAAGATGGAAATCTGTTTGGTCATGCACTTTCCCCATACAACCACTGGAGGGAGACAATGTACTATAAATCTTCATGTTTAATGGTTTAAGTTCGATTTGCAGCACACCTCATATTTGATTATTTTCATATGTGATTTATATTTCTGCGATTCAAATGCGCAAATTTCTGTAGTGATAAATTTTCTTCCTTTTTTTCCACATGATCGTATATTATAAAAATAAAAAAACTGCTGCACTGTCTTCAGCTTTAGTGGGACTTGCATTAAAGATATTTTACAACAGTCATATCAACACAGCAGAGAAGGAAGACAGCACCTTTCATATTACTCGGAAAAACCTTTGTGACACTCGTTATATTTTATCCACTCCAGACAGAATAAAGTGATATATCACAAAGGCTGCCTAGGAAGACACCCAGAGGGATTTTACCGACAATAAAGGCACACTTTCTGGGGCTTGAACTAACAAAACCGATACCGAGTCTTCAGTAGCTCATTTCAGGGAAAATGCAAATAAAAACACACCATTTTTAAAAAAAAATGATTTAATCTTCTGTGTGTTTGTCACAGAAAATATAACACCTGGGTGAAGGAAAACTAACACGTTCCGCTCAGCAAAGAATTGTTGAAAAGATGACTTTGGCTGAAAAGTGAAAGAACGTTCCAGCAACAGATCCAAACTCAGAACCTTTCAGCTATGCAGCAGTAAAAACCACTGCACCACCGGGCTGTCCCAGCAGTAAAGTTTGATTGCACTGAGGCCTCTATAATATTTTTTTTTTTTAGTCTAAGAACCTTGAGTGAATGCTTGATGGCTGTTTTATCACAACCATTTAACAACCAAATTTAACTAAATTTAAAAAAATTCTCAGTGGATAACCAAAAATTTACATTTCACTCTTCAACCAAATTCAGATATAACAGAGACGCTAATCAGAAACCCCAGAAAACATCACTGGACATTTGATGCTCAGTGGGATTTGATAAGAGACTGAGATTATAATGTTATTCATTTAGGGAACACCCGATAAAAATTAATTAATTAATAAAAAATAGCCGTATTTCCCTCAGGTTCACACCACAAAAGTCCCACAAGCACATTGCACCACAAATGTAACTCTGAAAGAGATGAGCTGCTCAGATGCCCTCCCAAACCACTGTGACAGCTAGGGAGAATAATGGGGTATGGTAAAACTTGCGGGCAGCCTCTAAAAGGTTTTTCAAGGGCACGAATGACAACTCAACCAAACGCAAGCCTCTCAGCTAAAAATGTTGATGGTTAAGAAAGAGATGTGAGAAACTAGGATTCAAAGGAAGAGCAGCAAAGCAGAATCTATTGCTGTCTGACATATGGGGAAAAGCACCTGAAGGCTTTTTAGGACAATGTTGTATGCAGAAAGTAATAAAACGGCAAACTTTTAACCGTTTTTTTACAGGGCATATAATGTCAAGACTTCACATCATTATGTCAAGTCTGCTGCAAGAAATTCTAAAGAGCGGGCTAAAATTCTTTCACAGCGATGTCAAATACCAGCACCGTATTATGCAAAGCTCTGAGCTGCAGATACGGCTACTAAAGTGTCGGGACCTGTTATTAGGTTTAAAAGGAGTCCATTACTTTTCCACATGGATGAGTTTTATGTTCTTTTTTTAACATAATTAAAATGTGTTTTATGTTTACTGAGATCACCTCAGTCTAATATTTCACATGCTCTGAAAATCTGAAAAGTTTAAATTAAATATCATTTTTCTTCTTTTGTATTTGCAGGCTGTTTCATTTGCAGTATGCAAAGGCCAACATCTGACCTTTTCACCAAAGATCCTCTGACAGATGCCATTCTTTGCCAGCTTCTCCTTCACCTGCCGAGTCAGCTCGATGGTGTCCACCTCCCGGTACATGTACATCTCATACTGCTCTGGTGTCAGCGGGGGCACGGTGGGCTTCAGTGCACGGGGGATATATGCTGGATAATAGGAAAGGCGTCCCGGGCCGGGTCCTGGGGACTCCCCGCTTACCGAGGTATCTGACTCCACCTTCACCTCCACCGGCCGGCTCAGGCCCAGCTCGTCCTCGGCAGCAGAGGCCTCCTCACTGTTGGGGAGACCCTCGCCGTTCTCCAGACGCAGCCACGGCCGGGGTAAGGTGGAGGGCCCGGAGGAGGAGGAAGACAAGGAAGGGGAGACCGAGCTGAAGGGCCGAGAGCTGCTTCCGCCGCCGAGCACCATAGATCCCCGCTCCTGAGACCAGTGCTGATCGAAGTAGGTGCCCGCTTCGCCGATTTCTGATTTGACTTTGCGGATGATGTTCTGGACGAAAGCAGCAGGGGAGAGGACGCTGAGGGGTGTCTGGGGGCTGCTCACGGAGTTGGCTGTGCACACTGTAATGCAGCCCCCTTCCTCCTGCTTGATGGAGATGGGTAAAGGCAGGCCCCTGGAGCGCTCGGGGGGCCCCAGACGTTCCACCTGAACTCCTGAGCTAGCAGTCGAAGCCCTGCCGCACACTTCCATCTCCATCAGGGCCTGCTGCTGAGCTTCCATCTCCCTCCTGGCCTGTTCGAGGATGCTCTTTATGGTGTCGTCAGAGCTGCTGCCAGGCCCGTTACTGCTTCTGCCTGATGAGCTGTTTAGAGATGACTTGACATCACCTAAACAAGAAAAACACACACGCTGACACTGACGCACACTCAAATCTCCTTTCCTTTCTAATCTAGATGCATTCAAGTACTGATCAAAATACATAATAGAACTCATTGTGCATAGAAAAAAAACCAAAAAACAATCAATAGGGCTTTTAACTATGACTTATGACTCGAAGCTTCATCCTCACCCCTCTGGGACTGGATCTCCTTCTTAGCCTGCTCCAGGATATTCCTAATGGCGTCGTCTGACCCAGTTTCAGGAGTTCGGATGCGTGGAGTGATGCTCCCTGCCACAGAGGGTAACAGAAAGAGATGGAGATAGAGAGAGAGGGAGGAGAGAGGAGGGGGTGAGTGGGATGGTTGATCAGAGAGCAGTTCCAAGGCTTTGCTTTTGACTGGTAGATCAATGGCTGCCTTTGAGCGCGTGCTGTCTGAGGTTGCAGTATACGGGAAGCTCAACTTTCAAAAGCTGTGAATCTAGGGAGAAAACAAAGTTTAAAAGTAACACTATAAACATGGCAGAGGAAACCGTGATGAAGTCAAGGATGAGGGCCAAGTAGATTTAAATGTAGAAGGTTTAAATGTGCACAGGTCCAGGAGCTAAGCCACCAATACATCTGCTTTAAAAACCTCTGCGTACATAGTAGCACAGAACTGATGAAGCTTTTCAGTCATATATTGTATACAAATGCTCATAACAAACATCAGCCAAGTTTCAAATAATGAGGTCAGAATATCCAGTTGTGTGAAGCCTTCAGACAGTTTTTTCTACTTCTGCCTCTCATTGATGTCAGTGAGAGAATATTTGCCTAATATGGTCATGACAGGTACACAGCTCTGCTTGTGACCACTAAGCCCAGACAACATGTCTTTCAAAGATTTTGATTGGAAACAGCAACCAATCAGAAGACAGCTGGCTTAAAGGGAAGGGGAAGCTAAATAAGGATTATTTTGAATTATACAAAGTTAGTCTAGGAATAAAAACAGGGACGTGCAAATTAGTGCAATAAGTCCCCGCTAAGCATTCTGAAATGCACTTTGTCTAAAAACTTATTTTATTAAGAATATTTCTGGATACCATTTGTAGTCTGCTTACAGTGCATGTTCAAGCTTTGGCTGCATGCAAGTAAACAGTCTGTATGGAGAGCCAAAGAGGAATGGCTGTACCAAAATGCCTTTAATAACCACAGTTATCTGATGATGATTTCACTTTTTATTAGCTTTTTCCCCCCATTTATCTGCATTCAAAAACAATGAACAGAGCACAGAACAGAAGTCTTAGCACACATATCCGCTGGCTGCCGGCAGTCAGCAGTCAGCAGACTAGCCTAATGGTTTCCAGACTGGTACTTGTTTAATTAATTTGATTATTTCATCGTTACTGTAAAATATGACCATTGTGCTTCATCTATCGTCATGTATCAGTGCAGTGGATGAAAATCACTGTCACTTCTAACGTTTGATTTGCAAGCCAGCGGTCTTTAAATTATGCTTAAAACAAACTTAAATTGCCAAACTTTCTGACGCTATGTCAGCTGTTGTTATGTGCTGTAATGGTATTGTTACTTTGGTAACTTTATACATCTGTGTGTTGCAGCACGGTTTTCATTTAGCCCGTGTCCTGTCACAGTGTCACGGCTGAGCAGCCGATGTGCTTCAGATGCGAACCAAATGCAGACACAGGAGAACAGAGCTTGAATTCAAACAAAAAGCGAGCCTTTATTTGGCTGATGGCAGATGGAAACATGAAAACTAAGAAAACTATGATAAACAATGACTTCAATGACTTGAATGACAGACTATGATTTACTATGATGTGGATAACAGACGACGCGACGCTGAACACAGGAAGACTGAGGACTTAAATACACACATGAGGTGATCAGGGGAGGTGGAAACACATGAGGACACAGCTGACTAGAATTAAACATAATGAAAACACAGGGGAGAGTAAAACTAACCACATGAACACACACACACACAACTTCAAAATAAACACTGACATGACAACACTAAGCTTACAGACCTAAAACACATGATAAACTAGGCAAGAATCCAAACATGGAAATCAAGGAAACAATAAATAATGGCTGCCTTTAACCTAAGCTAGACAGGAATAACACATGATCACAAAGCTAACATGAGAAGAATAAAAAAATAAACTCAGAGCGATGGGTCAGAGACCCAGGCTGTGACACACAGTAGTTAGCACTCACCTCTCTGTCGGACCTGGATGGTTCTGAGTGCCAGAATGTTCTGTTCATCAGACAGAAACTGCTTCATCTTAATAAAAGGTTCTTTGCCTTTCACAGTCAGCTTCCTCCAGGGTTTGGGTCTTGCCAGGATCTCGCTGACCGAACCCTGGGACAGGCCCAGCACATAGTGGCCAAACACTCGCTGGCCGATATTATGCTTCAGCAGCTGCTCCTTCACCTGGAAGGCGATCTCCGCCGTGTCCAGTTGGTCATCGTCTCCTGCGGTCGAGCTGCCGCTTTCTGACTGGTCGCTGGGCAAGCCGGCATCAACGCTGCCCGCCCCCACAGGCCCTTGTGAGGCTGACATAAGCGCGACTTTGGCTGCATAGAGGGCAGTAGGGAAAGCCATGAGGCCATCCTTTTTAAAGTGTGGAGATAACAGCTGTTTGTGGAGGATGTGGTCTCCTGACAGCCGGTCCCCAGAGCACGGCGACACTGAGAAAGGCCGGGGGAGATCATGGCTGGAGGAGGAGCGGTCCAGGGTGGGGGGACCGGGGCTGGGGGAGGCACGACTGTCCACCTGAGAGGAAGATGAGTGGGATCCGGGCGGCCTGCCTATCTCCCTGCCTGCATCCTCAGAATGGTCATCATCTGGTGACAGAAAAGCCATCTCACTCAGGATACATGGGATGTGTACAGCTACATGGCTTTAACAATGAAGACCTAACTATTATTCAGCTTATAAAAGATATTTCCTGAATTAAATTGCTTACTTTATACCCTTGCAAATCCAGACTACATTATGCAAACTCAGTTTAAGCACAGAGATTTAAATGTGGAAGTAATCAACTATAGAATCAGCTGCCCAGTGAGTGCCAAACAAACAGGCAGTATTTGGTAGATGACAAAACTCAACACCTTTTAGAAACTAACAATCTCTTAGTACTAGTTTTCTTTTAACTTTATAGGCTAAAAAAAATGAGACATTTATTTTACCATTGCTGTGTAGTATTCGGGTCTTATCCACCAGGTACTTGTGAGATGGAAGAAAGGCCTCTTTATCCAGCAAAAGAGCCTCTGCAGCCTTAGCAGAATCCTACACACACACCCACACACACACCCACACACAAAAGCTGTTAATTCTAGATTAATCAATTGTAGTGGCTGCCGATATCCTTATATTGGATATAATGGATGATGGACCAGTGACGCATTCAATTGCACTGCTGTAGTTTTTCTTCTCTGGCCCTAAGGCTACGTCCACACTAGCCCGGATAGATTTGAAAATGGCGTTTTTGTCTGAAAACGCTCTGTGTCCACACTACCCTTTTCAGTCGTTTTCACAGAGTTGTGTGTCCACATTGAAACGGCCGAAAACGCTTATGTTCCAGTACTGCGCATGCGTGAAACGCAAGAAGATTCGACCTGCCTCATTTCTGTCTGCCGCTTATTTACTTTCCCGCTCTCTGAAACATCGCGGCAAAATGTTGAGGAAAAGCACCGAGTTTTTTAAATGGACTAACAATGAGGTGGAGTTGTTGCTGCGAGTAACACAAAAGTACAAAGTGCAGGAACATGCGTACCTGGGATGAGCTGCCATTGGCTGAAGCCAGCTTCATTACCTTTAGGATACTACGGCGAAAACCAAAAGAAGCACAGTCATATATTTAGATGTACATTAACATTACTATGAATTACTGACATGTTCGATATCAATCAACCACCTGAGTTCAGTTTTAATCTCTTCATAGTCCATCTGGGATTGCAGTTTAGCTTCTAATCTCTGAAACAAAAACACAGAAGGATAATATTTTCCTCTGAATTAATAAGAGATTCTGCGGACGGAGGACTCTTCCCCACATTTCCCATCATGTGTCCCAGCCACTCACCTCTATAGCTTCTGTCTTATAGGCTACCTGGCGCTCCAGCTCTAGAATCTGATTGGCTGAGGTTTCTTGAACTTCCTGCAGTGTGAACTGCAGCCGCTGAATGTTTTCGAGAAGGCGGAGGATTTCACGGTCTTTAGCCAGCAAGGCAGCCTCCAGCTGGGAGGGCAACACCTCTCCCTTCTCGTTCTTCTCCTGACAGGGTGACAGGAAGATGTGACAAAAGGTGTGAGAGTGAGGGAGAGGAAAAAAGTGATAAAGGGAGTGAGGGCAGCCTGTGAATCACAACCTCTGCTGTGGTAATGAAAGGTGAGAGAATATGACTTCTGCAAAGATGATGAGGTCGCAATTAATAGCATATTCTAATTTATCTCAGAGACTGATAAAAGACAACATTCAATATTTCTACACCAATTAAAAAGCCCTCTGGCAGGGATTTCATAATTTCATAATCTGGTGATTTGTACAGAACAAAACGTCAAATGTGGTTTGAAAATTTTAAAAAGGTAGGTGTACATAATACGTTTTTAAGATGCTCTAATATCTAGTTAATGACCACTTTGTTAGGTACACCTGGTCAACTGTTTGTTAATACAAATGAATTAATCAATTAATAACATTGCAGCAACTCAGTGCATTTAGACATTTGGGCATGGTCAAGATGACCTGCTGAAGTACAAACTGACCATCAGCCTGGGGAGGAAACATGATTTAAGTGACTTTGACCATGACATCGTTGTTGGTGCTAGACGGGCTGGTCAGAGTATTTCAGAATGACGCTCTACTGGTAATTTTTCTACACAACTAACTTTAGGGTCATTCTCTGTAAACCCTAGAGAGTGGCAGTGGGTGAATATGCTTTATTGATGTCACAGGAGAATGTCCAGACTGCTTCAAGATGATAAGGCGGCAACAGTAACTCAAATAACCACTTGTTACAACCAATGCAGAAGAGAATTGTCGAACTTGAAGAAGTTAACAGAAGATTGAAAACAACATTGCCTAATCTGACCAGTCTCAAGTTAGATGCGATATTTGGATGGTAGGGTGAGAATTTGGCACGAACACCATGAAAGCAAGGGTGGACCATGCTGCCTTGTATCATTGGTTTAGGTTGGTGCTGGTGGTGTTGGTGTGGGAGACATTTCTGATGGCTGCTTCCAGCAGAATGAAACACCATTGCCCAAACTTAAAATCACCTCAAACTGCTTTCTTGAAAACAACAATGAGTTATCTGCGCTCAGAAGTCACCAGATCTCAGTCCAAAAGAGCACTTTTGGGATCTGGTGGAATGAGAGATTCACATCATAGATCTGCAGCCAACAAATTTGCAGCAACTGTGTGATTCGTTGTCAATATGGACCAAAGTCTCTGATGAATGTTTCCAGTGCCTTGTTGAATCTATGCCATGAAGAATAAAGGTGTACTGATGTGTGTGTGTTTATCTAACTGTTGTGTTACATGTTATGGTATAAACTGTAAAATTTGTGGTTATTTTATTAGTAGTAGTATTACATCAACATTATTTGATTGATGTGCTAACATGTGAACTGAAAGTTACAGTTCAATGGTGTCAAACATAAGACCCACAGGCAAAAATCTAGCCATCGGAAGGCTTTGCAGAGTGAAACAATTGGACAAAACACATGGAGTTACTTTTAGACTTTTCAGAATCAGAATCAGAATCAGAATCAGAATACTTTATTAATCCCGAAGGTAATTAGGGTTACAGCAGGCAGCACGCTAATGGCGCATGAGCACTTACAAAGGAACCTTCTGACCAACTTTACACAAACATCACATTGGGGAGACATGTCAGAAAGGTAGGCTGATAGGAAAAAAACAACGAAAATACATAACATGAGGTAAGAGGAGGAGAAAAAAAACTCCATTCAGACTGAGCTCCTAGTGGGAGAACAGTTTGATAACAGAAAAAACACCTCAGCACAAAAAGCACATGACTATCAATACACCATAGAAACACAAGACAAGCAACAGGGGCGGGTAAAGGGTAAGAGAGAGCCGGTGTAGACGCCGCATCCGGTCCTGCAGCATGTCTGCGCTGGTCCAGTCGACTGCCATCTTCCCCGGGAGGGGACAAGCATCGAAGGCGTTTGGAAAAGGAGGGGGGATCAGTGTGTGCATATCAGTGTATGTGTGTGTGTGTGTCCAGAGTTCAGCTGAGACAGTGTCCTTCGCCCTGCCAGGCTAAGTAAACAGTCTTCCAGCCAACCCAGGTGGCCTTGCATGGAAGGGGAACAGTCTAAACACAGTCGTTATCAGGGTGTTTTGTTCAGCTCCAGCCTTGAGGCCGCAGCTGGCGCCGAAGGGGTCTCCGCATGAAGTGATGATGGTTTTTACTTTAGTGCGAACAGCTCAGATGAATTTCAAAGCTGTTCTAACAGTCCAACACTGGTCTCTCAATCTCCCGTTGGAGAGCTGTGAACTTTCTATGATGTTATCCAAACTTACGTTCCGTGATGTTGTCATTCTTTTTGCTCAAAGAGCAGGTTCTGAGAACTCACGACCGCAGTGCACTTCCCCAAGATGTGATCGAATTTGCGCTCAAAGGTGTTATTCGAGCTAGCCCCTCCAGATGTAATCCAGTTTTTCACTCAGAGGTCTTGTTCTGAGTATTCACGGCAGCCGTGCGTTCTCCAAGATCTTCTCCGTGCTGCACTCAATGAGCCCATTTTGAGAAACTCACGCCTCGTCCCATCATTTCAATCCCAGCGGGCCTTGTGGGGGTTTGAACAGCCGGTTCCGCTTCCTTAATTCTTCGATAAGCCAGGGCCAAGCCAGCTCCGATCAGCAAGAACCCTGTTATCATGGTTCCAAATAGGTAGATATCTTCAGCAGTCAGGCTCACCCGAGCCCAGACTTCTCGTTGAGAAGGGGTGCCAATTGCATTCAGAGAACAGTTGATCAAATCCATAATTCCTCTTTTAGGTTTTAGAGAACAGACTGTGAGAGAGTGTTCCAGGGAAAAGTAAGTAAAAACACAAGACAAGACAAGGACATAAGAAGCTAAGCAGGGAAGATAAGGGCAGGAGAGGAGAAAAGTGCGACCGCCTTCGCTGAGAGCCAAAAGAGACTGTATTTTTCACCAGAAATGTTACATGTGGTACTAACTTATTCTTATGAAGGCATTTATGGCTGTTTGTTATCTTTTCTAAGTTGCAATTTTGAGGGCGGGGCTCTCGGGAGTCTAATCCATGTCCGATAGTGTTCCTTTGTTTGTTTTTTTAAATCCAGGTATGCTGGTAGTGTGTTTGGGATCATTCATCACTCCATGAATTTCAGTTCAGTAGTCCAGTTCTAGTGTAATTTGCGTTCCTCAAACGGGCTTCTTGACAGCCATCCTTCCACTGAGACCGTTTCTGTTGAGGCTTCAGTGAACAATCAGCTAAAAGGCCAAGTTTCTCTGAGGTCTTGTGTCAGACTTTGCTGGATTTGTTCCTATTTCTGAAGGACATCACTTTCAGACACCGTTCATCTGTTGTAGATTTTTTGTTGTAGGTTTTTTAGACCAACTAGTACTTTTGTTCTGCACCCATTTCCTCTATTTTCTAAGGACACACTGCCCAGCATGCTCAGATATGCCAGGCTTTCGACTAATAGCTGTAAAATTAGTAAATCACCTTGTTTTAATGGATTCAACTTAAGAAATGAGAACATGTGAGTGTGGCTGCTAGTAACAACGTGTCTAAAGATAAAACTTAAAATGGATTTTTTGCTGAGCTGTGTATTTTATGATATATAAACACGATAGCTTGAAAATATTTGAATGAAATCTAATCACATCTATATCACATTTGACCTCTGCTCTCTCGTTTCCACGTGTGCCTTTCTTTCAAGTTGACCCAAAAATCTGTTCTGTCTTTAAACAAAGTCACGTGAAAAGAAAGAGAACGAGCTTAACAGTTAGAGTTTAATATTATATTATAAACTGAAGTTATTCATGTCCAGTTATTTACAAATCAATACCTATTATCCACTATCTACTCCTACATAATGTTTATATACAATACTATTCAATACTATGGTCAGGTAGAAGGACTGGATTGAAAATGAATGAAAATAAAGTAAAATATCTCCAAATGATACCTGCAGTTGACTAATACATTATTTGTGGCCATTAAAAAAACAAAAACAAAAGAAAAAAATAATAAGAAGAAAAATAAAGTATTTTACACCCAACATGTAACAGTTCTTACCCTGCTAGTGCCCTCTGCTGGATGGCAGCTCCCTGCGGTGACGCTGTGGCCACTGGATAGCTGTTCCTTTAGCCTTTCCACTTCCCTCTGAGCCATTTCCGCTCTCTGCGCACAGACACGGCATCACAACGTTACAGTTTTCATACACCGGCCACATCAATTGGCTAATGAGTTGATCACAGCGAGAGCACACTAACATAGTAAATCAAAAAAAAAAAAAAAAAAGGCGCCCTCGCTCAGAAAATTTAGCAAAAACCTGAGCAGGGGCACAAGGAGGTGAGTGCAGCCACTGGTTTATTCTGCTGCGAGGGGTGTTTAGTCAGCCCACTTTATTCCCCAAACTGTTTACCTGCTCTGTCACACCCGGCCTGCTAATTAATGATTCATTTTGAGAACATTTATCTGGGAGCGGTTGGCAGAGAGCAGCAGCAGCAGAGAGAGGGAGAGAACGAGAGCAAGGGAGAAAATCAGAGCAGAGAAGAGGGAAGCAGAAGAAAAGAAGTATCACCAGGACAGGAAGCAATCAAGGCAATGAGATAACTAAGAACCCCGGCGTTCGGCACTCCGGCATCAATCGCGCTCGGCAGTCTCCTGTTCTCTGCTGAGTGGAGCCGTGCTGCCGTAGCACGCCCACCGACGGGGCTTCGGGTTTACATTCACTAATCACACTCTCAGGGCACGGGAGGCAGAAGGGGGGAGGAAGAGGAGAGGGTTGGGGGGGGGGGAGGGGGGGCACAGGGCGGAGGGTGCCTAATTAAAGCCGAGGCTTGATTACAGGAGTGATTACCTTAATGAAGGAGCATCTCAATCAGAGGAGTGCACAGGAAGACCGAACTCACCTGGTTTGCTTTCTCAAGACTCGCCATGATGCCGTCGACCTCCTCCGCCCTGCAGCACATGCACATCCAGACAGAGAAGGTTTACTGGCGACATATTTTCATTTTCAAATAAACAAAACAACAAAACCAACTGCTTTTACACATTCTGCTACACACGAAAAAAAGCTGTAGCGTGACAGTCATATTTCAGGAAAGCTATGGCCCTATAAGCAAATACTGACCAACAACAGGAAATGCATAATAGAGTTTTGCAGAGTTTTGTTTCACACATATACTTTATACTCAAAAGGACGTTCTAACATTTACTACACATAAATCATTATGCACAGAATATTTGGGGAAAAAACTGTTCAACACACTAGAGGCTAAAAGTCCCTAATGAACTGGCAATTGAGTTTTATCACTGTCTGTATTCTGGCATTTCAGTACCTCAAATTAGAAACTCAGCTGGGATTTTGGAAAAAGTGAGTTTAAATTCCCACCCCCTACAGCTAATATGTTACCAAGCATTAAAAAAAACTATCAATTATAATTTGAGAGACATATTTTCAAAGCAAAGTCCACAATAACAAAAAATTAACTCCCGAACTGTTTATTCCCTCAAAATCATGGAAATATTCTCAATATAATGGATTTTTTTAATCCACCAGGTGTAACCGGTGTCTATGTAAACCCAGGTCATTAATAATCCTAGATACCCCAAGAACAGTTCTGATGGCACAACGTCAGCGGCCGAGCGAGCGGATGCATACACGAATCGTGTTTTTTTCCCCTCAGAACTCTTGAGGCTGAACTCCAACTTCCAGCCTCCATACATCTAACAATCAGAGAAGTCTAATTTAAACAGAAGCTCAGCAGGATCATTCATGAGGTGTGTTTGAAGTTCAACAGTTTCATTTTGCACACATGGGATCAGATTTTCAAAAGGTAGATAAGGATGAATTAACGAGAACGCTGTGATTGATTTAAATATGCACATAGGTTTCTCAAGTTTCGGGACACAGCAGTCCTTTTTAACCAAAGGAAATAAAACTGTTCAAAGAACACATCAGACTTTTTAAATCCTTATTAAACTAACTATATTCAGCCAAACCCTCATTATCTTTCATGTTTGCGCCTATCTGCTCCATTGTCTCACATCAAAAGCTGTGATTACCTGAAAAATTATTAATCCAATGGGATCACAAGAACGCACAAATACAATCTTTCAATACTTGTGCATAAGACATTAAGACAAATGAACTTGACAATTTTGAGAGAACAGCTGCTCTCTCTCTCCTATGTGGTGCACACTTCTGCAAAGTTTAGAGAAGCTAGACTTGTGGCTTGAGCGTGCAGGAGGCAGGACACATGGCATCCATGCACTACTAATAAATGCACCAGGAGATAAGCTGCTCTATTCACTCATCAACACGATGTGGCTTTGCAAGAGAATCAAGCTAGTGCAGGTATGAATGCAAATGTCTGATTGGACATCTACATTCTCACACGCACTTCTGTCAGGTATGTATGAGCAAAGTTCAGGAATGCAATGCATGCGTGAACGTGGCTGTAGTGCAGCTATCTGTCAGATGATGCCTCCGACCAATCCCGTTCTTGCAGTTGGTGCAGCCCCAGTTTTAAAGGGTCATGGGCATGCCCAATAAGGCCTGTATAGATGGCGTCCTCCTGACAGAAAACACTAACAGGTGTCAGTTCTACGTTTAATGAACTTGTGCACTACGGAAAATGTTTTGTATTGATTACCTGTTCAGCTACTCAAGCCGAGGCAGACAAATAGTTTTTCTTATCAGCACCGAGGAAACAGTCAGTGAGACTAATAGAGGCCCGGCCCGGCGCTCAGACGCTTGGGGTCAGGGCAGGATAGCTGCAGCTTGAGCTGCGGAGTCGCTGCTGCTACTGTCGGCCTTGAGGAATGCGACCGGGGCAACACGCACACACAGTATGACAAACTACATGACAGAGATGCTCTTTCACATCGCAGCTCTTTGCAAAAAGGTAAGGCCAAACTGAAAATGTGTCCAATCCGACAAAATGGATGGCAGCGGGTCTGGAGACATCAGTTCAATTGCGCCAAGGATTAAGCCTGGGAGAAAATCCATTAGCAGCGGCTGACTGTGCTCTAGAGCACAACCCAAACAAAGGAGTGTTTACTTTGAATGTCTATCGACATCCTTCATACAAGCTCAGATTCATTTCAGCCGTGTGGTGGATACATTGCGCTCAAAGACCAGGACAAGGTAGAGTGTTTTCTGAAGCAATCTTTAAATGAAGCAATTCTTCTTGAGGGCTGTCAAGGCCCAGCTGCCAGTGAAAGCAAACACAGACCTCTCTCATCGACCTGCATTAGTGGCTGAGTCACTCTCACTCTCTGCTTTTACAATGGCATTCCTCAGCTCTACACTGGACGTGAGTTTATGTAGGTAAAATAAGAGCGGCTTGAGCACTCGAAATGCTACGGTGATGCTGGCGTGCAGCCGTCACGACTGTGAGGGAGCGGGGAAAAACCTCTGAAATTTGGAAATGTGTGCCAAAGTAAACAGAAAACATGAGATGAGAGGCAGACTCTTACTTGTTCGTCATCTCCTGGTTGTATTTACACCGCAGCTCCAGCAGCTCTGTCTGTGCAGTGTTCAAAGCTAATGAGAAACACACAGGGGGGAGTCAGACATTCATGTTAAAAGAAGAAAAAAAAGACACATGAACTTTTACCTTAAAGCTACATTGTACAGGTCCAATTTCAGGATGGATCAATATCCACTCCAGATTCAAAACACAGCTTGTTATAAGTTAACAGCTGACAACTTACACTGACAAAATATATCAACTTCTCATTTTTATTTATGTAAACACGAGCACCAATCGGGGAGCAGTGTTGCAGCAGGGGGCACCATACTGCAATTAGACAAGCAATGGTTCTTTAATGGGTTGATATTAAATCTAACAGCTACAGCACATGCCAGTGTTTAAACCACTTACATGAATGCAGAACTTTGATCTTCTCCTCGGCCTCTGATAGTCTGTCAGCCATGCTAACATCAGCGCTCTCCTCCTCCTCCCTGAGAAAAGAAACTCTTGTCAGTTCCTGCCTACATCATGGCCATACGTTAATGCACACTTTTAATGTTAATCAAAACCAAGTAGAGCAAAGGGAAAATGCTTTAAATTACTGAAATGCTGACGTGTTTTGGGCCACATTTGATGCATGTAGATAAAGTGGGATATCTGCAACGATTCCTCCACACCACACACACACACAAGAAGCCAGTTTTAGCTCAAGTTTAAAATCGTTTTATTAGCTTTTTCAGGCTGGCCACATTCTTTTGCCCGTTTTACTGCGTTGTTTGTTTTTGCCCACTATAAAAAGTTTTCCAGTATACAGGGTAGTCCATCCCAATCTGGAAACACTGCTAGTGTACTACCAGGCTTTTCTTCTGTTCACTATCCATTTCACTATGCAGCATGCTAACATGATACCCTTAGAGCAACTAATTTTTCAAACTTTCAGATAAAGAACGAGCAGCTGCCTTAAAAAATTCAGATGCAGTCAGCTGCCTCCCATTACCGCCATGCTAGAGCTGCTTTTGCTCATTTTAAAATATGTTAGCAAGGTACACAAAATGTTCCGCTGCGTGCTGCAGGAGTGGACCCAAACATTTTCATGTATTCCCAACAACTGAGGAACTGAAGACCAAGTATATAACTTTTAGTTCTGACGGTAATATCTCCACCATAAAAGGAAAATCCCTGTGTAATTTTACCATCTGTTTGCTTTTCTCCCACTCGCTGGGCTCACATACACTATATTTTTATACAGCCAAATTTACATTATTTGTATGTAAGGTGTATGAACATATTTTTATGTTTCTGCAGCATTATGTGGTGAAAACACGGCCATTAGAGTCATTTTTTAAACCGCAAATGGCTTCACATAAGTTACAGAAATGACTGTGTAGTGATATTGTCTACATTTATGTTTAAAATTATCACCCAGAGACAATGTTAGAAGGCACAGAAGCCAAAATGGATTTGTTAGTAGTCAACAGTCTTGCCTCAAAAACAGCAAAAAGAATATACTGGTTCATTTCTGGAAGTACTAGAAATACTTTGGGGTAAAAGTCTGACAAATCAAATATGTGGAGCTACCTGTGAAAAGGGATGGGAGCTAAAAAGGTGTATTTCAGACAGGGTGAGAAAAGGTGCAGCTGTGTAAGATGGAATATTAAAGCATGTATTCAAGCAGATTCCCAAAATAACAAACCTCTACATGAGAATAATAAAGTCAGTTTAAAGTCAGCATGAGCTGGAAAATATAATATAATCTTCAATTACATATTTCTTTAAGAATTACAAACCATTGTGTGCACAGGTTATAACAACAATTTATTATTTTTATAAATTAAAAACTAGCTCTCACCCGCCATCATTAGCACGATCCCGGTGGTTCTGCTGTGGGGAGTCTGGGGCCCCAGGAGCCGGGGTGCTGTTTGGGGTCATCAGGGAGGATGGAGGGCTGGATTCTGGGACCTCTTTATTCACTGCTGTGTCTGAGATTGCCTGATCGTCCTCTGCGGGCTCTGTGTAAATGAAGAGCCATGAGTTGGTAAAGTGAGGGCTCAGAAATAAAACACGACAGTTTCTTTTATTTAACGATGTTGCTTGTACACACTTCCTCCGATACTCAGATATATTTCAACACCAGGTGTATTTTAATGAAGCTTCGTATACCTGCAGACACGTACTGCAGCAGCCGCTTAATGTAGATGATTTGAGGCTGACCTGTCTTTTCAAGGCACTCCAGGTGTTTCTTCCAGTGCCCACTGATCTCTCGTACCAGGGCCTCGCTGTCTGGGGCTGAACTCTGAAGCTGCTGCAGTCTTTCCTCCAGGGAATGTGAGGCCTCCAGCACAGGAGCGGGATCTGTGGAAACACGTGCAAACAAATCTGTGCAGGAAGAACAACTGAGATTCACATGATACCCATACACTTCTACTTTTCAAAAAAGGCAAAATAGCTGTTTAACTGTGTGCACTGTCTGTGAAGCACATTACAGAGTTTTCTGCTTCGCACTTTCAACAGAAGCAGGCTATTCCGCTGAGACTTGTTTCCAAAGAGTGACTCTCAGACTTTCCCCACTCAGCCGCCTTTGAAAATTTCACAGCCTGGACCTAATGACACAAGTGCTGTTCCGACCCTTCACATGTTCAAAAATCTAATCTAATGAGTCCTCTCACATGCTGATGAATGGCAAAGACGACAAAAAAAAAGAGAGAGATTACAATGAATATGTGACAGAGACTTAAGTCCCATGTATACACCTAGGCAAAGTGTAGAAAAACTCTGCTCCTGAAAAGGAGGTTAAAAAAAAAGCGGGATTCTTTAGCACAACAGAGGAGCTGTTTTGCAATGCATGCGCGGCAGCACCAGGCCCATGGGGCCAACTAGGAGGCTGTTTCTCAGCTAACAAGTCTCCTCTGTATCATTTGATCATTTAAATTATTATGCCAGGAATTCTCAGGAGGCAGCTCGGCACTCCACATCACAGGGCTGTTTTTAATCTTCCCCTTCCCTTTTTTCCCCTCCCGAAAAGTTCAACAGCTCAGAGAGAGAGAGCTGCTCCTGTTGTGTACCTGCCTGCCGAACACCAAAGGAGGTGACTTCTAGTGCCAAAGCACAGAGAAGGAAGCTCAGGGGAGCTCCTTGACAAGTGGGGGAGGGGGGCAAGAGCCACGCGCACACATTCACACTCACCCACACACACACACACACACACACACACACACACATGCAGATGCACAGACACACCGCAGCCCTTCAAAACTCTAAAAGAGGAGGAAAATCGCTGCTTTGCTGCACAAACTTTTCTCCCACAGCTTTCATCCACTCATCTTAGACTTCTGTGTGGAACCCAATTGGATCCCTTCTTCAGTATGGGCACTGACTGAAGTGACTTTTCATAAGAAGTTGGAGCCACAGACGTTTAAACTTTGCCAGATGCCACCAAGAGAATGCAAACTCTGAACCAGCAGGCCACGAAATAATAAACACTCATCAAAGAGCCGAAAACTTCTGCAACGTGCAATTTGTTGAAATCCTGCTCGAACATTGCAGCTCGCCATATCTGCATTTTCATCAGACAAACATTTTGGGCCATTTAATTGATTGAGCTATTTTTCCCAGGACCGTTTACAGTCAAACATTGTCTGCATTCATTGTTACACCAACTGTAGAGATATTGCATCAGTCACGAGGGACATCACTATTAAGAGCACAGCTCTTCTAAGACAAACAGGATGACTTAAAGCACTGCTATTCCATCGACCCACTGTCACAGAAATCACTTTATCAGCCTCTTTCCCATATATCCTTTCAACTTTTAATGATCAAAGGACAGAGATTATAGTAAGGGATCTTTCACGCATGGACAAGCCAGGATTATCAATCAGTGGCAGGGGAGTAAAGTAAAGTCAAATTTAAAGTGAAGGGATATAACTTAAGTCTGTATACAAAATTAACCCCCATCAAAGTAGAGCAGAGAGGATATTCTCGAAGGGGCTCGGATCTACAGTTACTCAAGGAGAGTCCAGAAAGACTGCGGCTAACTTTGGAAAATAGAGCTACTAATTGATGGAGGTTCTTCTTAGAGCAGCTCTGGTCCTAAATCCACCATTAAAAAACTGGAATTGGAGAGGAATTCAACACTAACCTTAAAGTTCACAATCCCGCCAATCAAGAAATATAATGCAGCTGATGAGGCATTATGTACTTTGTGCGAGTCACACCAGAGTCTGCCCAAATAAATGCTTCCATTTAATTCATCCCTTATCTTAATTATGGATGATTGGATGTGCGCTCTCAGGTCGTGGTAAGTGACTGGGCAACGGCGGGTCGTTTCAGCTAATAAATCACAGGACATTTAATGCATCGTTTTCTCTGGTTAATAAAGGTCCATGTGTGCAACCACTGAAATCGCAGCCACTGAACAGAGTGAGATTTTCTTCCTCTTCTAAATAAGGGAGGCTGGTAATAATATGTCAGCCTGTCTGACTTCTTGTGTTTCTTGATCCAGTCAACTCCTTTTTTAGTTAACATCAAGACATTTTTAAAAAGAGTTTTGTAAATTTCATTATATGCAAACTGTCAAAACAGTAAGAATGTGTAAAGCCCGAGCAGAAACTTCCAGGTATCAAAAACTGCAGTTCCTCAAATGACAACTTCAGGTTTGCCCCAAAAGTAAGTCACTCCACATCAACTACCATGTTAAAATACCCAACTTTACAAGTGAAATATACATAATATTGTGTTAGTCTCCAAGTAGATGACAGATGCACCAGGGTGAATTATTTATGCATTCATTATTTAAACTTCTAAAAATATTATTTATGGCTAAAAGGCCATTTTTGAGTGACAGATGGCAGCTGCTAGACATCTGTCTGGCATGACCTGAAGTCCCTGGACTTGGTCTCTCATCGTCTGTGCTGTTGATGCCTTTTGGAGCATTTTCAAGTGCAATTTAAAATTTTAGTTTTAAATATCACTGACTGGCTATGAGCTTAACTGTGAAATGACAGAATTTTTTATATGCCAAACAAAAATTTGGCATCCACCCATAAAGGCTATGAATGCGACTTGCTGAACGCCTCCATCTCATCCACATGTGGTAACTTCTGACTCGGAAAAACAATAAAGCATAAGGGGGAAGTTCCAGCCCATTCTCACTCCCGAGGCGTAACATCCCGACAATTTGTCACATCCCGCGCTGTTCCTGAGGAACGCGAAAGGTGACCTTCCCTGTTGTTATGCTATGCGCCGAGTTACGGGTGAAATCCAGTAGAATGATAATGGTATACACGTGGTAATACACGCTCCAGCCATGTATTCCAGCCCTAACCCTAACCATAACCTTATCCCTAACCTTAACCAGCACTTTAATGACGTTAAATAGTGTTTTCCAAAGCGATTTAAGTAAAATGAATGAACATGTGTAGATTGATTCCAAACGGTTCTCATGTTTTATAATTTTTCCAATCTCGTCATTTAGGGACGTGATGGGTGTCCACAAGCGTAATATGTTGACGATTTGTCACCTAGCGCAACATATTACGCTTTGGGATTGAGAATGTGTTGGGAAGTTCACAGTGAATACATCCATCTTTTATATACAGTCTGTGGTAAAGGCCATATTCTAAACCCTGAACAGGTCAGGTGCTCTGCAAAACTTAGATATAAGTATGAAAAAAACAACAGGTTAACATAAAATACTGTTTCACACTGATGTCGCCACATTATTGATGATGTTGTACACGGTTTCTTTCTTAATCGTCCGCATCCATGAGAAGTTGCCACTAATCGTTAACTGTATGTGAGAAAACTGGAAGTAGAGAAGATGCATGGGCGTGCTGCAGATTTTCATTCTGGCTGTCTCGCTCATCTTGCTGTGTGTGCATCCTTAATTAGAAATTACAATGTAATTAATACCAACATAAGAGAAGGCCAAACTACATAAACAATACCCATTTGATTAATGTAACCCCAACTGATCCTCAACAAAAGGTTAGCGTGACTTTTTAAAGTTTTCACGCCACCTCGCTCGCTATGTTGATATTGAGTTTCATCACTTTAGCTGAGCGATAATGAGGTTACCACCCTGTAGCTCCTTGCTTGTGGTCACTGTGCTGCTGTTTCTGTGCAGTTACACATCTCAAAGCAGCTACTGTGTGTCTGGGTGAGCCTTCGGTCCAGCAGTCAGAGCCTGGCTCGGCGGATGGCGTGTGGCACCGGGGGGGAGGAGGAGGGTGCACAGGTTCAGGCTGCGCGTCTAGGTGGGTGGGGGTGGACAAGCGTGGCGTGCGCCAAGACAAGCAGGTGTGTCGGGGCGGTCCGTCTTGGCCCTGTCAGCGATACACCATCATTAGGCGGTGTGGGCGCAGTAGGGTGCACCATTATGTCTCCCTGGGCCCTGTGTAATTACGCTCTGACATAATTAACCCAGCAAGCCCATTAGCCAAGCATTGGCTGGCTGAAGAGAGAGAGAAAAAAAAAGAAGCTATAATTATTTGTTGTGCGCATGTTAATGAGGCCAGCTGTGTTCCCATCATACAACACGAACAAATTAATTTACAAGGCTGTGCTCCAAGGTTTTTTCTTTTCATTCAAAACAGTCTTGTTTTTTTTTTTCCCTCTGAGTGGACTTCAAGGTCCATAAACATGCTCTGACGCTGCTGCAACAAACAGCAAGACTGCTGTAATATTGTTGTCAAGGATTAAAACTAGGTTGACAGAACACTAAAGCTTCGCTCTCACCTTCGCACACAATGCATCGTGACATAAGATGTATCGAATAAAACGGTGCCTCTTTCCCGCAACCAGTCAAGGATTAGTTTTGATTAGAAGAAACACAAACCACTTGCAGCAAATTCAGAAACATAACTTTGTTCCTTTTGTGGCGTATTTTAAACCAACGAGCATTTGATATTCAGATAGCAAACCCAAGTCTCGCTTTACCTTGATGTGGCAGGAGTGAGAAAACGCTAAAATAAAAAATAAATAAATAAAAAAATAATGAAAAAAGATAGAAGGTGGAATGAAAAAATATGATTGTGGGAAGCGGAGGCTTTTGTGTGCACGAACAAAACAAAGCTGAAAGAGAAACTTTTTAACCTGTTCTTTTTCATTGCCGTTCTGCGTCTTTGTTTGACAGACTGAAGGACGAAGAAGGAATGACATCAATACCGAGACATTTTAAAGCTCAGAACAAAGACCGGGGCTTTGGAACAAAGAGTAGAGCTAGACAGCATTTAAAATTAACACGAGATGCTGCAGTGAAAAAAAAGATGTGCCAATAACATCCAAACCAAACTTCACTGGAAATGTGACAATGATAAAACCACCTACCTCCCAGTCTTGTTTTATTAGACTTGTAAGACAAATCACAATGATATAACCTCATCAAATATACCAGCCTATTGTTTAAAAATTTTTTTGAATACTTTGGTTAGACACGCACGCACACACATGCATTCCTACACACATGCACACAAACACACACACGCTGCTGTCTTTTAAGAGCACACTCTCCTGGTCCCTCTGGGGTCTCCTACTCCACAGGGATCAGTTGGAGAGGCCCCGGCTCTTTTATGAACATAATGCATTATTAAGCACCTCAAACATCTCCTGGGCCTTTGTTTATTACTGCTCTTATTAATCACTTGTGCATAATCTCGTCCCGCCCAGAGAGCTTTCATTTTTCCATCAGCTTTTATATGCCCTTATTTTCCAACAGGACTGCCACAAATGCACAAGGCACTTCTCCTTCGCTCTCCTCCTGACTGTAGGTACTCAGCTGCACAATTACAATAAAACCAGCTCGCCGTGCCTTGCAGGCCTCTCTTGCTGGTGCTCGCATTTGTATATGGGAGGTTGAAGAAGGACAACTATTCTTTATGCATCTGAACGACTCTGAATTACTAAGGTCAGCGTGCTGCGTTCAGATAATCTCATAGCCGAGGGAAAAATCTGATGCGAATATGCGAGGCACTTACAAGCATCTCTTAACACAAGACGACACGCGCCTTAATGTGGCAAAAAAGCTGCTTGTGCCTGGGCTCTCGTCTGCAGTGCTCGCGGTCACCACTAGCAAGCGCTGTTGTCATAACATTTCCACATAAATAGACACACACATCAGACACGCCGTAGGCCCCAACGCAGACACACATACACACTTAGAGGGGTGTATTCAGATCAGAATCTTCAGAAAGTCTCAGTGAGCTCCCCGCTCAGATAAAAGGCAATGTGTTCTAAAGGAGAGGGGGAGCGGGGTGGATCCTGAGGGATGAGTGTGTGAACTGCGAGGAGGAAAGGAAGAGCAAACACCTGGAGCGTCAGTCTCAGGGCTACGCCCCTGGCGACAGGGCCTCCTTGCTCTCACAGAGGTGGCAACAAACGCAGACGTTCAAACGCCACTCGAACACGCACGCACGCGCACTCGCACACTCCAGGAGAGAAGGCGAGGAAGAAGAAGACAGAGACGAAGTCGGGAGCATCTCTGGGAAACCGATGAATTCGGGCAGAAGCTGCCACTGTTTTTCAGCATTCAGTGATCAGGAGGTGTTTATGTGCGCTGATCAAAACCATGTGGAGGTGATATAAACATTGTTAGGGAAACACTGTTAACAGGCCTCTTTCAAGCCCCAGACTGGGTAGGAGTTACACTGCACAGCATGGGGAGATGTCACAGGCAAATCAAAATATAGAACGCTAATGAAACACTCCAGCGGATTGACATCTCGGCTTAGGGGCCTCATGAAAGGAGATGAAAAAAATCACTTCAATCACTCGCATCAAAAAGTTATTTCTGCTCTGAGTTTACTGTTGCAATCTGAACAGGAGCATTAACAAACCGCAGCATTATCACGCTGGAATCTCACGACTGTAATGGATACGGCTTTTTGGAGCCGATAGCGTGCGTGGCAAAGTGAATAACTGATATGTGACCACATGTTAATAATATCCATATACAACAGGTCACTTATTGAGCCTCTGCACCGTGGGCCCCTCCCCCCTTCTTTCCTTGTTCTCCTCTTGCATTCATTAACTCTGCTGTCGGCCCGCTCTGATTGGACCACAGGCTTGGTGTCGGCGCACACTGAGCGTGCACACACACACACTGAAGGAGAGGCACTTTCAAATAAAATAATAGGAGGGGAAAAACGTCCTGCAATGAATAGTAATAACTGCATTAAGATTAACGAGCACGGCGTGTAAAGAATAATTGCATCTGTCAAAAGATTAAAAATACATGAGCTGTAGCGTTTGTTGGGGGAATGGTGGGAAAGCTCACTGTTGTGTTTGAGGGGCAGAGAGAAATGAAGTGGGGCCACAGCCAAATGACTGTCCTCCGGTGTACCTGGAGTCATCCATTCTAGCGAGAGGTGGGCGGGGAGGGGTGTGTGGGGTGGGTGGGGGGGTGACCTTGGACACAAGCAGCAAGTACAGTGACAAACACGCACAGGATACTGTAGGCCCTTCTCACAGATGGCAGATACTGGAAGGCCCAAAAACATAAGCACTCAGTGCTCTGACTGATTTGGCTGCTGTGATCAAACCACACCATGTGACAGTGGGTAGGCAACTGCAGTGAGACATTCTAGCAGACAGACATGGAGACCCTGACCACATCATTACAGGATAATGTAATATTTTATGAGTGGCAAGTGGAGCAAAAAAATGATTAGAGGGAGGTTCTAAATAAGATATTTAATTCTCCTTTAAAAAGCCTGTGTATTCAGTGTAACCTAACTTCCTTTGGTCACAGTTACAATTTACAGATGCCCTATAAATGTGTCAGATGTTACTGAGAACAGTTATGTGACTGTGCCTGTTAAACATGTAGCTGTGCAGAATGGGAAGACAGCGAGCTGGAGCATCCAGACAACTTTAAGAGCTCAATTTTAAAGGGAAAGTTAAAATTTGGTTCGGTTACAGTCTTGTCACTTTGTTCAACTGTTAAACTTAGAGGTAAGAGGCTGTCCTCACAAAGACAGCCAAATAAAAACATGGCTCGGTGTGTACGTATGGCGCTACTCACAGACCAGGCAATAACAAAAGGCAATACATCAAAATATGAAAACGGGTCATCCAAATGACATCAAGCATGGCAAGGTTATTGTGGTGAATAACAGACAAACAGATGAGCATACAGAGCTTTCCTGAATTGATATTTGACAGATATTTCAAAATTGTTTATTTTTTAAGTAGTATTATTTTTCACGAGTGCTCTTCTGATTTTGCCCCAATTAGTACCTTGATTGCTAATCACAATTTACCTACAAGTTAAAAAACACAAAGCTGTGACACCATGAGTGCAGTGGGTAGCACGGTGACTGTCACTTGGTAAAAAAGTGCAGACAGCCATGTAGAGAGTGATGCTTTTGAGATTGTAAAAAAGCAGGACCTTTAATGAATACTGAGGAGGCTACACCTTAATTTGAGAGTAATGTAGTAATACTAGTAGTACATATAGCATGTAATCCAAATTCTGAAAATTCTTCTTAAAAATTATTTTTAAGTTTAGTTTTTCTGTCAGCTTCATTCTGTAATTTTGTCACCTCTGCTCAACTGAGTAATAAAAATCAATGTTGCACTAAACGTAAGGTTATCATTACGCTGTTATTACAGTTTTCATTGAGTAGTTATTACAGTATTAAGTCATGCTCCCGTGGAGTTACAAGCAATGACTGCCTCATGGTGTTCAGTACCATAGCTAACTCCCTGACCTTTGCTGAGTGCTGAGAGTGAAAACAACTCGCTTCACTCTGTATGAGTCGCAGTGCTACAGTGAAACAGACTCCCTTTGTAAATGTAAGGTCAAATGGAGGTAGGAGGCTGGCTGCGCTACGTCACCTGATGTAACCTGATACAGGAATGTCTACTCCTGCATACTCGATATAATGACCACAGGCGGGGTGAATAAATACACTCGATATAAAGAAACACGGAGAGAAAAAAGATAGTCGTTACCCTGCAAACAAATGCTTTTTCTTAACAGCAGGTGTTGGATGACAGCAGCCTTTGATTTTTGTTTTTTTTTTGTTTTTAATTTATCAGTCTTTGTTCTTGAACATAACATAACTCTTAGTTGACTCTATTTGCTACTTGAGAGAGTTTTTTGACAATATATATCTCACAAGACCCTCCTAGGCTTGAATTAAGGCCTTGATACAAAAGGTATAGGTCAGAAAATCAAACTGAATACATCTTCAAAGAAAGCTATCTTTATCAAGGAAATAACTCCATTCAAAGTGTGTGAGAGTGTATGTGTGTGGGTGTGTGCATGTGTGTGGTGGTGCAATATCAAGCAGGGGACTTCAAGGAAAAATGGAGACCTTTAAAAGTCAGTTGCTGCCGTCGCTATTTCTCTGACGCAGACTTTTATCTTGTATTCATTGAATCTGTAAACAGCATTCTCTACTCCTGCCACAAGTGTTTCTCTGATCTAGACTGAGATTGGGCTGCGTTTTGCTGCCGTCTCCTGCAACAAAGAGCAATACAGTACATGTGCCCTGCGTGGCATTGAAATAACAACTAAATAAACACGCAATATGTCTTTCCTCTGCTCTTACTTACTGTCTTTCCCCCCTTTTTCCCCCCATTGGCCTCATCAGACCTGCGTTCCGCACAGAGCCAGACTTCAGTTGGGATTTTAATTGGCCCTCCACAATCAACAGCAAAGCTCCTCAAGGATGTGTTCGCTCCTCAGCCAGGCTACACTCAAGGACCAGTGCTGGGTTTTGAAGTGGCCTCACGCAGAGTTTTGGAAACCACTCTGAGAGCGTAGACTTTGAAAAACAGATAAGAGCCACAGGCTATAGGGTTTTATGCATCTTGTATCATATACTGTTCCACCATATCTATCTATGGTAAGAAAATTACTTTTTTTCTTCACATATGCATGATATGTCTCTGCGTGTACACTTAGAGGCCTGGTCCAGTGATAGGGAATTGATCTCTGGGGAGGGATCTTGGAAGGGAGAGAGATAATTCTAGGAGTAACGCCGGTGTTTATGCTGCTGCCGCTGCTGTTGTTTGTGAAGATGCACATCTCAGGTCTTAGTGGGAGACTCACCTGGGGCCTCGATAAGCTGTTTGTAGATTCCCAGGAACGCAGACTCTGCCTCCTTACTGCGCTTGTTCAGAGCAACCACCTGCAGGGGAGAAGATGCCATTAAGGAAAACACGGACTGATAGGATCCTGGCACACGACTAACTCACAATGCACAGAATATTTGCACTGCAGGCATTAAATTGACGCTTTTACACAGAGCAGAAAGCATGCAAACTCTCCTATTGCTCGCAATAAATGAATGGTAGCGAGAGCAAAGGTCAGCCTCACAGCATCCTGCCGATAAATCAAACATTTCTGCTTGTCTTTTATATGTGCATACCGGAAAAATGCTGCGTGGCTTCTACTGTACATAATCTGCGACAACTAGAGAAACAAGGTATAAACTACGACCATGTCCTTGCTGTTTCACTGCCAAGATGCTACATGTTGCGAGGTGACATTTGGCCTGTTAAATGTAGGTGCTGGTGTGTGCGAGGAGACTTGCCAGTGGCCTCCATCACCAGCAGCACTCAGCACCTGCTATCCTTGGCGCTGCGGGTGATGCAAACCAATTAACGATTCATTAGGAGGGACAAAGAAAGTGAATTAGCTACCACCTGGCCCCATGGAGAGGGCACCTGCACTAGTGGGTATGTGGGTTACTCTGCTCCCAGCTCCCGCTAAGACCTCAGGCCTGTTTTCGTAAGTTAGAATCTGCCTCTCCATGTCCTCATGCAACACTAAATCAGATCAGGCTTGTTCAAATGGCCCCCCACTCCAAAAGCAGATAGAATTCAAATTATTGTCATCTATTGTCCATGTCATTTCTGTCACTGTTGATTACAGACTCGAATTGGCTCAATGGACTCAATTCAATTCAATTCAATTCAATTCAATTTTATTTATATAGCGCCAAATCACAACAAAAGTCGCCTCAAGGCGCTTCATCTCCACAACAGTGGGTCAAGTGTGCAGTATGGCTAAGCCGGGGCCCCTCCTCATCAGTACGGCTGCACTCGAAGGAAAAAAAAAGAAAAAACATTCATTTTGCAAAGGCAGAAAACACTTATGAGAATGGTGGCAATGTGTTGGGGGCGGTTTAGTGGGGTTATAAATAAGGTGTGTGGAAAACAGCGAGGGACGCAGAGCCTTTGATTTACTGGAAATGGCTGGTGTCTTCCCCAGGGAGGCATAACGACAGCATCATGTTTAAAGAAATATCATAAAGATCAGGCAAATCCCCCCCATCACTCCCACTTGGAGCAGCTCCGAGGAGTTCATGGAAAATGGAAAAGGCTGGAGCCCAATCAATACAGATGCAATAGTCTGCCGCTCTCAGTCAGCTGCCTGCTACACTATGCTGTTCTGTTTCACTCAGCTCTACCCATATTTAACCCTCCTACCACCCTCCATTTGCCCCCCTCCTCCCCCAGTCACCCGTCTCCCTGTCCCTTTGGAACATGACATTAATGTTGGCATGTTGGTGCACAAACAGTGAAAATGCGTGAAGCTCAATGGCACCATAAATAACGTTCCGGCTTTATCTTTTGCTTATGAGTACATCAACAACTGAGCTGCTTCAGCTGAGGCGGGCTTTATTCCCAATGATGAGACACTGTTTTTATGCTTGCTTCTCGAGGAGGAGCAGTTTGGTGACCCAGAGCTTGTTTTTGAGGCAGTAACTAAAAAGTCTCCTTCTCCTCTCTTCAGCGTGACAATGAGCAAACCAACAACACCACTCTGTGACACCAAGACAAACTATCACCAACCTGAGCTTACACCTCATCTACATGGCCACTACAGCAGGGTGGCTGATCCC
The DNA here is from genome assembly GCF_051167445.1 of Perissodus microlepis. Taxonomy (NCBI): domain Eukaryota; kingdom Metazoa; phylum Chordata; class Actinopteri; order Cichliformes; family Cichlidae; genus Perissodus; species Perissodus microlepis. The sequence goes on along the minus strand of NC_140472.1, from coordinate 6,080,350 downwards.
ACAGCTAGTCATCAACTTTTCACTGACAGTCTGCTGGCTGGCGTGCCTTCCTCAAAGCATATACATCAAATGAGACTCCCAACTGCATATGTAAAAAGCCCGAGTTCCTTGTGAAGGCACCAGCCAAGGCTCCATCTTCCAGGGTCTGCTGGCCCTCCATCATCCTTTAATGAGAGAACACGAAGATTACCTTCACAATCACACCATTAACCTGCCTACAGACGCTAGCAAAGACATCAATCACACGCCCGTCTGATGCCTTCTCAAGTTAGTGTCCGCTCTGCGTAAAGACACCCCCACACAAATCTGCCTTTCCTATCATCAAAGCACTTTGAGGTGTTGTGCATAATCACAGAGTCATCCTCAGGACCACGATAATCCACTTCCAGTCAAGCACGTGGGATTTTCGAGCCACAAGTCTAACTGATATGAGCATATGGAGCTGGTGCACAGGGACCAGCATTTGTATGATACCCCTGGGATCACAAGTACCTCAGCCGATCAGTGTTTATGATGACATCACAAAGATCCAGTGCCAGCTTTAGTTCACAGTCTGCTACTACAGTATTATTACGTTGACTACTCTTTGATGACACTAAAATGTGGAATTGCTTCTTGCATTTGCATTGCTATACCATGAAAACACTAGCTTGCACAGGTGAGCTAGGCAAATATTACCAGAAAAACCTGTCCAAGACTATCCTGAACTCCTGGATAGCAACAAACACAACAGTATTATGGACAACTTGCTATGTTTAGGAATGCATTAGGACATTTGAGAAATGTTAGAAGTATAAACATGAATAATACATTTAAGTTTCTGCTTTGTTAGCTAACCCAAACTTTTTCTAGCATCCTTTAAATATAGAAATAAATTTTATTTGACTCAAAATTATGTTTGAGTCAAATATCTGTGTTTATGCTGCTGATTTAACTTTGCTTTGTAACTTGCTAACGTGCAATTTCATTGTTACCCAAGTTTTAGCTTAGATATTAAACTGCCAGATATGTCACCAACGTAATATGTAACTAAAAATTCTGCTTTGTTAAATAAAAATATATATTTTGCTCTTACACTTTAAATATCCATATGAATCACATTCTTTTCAACTTAAATTTACAGTAAAACCTTCTTAATACTATGGTTGTGCACACCAGGACATAAACCAAAAAATTCTATGTCTGTACCAAATCTTACAATTATTTATATGCAAACTCACTTGAACAACAGCTCATTTGACATTACACCACATCATTGTTTATATAATAAAAACTAAGCCAACATGCAGAAGCAGATTGTGGAAAAACTACAGAACCATTATTTAGTAGCTTGTAGAATCACCTTTAGCAGAAATAACTTATATAAGAAATGGTTGTTGATCGATGGTCATGACAATTTGCATATTAATCAAAAAGCTGACCTCACAGCCCATTGTTCATCAGTGGTGCTAGTTTCAATCATTATGCAAATGTACTGTTTATAAGATTGGGGAAACCTGCAATCAGCTGAGACTTGGATGAGTGACGAAACGTTTCCTCCACTGAAAACGCCACATCCAGATAAACAGAATCAACTTTTTGGAGCTTGAAGGAACCATTTTCTGTTTAATTTTACCAACGATAAAATGCTGTGGAGAATTGAGATCATCTTGATTCTTTTATTTTGCTACTGTTGTCCTGTTGCATAACCTACTTTCAGCCAAGCTCTATCTGTCAGACAGATGGCTTACATTTGACCCAAGAATATGTTGGTATACAGACAAGTTCATGGTGGACTCAATGACTGCAAGGTGCCCAGTTTCTTTGCTGCCAAACAAGCCCAAATCATCACCACATCACCACTGTGGTTGGCAGTTGGTATGAGCTCTTTGTGCTAATATTCTGCATGTTCTTTTCACCAAACCTAGAACTGTGCATTAAAGCCGAACATCTCCACTTTGGTCTCGTTTGTCCGAAGGACATTTTTCCAGAAGTATCATGGCTTGTTCAAATGCAACTTTACAAACCTAAGATATGATGCCATGTTGTTTTAGTGAGAAGAGACTTTCTCCTGGCAAGTGGCTCCGTAGTGTATGATTTACGCATTTGCCTAACAAGTTAAAGACCCCGATTCAATCCTGGGAGCAGACAAATCTCTTGGGGGACACATCAGGAAGTGAAGCTGGCATAAAAATCTGCCAGATATGCAGGGAGCTACAGCTGTGGTCACCAATTGTGATTAAGGGAACAGCCAAAAGTAGCTGCTACGACTACTAGGCACAAAGCCGTAATTGTTCATCCTCTTTTTAATTTTAATGTTATGAATTTTAAAACGCTAACCGAGGCCTGAGATGTAAGTGTGAGATGTAATGTTTGGGGTTTATTTAGTTTCTCTCAGCACTGCACGGTTTAATCTTGGGGTGAATTTGCTGGAACATTCACTCCTGTAAAGATTGGCATCTGCCTTGAAGGTTTAGCACTTGTGAATCATCTCTCATTGCAGGTGCCCAGGACTGCAACCTGTCTGGAAATGGCCTTATAACCCTTCCAAGATTTTGAATGGCAGCCACAGTTGCTTATTTAAACTGATGTTTTCCTCCTTGGCATTGTGTTAACACACACACACACACACACACACTGCCCAAACTTGTGCTTTTATAATATCATGATATTAGTGAAGCTGTAGCAGCAGTGTGGAGAAAAAACCTTCACACTGCTCTTAAGTACCGGATAGCTTGTTTTTCTTAATCCTTCTCTTTTTTTTTTTTGGTCTGAAGCGTGTTGTTGGTCTCAGGATGACAACAGCTTGCCAAAAATCAGGACCTGTAAGAACAGGTGCAGCTCAAGGTAGGTCTATAACTACCAAATCACTTCTCCTCTTTTGGCTGTGTGATATGGCTCTTACCCTGGGTTTGGCTCACATTTCTTTCTTTGTTTTCACCCATTTCATGATTAAGGATATGGCTACCAAGGGAATGGGCTTGGCCGCAGGTTGATTTTCCAAAGAGGAATAAAGCCTGAGGCAGAGCAGCAAAAGAGAGACAAAGGAAACCTGTTAACGCTCCTCCATAACTCTTCATGCAGCAGCGGAGTGGGCAGAGCACAGCCTCTGGGACAAAGCTGCTGGGAAATAGTTACTGATAAGCCTTTGAGAATACTTACAGTGCCCACTAGTGAGTGTCTATGTGTGTATGTGAGAAATAGCTAGCATGTGCTGAAGAGAGAGGAATAAATAAAGGAGAACAAGTCAAGAATGAAGTAGAGGAGGCAGCATGAAGGGCTACTGAGCAATGCTGAGAGAGAGAGACAGAGAGACAACAGAAAAGAGAGGTTCCCATAAAGAGCGCAATTAGCAATTATGCAGTCATCAATTACAATTATCACAACTGGTGATTATGCAATTATCACACTAAATCATCGTTTCCCCCCTCTGCCTTACCAGTTTGCCACCCCCTGTGATTTGGTTGTTTGAGGATGGGTTGTGATGATGCAGGTGATTAGAGTGTGCGACAATGATGGGGGTGTTGGGCGGGTGTCAACGCGGAGAGTGTGCAAATAAATGTGTGAATGCTTGGAGCATGTCTGCATATGCATCTGTGCCTCCGTGTGAGCAGCGTGCCATTTCATTCTCTCTGAGTTAGTGTGTGCATGTGTGTATTCACGGATGCGCCGCCTCCATCTCAAGGTGAATGTGGTCGTCGCTGGGGGTGGTTTGGGGACAGAAAATGTATGGTTCCACAGTCCCTGAGGCCTCTAAATTACCTGTCATCTTCCCCATGATGCAAAGGTCAGCGCACAATCAGAGGGAGTCCATCCTACTGTGCTGCTCACTGAGCTCCAGTCCAGCCCACAGGCTGACAGGATGTCACAACAACCCCGGTCCCGCTCCATGCTTATTAGAACAAAACAGTGGGAAGCCCACTACCACCACAGCACCACTTGTCACCAGAATTTCCGGAAGAATCTGCTGGATATGTGACAAATATTTGCTCCTTGGAGCTGAGACAGGAGATAAGCCAAAATACGATCGATATTATTCTTTCCTGAGATACATTTCTATAACATATATTCAGTATATAACCCCCAGTGATTGTTTGATTTTTTTTTACATTTCCAAACATTGGTTTTAGTGGACTGACTTATCCCAGTCTGCAGGTAATACTATTTTAGGGGTGCACTTGTTGACTACCACTCTGGAAATAAGGTGACATTTACCCGTGGCTGTGGCTGATAATTATCTGTGCTATGCATGTTGTTTATAGAGATACCCAGCGGTGCATCCCTATAAACAACATTCATTCTGACCTGTCCTGAGTAAAATTACTTTGATAAAGTATCTCATAGTGGCTTCAATGCAAAATTTCTTTGTTTCCGTAGCGCCAAAAAAATGAATAAATAAATAAATAACCAAAAACTGGTAAACAAAAAAAATATTGTTATCATCCATCAGCCAAATTGTTATTTCAGACATCAGCACCTGTGTGGATTTCCTGGTCAGTGGGTCCTACATCTGTAAATCATCATTTAAAGCCAGCAAAATTATTCAGCATCTCACTCGGTAATTTATAGCTGAGTATTAAGGAGGCCTTAAATAAAGGTCAAAAGAGTTAAAATAATTTCAAGATGACTTTTTAATGACTGACTGGTCACAGGAATGCCTCTGTGAAACACCGCAAAATTTCGATTGTAAAAGACAATTCAAGGAGGAAACCTGTGAGTTATCTACTTTCAGTTTCTTTTATGTGATCTGTATGTTAAAACGAAAACAAATGCAAAAAAAAAAAGAGAAAACTATCATCATTTTCTCCTCAGAAGCAGGAAAGAGATCTGATCTTAGCCATGCAGGCCCAGCACTTGTGCAGCTGTCACTGCAGGCGGTTGTTTTGCTTTGAGAGTAGGTTCACAGGAGAGGCGGGAGCACAGAGATGAGTTGGTGAGGAGTGACTGATGAGTGGGTGGAGGAGAGAGTCAGAGGTAAACACTATTGCAATACAGTCTGGACATTGAGGGACCCGTGTACACCCACACATGCACTCCCACGTACACACACACACACACACACACACACACACACACACACACATATACATCAAGTTGCTCTCATTTAGCCTGTGTTTGAGGGCAGATTTAATCATGGTGACACCCATCTTGGAGCGGTGGTGGCAGCATGGCGGTGGCTGCAGCCATCTCTGGGTGCCCGGTGAGATGAGCAGTCAGAGTACTGACACACATCTCGTCGCCACGTCAATTCCAATCAGCGGTGCCTGTCAGTCAATGCGCCGCGCTCACAAAAGACTGACGCTGCCGCCACTCAGCCACTGCAGAGCTGCCGTCTCAGCCAAATAAATGGCCAAAGCTGACCAAACCAATATTCTTCTGAACCACTTATCCGCTCCTCATGTGAATACATGCTGCAACAAAAGCAATGACAAATTCAATGTGAAAATTTGACACCATTCATGGTAGCCTGTAAGCCCAAGGGGAGAGGCTCAACTGTATTGGAATAGTTGAATGATATTTGAATGGTACAATGAAGGGAGGCAGAGTAGGACCTTATAAAGTGTACACCAGAAAAAAATCCAATATAGGTTTCAAGACCCTATTAACCTGAGGAGAAGAAGGCAGAAAGGTTTTCATATAGCATTTTACAGCTGCTACTGGATTAAGCTGTGGTTATATACTTTCCGTGTCCGTGAGTCTGCTCAGCTGCACTCGGGTCTCAGTGATGCAAACTTAGCCATCAAACAGGGAGTTCAAGGGTCTGTGCAGATGTTCGAAGGCCAGCCTTTTTTTAAAGACTCATCAATAGAGAATTTACATTAGAATGCACCAACTATGCATGTGATCCAGTTGGCGGACATCGAAGAAGCATAGCAGGAATGACTACTTGGCTGTCGGGGCTTCTACAGTCTGCGTCCACAATGGAGTATCATGTAGGCTTTAGCAGGCAACCCTGTACAGGAAGTCATGCTTTGAGCTATATCCTAACGTCAGCATGCTCACCGTAATGTGAGAGAAACTGTTTGCTGGGGGCTTGTTAACATTAACATACATGTTAGCACTGACCACGTTCACTACCACAGATATTTTATATGGCAGTTAACAAAAAAAACGATGTCTGAATGATGAGATATAATAAGCTTTGCTAGGTTTTAATGCTCTAACTCAGGGACTGAAACTGAAGCCAGAACTACCGCAGTTCCTTGAATAGTCCCCCCAAAATTAAGTGTTACAAGGAACAAATTTAAAGCAGAAAAAACAAACAAAATAAACAGGTTTATATCCTAGTGCAAAAATTTGTGTTATGAAGGTTTTTTTTAAAAAAATAACTAATCAATTTAAATTATTCTGAGGCACAGGTGTCAAATTCCAGGCCTCGAGGGCCGGTGTCCTGCAGGTTTTAGATGAGTCCTTGATCCAACACAGATGATTTAAATGGCTAAATTACCTCCTGAACATATCTTGAAGTTCTCCAGAAGCCTGGTAATAAACTGATCATTTGATTCAGGTGTGTTGACCCAGGGTGTTATCTAAAACCTGCAGGACATCGGCCCTCGAGGCCTGGAGTTCGACACCCCTGTTCTAAGGCTTAAAGTTATGCATTATTTGAGGTGTGGCCACTTTTACAGGTGTGCTGACACAGGTGTGCTGACACAGGTGTGCTGACACAGGTGTGCTGACACAGGTGTCTGCGGCTGAAGCTCAGCTCGGCTTTACATCCACTAATTCAATCCACTGCACCTGACCTCTCAACTCTCTCGGTGCCATTTGGAGCATTTTTAATGGAATTATCTGACAAATATTAGAGCCTGCTGTGCAGGTAATTATACAGAGCAGCCCATCCAAGAAATCTGTGCTCCAGTTTTTCTAAGTAAATTCTACCATTTATATATGTTACTCGGTAATAATTAGCTTTTTTCTTTGAATACAGGTCTTTTCACACCTATTGCCACAGGTGTATAATATCAAGCACCTACCCATATTGACGTTCTAATGAGCCATTTACAGTTTAACCCTTTAAAACCGGTCAGAGCGGGCACGCTCCGTTTTGTGTAACTATTTTTAAATCCTGGTAGCACTGCAACCACGTGAGCTAGCGCAATAATTTTTTTTGCATATGAAACCGGAGGAGTTGTACTTACATCTTATGCCGTCAGCTTGTCCTAGGTCACAGTTTCCTTCCACATATGGCTTTGCAAAAACTGCATAAAAAGCACTTGCAGCAACAAAAACATAATATTCCAGAAACACGCTTTGCCGATCCGATCAGCTGTTCATAACACTTCCTACGTCCATCAGCACGATCTATCGCATGCCCACATGACCTTCCCGAAACCGGAAGTGACGTCATTTTCGCGGAAATGTAGTTTTTTACCATCAAGGCCTCATGAGCTTATACTGGTGTTTTTAAAAGTTATGTTTGACTTTATGACTTTCTGTGTCGTTTCTGGGATGCTTAGGACTCATATTGCACTGCTGGAAATAGTTTATTTTGATGCATATGCTGCTTTTTTGCAAATTTGCATTATAATATTTATTTTCGTTTTTCCTGCAGTGTATAGAAATTGGTGTATTTCAAAAATAAAACTATGAAGACACTCAAAATAAATTTCCTGTGGTGGGAAACTATTTTGTGCAACTTTTTTGTATTTACAGTTTTGAGGGATAAGCCTCTTAAATTTCTCTAACTAGAAATATATGTTAAAAAAAACAAAAACGATTTTCAATTTTTTTGTAGTTTATTGATCTTTTTTGCAATTTATGTAATTACTATGCACTTAATGCATGCATATTATTAAAATTTAGGCTGTAATGGTTGTATTGATGTATAGCAACTTGAAATGCTCCCAAAAATGGCTCTACAACATGTAAAAAATATAATATAAGCTCTGGCGGACTTGGTTCTATGGTAGGTCTTAAAGGGTTAATTCCACATTAAATTGTAAATGGTATTAATACAAAGTGCAAACATTTAATAATGACAGCAACTCATCCACAAAGTGCCAGGCCACGCAAACTTAGTGCGGCATCACTGAGTGCTGAGGCACATAGTCACCAACGCTCAACTGACTCAATAACTGCAGGGCTCCAGCCCTCCTCTGGCTTTAACATCAGCACAGAAACTGTCTGCTGGGAGCTTCATGGTTTGGGTTTTTATATCCACGCAGCTCCTGTAGGTGTACCGTGGCCCAGTACTTTTGTCCATATGCATGTCTGGGCAATATGCCTACATAGGGCCAGATTGATTGAACGCAACAAACTACTGTGTGAGCACAATCCCCAAATAATGCTTATAGTTGAAGTTAGTTTTACGAGTGATTTGCAAAAGTTGCGTTGTTTTAGTTTAATTTTAGTTTTGCGTTGTTTAATTAGCAGCAAATAGCAAGTTGCAAACATTAGTTTTTTCCTATTTTTGTGCCTTTTTTTTCAAATTTCAGAAAAACTCCCAGAAACACATATGCAAGTGGGTCAGCGCATCTTATTAGTATGGTTTGCTAGTGTTAGCACTCCTCTCACCCAAACAGGCTTACTTCTACACCTGCTTGGTTCAAATAACCAAGATGGCGACAGCCAAAATATTAAACTCAAGGCTTTAAAATAAAACCAATGGACAACCTCAGGATGGCTACATTAATCTTTTATATACAATCATATATAAGATTTGCCAAATTAATAATTCAGAATCATGCTAGATATAAAGACACATGTCATCCTTTGAAGACTTAAGGTTTGCATCTAATAGTTGCAAGATACTTCAGTTGGAGCCTAAAGGTGGATACACCAACATCATTTTCTCTACAGCAGCTAACATGGCTAAAACTGCAAATCTACATATACTGTGTAAGAGGAGAGAGACTTCAGGTCAATGCTCCAGTGTAGTATGCTGATAATGACCCAGACAGAGAGAGAGAGAGAGACAGCAAACCTCTACAGATCAAGGTGGGGCTGACGTAATCCTGACGGACGTGGCACGTGTCGCTGCATGAGAGACAGAGAACATGGCACGACATTAAACCGAGATCAAAGGGCCTGCTGTCTCCGCTAGGCAGCAGGTGCCTTCTGGGTAACCCCCCCCCCAGTCATCATCAACAGGCGGTAGAACCACTGTGTTTCCCACCCTCTCAACAAAATTCAAAAGCACCAGCCTCCGTACTAACACCTCAAAGTCACAGCAAAGTCAAAGTCAAGAGCCGACGAGAGACAAACGGAGAAGAGAAAACAAATCTTTTTTGAACGTCTTTGTAGTTCAAAAGACGGGAGTTGTCATTTTCTTTGAGTTTGCTCTTTCAAATGTTTCAAGCACCGAGTGACCTAAACCTTGAGGAAAGTGTGTCTCCTGAAAATGTATCCATCACGGCATGATGGGAGGGAGCGCGGGCGTGCTGAGGGTAAGATGAAGGCACCAGTTGATGTGCTGAGAAGGAGGGCTGCGAAAAGTAGTAATGAGTGCACCTGGACTAGATTTCTGTGCTGGGAGAACTGTTAAGAGGAGAGAAGAGAGAAGAAGTGTAGGTAAGGGCTAATTATAACAATAAAGTGCCCCCATTATCCCGGCACTGTACTGCCCTAGTGAACAGAGCTACAACAGATGGGGTGTCACAGGTAACTGTGCCAATGTGAGCCAAAGCCCTGGAGTGGATGGACCCTGGCAGGCCGCTGGTGGAGCAGCTCTGGTTAAGGGGGAGGCACAGCTGCATATCTCGCCCCCCCAGACACATGTTGACAGTGTTTCTCTAGCCCTGCCTACACTAGTCAAGGTGAGACAGCATGACACGAGAGGAGAGGGAGGCAGCGAAAGAGGGAGTGCGAGTGCTCCTCTATGATGGATAGCGCTCTCCAGCCACCTCTCCTCTCTCTCCCTCTTAGAAGGCTGGTGACTTTCCAGTGAGGCAATTATCATTGCGGAATGCATAATAGCCTAATTAATTACAGGTGTCAGCGCTGCCTTTGTTTCAGCATGGAGGAACATCATGCCAAAGCCGCATCCGCTAAAAAGAACAGCGCTGATGAATGAGCCTTGAACCGTGGTTAGAAGAGCGCAGCTGACAGAGGAGCGAACGGCGTGGAGATGGCTTGAAGTCTGCCAAACAATCCGGCGTCTGTTGCAGACAGAAGACGGATCGGAAACACATGGTGCAGAAATTAGGTCCATTATTTGCTTGATAAATCTGCCGTTGTCAATCGCAAGGGCTCGGAAGAAGATCTCAGGTAGGCCCCACGTAGGACGGCTCTGCGGTTAATTTGGCTCCAAGTAGAGGAAGAACGAGAGCGACGTTGGTGGCGGCACTATCAACAATCAAACGGCCCCCTTCACCCAGCCTTCCCTGACAAACACGCCGTATCATTTGTCCTGTCAGATTTGCCGATCTCATTCATTGTAGTGAAAAAGCCGGAAAGTAGACAATTGCCGGGGAAAAGAAACAGGACCTGCGAAGGAGAGGAGTGAATGATGGGGTGACTAGGGAGGAGAGACAAGCACAGAGATTTGTGCTCCTCTCTGCCGCAGCTAAACACAAGCATACATTTGTGCAGAACTTAATGGAACGTCACATTTAGTGTGCCAGTGTGAGCATACTGTACAGCCCGTGTGTGTGTCGGTGTGGGGGTCGTGGTGGTAGGCTGATAATCCTTCCACGCCCCCAGGCAGCGAGGGCTCATTGTAGAGTACATTGAGTCTAATAGAAGCAGGCGCTGCAGTTGTATGCAGCTTTTTTCTGCTCCCACTATGAGAGGAGTTTTTACATAATTAATGACTGTTGATGTTTCCTAGGTAGTCGCCCGGCAAATTCACTCCAGACTCGGCTGCCACCATCGTTGGTTCCACAGAGAATGAGCGACAGTAGAACAGACAGCTTACATTACAGGCATAAATAAGGCAATTTTGTACAGTGTCTTCAGACATTACTGTGAGGGGGGTTCAGGGCCAATGATTCGACTTGCTTCAGAGAAACGCTCAGAAAGAGCTTTTCTGTGTCTCCGAGTCTTCCGAGAATTTGCACTTGATGCGAGTAAAACTACTTCCTTTAGTGTTTTTTTTTTTTTTTTCATTCTGTATGCTCTTAGAGAGGCGCAGATGAAGAGGCGCCTTTTCAAAAACACTTGACGGCTCCAGACGGGCGATCATTCACATCTGCATGAATCAGTCTAATCTGAATGTCGCTTTTAATACACGTTAGTCCGGCGTAGGAGTCTGGGTTTGTACACCGCAGACCTCCGGCAGTCTGGCGAGGCCTCGGGGCCCTTTGCACATCTTGCTGGGAGGCAGTCCACATTTATACTGGAGCATGTTAAATTAAACATTTAAACACGACACCAAGGGAAGGCTATTTTTTACTGCTCCCAGCCCACTACTCATTATTAATTTGTAATAACCTTTAAGGCTTTTTGATGTCATACATATTTTACAGAGAGATATCACTCCCAGCCAGACTGGTGAGGGCCTGTCGATGACAGATCACCGGAGTGCCACTGAAATGTGGCTTCATCTGCTATAATTAGGACCAGGTGGGGGTTGGGTTCCCTGTGTGTTTGTCTATGCACCAACTCACACACAAATGTAATGACGTGTCAAAGACCAAAAAAGTGTGGAGGGTCAAAAAGAAAGGGAAAAAAAGGCATCTTTCTGGCAGTTACCTGTCCATCATTGTATACCTTTTAGATATTTATGAATGCCAAATGTGAAAGTAGTTAATTTCAGCTACATAAATCACCTGAGTGGCTGAATGCTTGAAAAGGAGGGGGGGCACATTAACACCCCACACTCTATCTCCTTCATATTCCTCCGTTAGAGGGCTGGCCAAGACCCATCTTACTGCCGCTCTGCTGGGAGGCCCTTCGTGCCCGCTGGATGCCAGCCTAAAGCTCATGTACGCTGGTGCCAACATGCCACTAAAAGCTGTAAAACAAATGAGCTCTGTTTGGTTAATGTACACTGATTGACCTCCGCTGCCAGGCATTTGATGTCATGATTGTAATGACCAGCTTTCTGCCTGATCACTCATATACAATGTGACAAGCGTGAGGTGGCGTTTCTATTTGAGTGAATGAGGACTAATCAGAGGAGATGGCTACAGCGGCACAGCTGATGTTTGCAAAAGCAGATCTCGGCAGCGATCGACAAAATGACAGCGGTCACATTTTATTAGTTGATATTTCTTAAAAGGTCAGTTAACCAAAAATTATGATTTTTTTTTAGGGATGCACCGATTTTCTAACACTCCTCTTTCAAGTAGCAATCTGGCTGCCAGCGGATAGCGACACTAATTCTTTTGTTTTGTTATTGGTTGTTCTCCTTTTTTGTGCCATGGAAGTTTGAAAGTTGTTCAGCACACTATGGACATGACATAAACAGATATTCTGATATCAGTCAACAGATGTTGTTAAAGGCATTAGGTTGCAATATAATAGTAGGTACATTTGTGAGGCATAGCTGAAGAAATGTAGTATTTCATTTAATAAAATTCTGCAGTTTCACACCTTTTTGACAGATAAAATTTCTACTTGACTCTTTAATCTCGTGGAGCATTTGCATTAGTGCTTGACAGTTTGATCAAACTTATGTTAAGTTTTAAACTAAAACTATACAGCATTTCAAAAGAAAGAAGCCAATATCACAGATTTAGAAAGTTTAACTTACTCTAGCGAGCATCTGCTAACCCTGACCTCTTGGATTCATCCATGAACCCGTTGCAGGAGTCCTGACCGCGAGGTTGGAAACCACTGAGCCACAGTTTCAACAGTTTTCTTACCAGTGTTTTTTTTTCATTTTAGCGACTTTTTTTGTCCTCTCCTCAATAAAAAGAATGTGAAATAAAAATAACAAGAGTGAGGTCCTTGGATTATCCTGAGTAATAAGGACATCGCTTCTTTTTTAATATTTCTTCGCTTTGAGGACCACCAACGAAATTCCTTCCTCATCCATTGTATGAAGGGGTGGAAGCAAATCTCACAAACCGACAACTGTGCAAAGCATTTAGATACTAAGAGGAAAGCAAAGATACTTTCAAAAATAATTCCATGAATAGTTTTTATTGATCAAATAACCTCATACAAAGTGCAGCAAACATGAACAAAAGATAAGCTCAACCTTGATGAGCCCCCCCCCCCCCCCACCCATTGCCTTTAAAACAGTACTAGTCTTCCTCGGCACTCTTGCACTATTTTCCATGGTAGAGGGCACATAGTTTGTTTTTTTACCCCTAGGCATCTTGAATAACATGCCACAGTTTTTGTTATGGATTACGGCTTTCTCAGTGTATTCTGTCTCCTCTCCTCACCGGACTCCCCACAACATCCATCAACGTACTTCTTCAGACGTGTTTTCACGCATCAGCTTTGAACGATTTCAGAAAAATCAAGCTGGGAGAAAATACCACAATTTTCCTTTATTACACATAACACACAAGAGGAAGTAGTGCACTTCAGATGGGTTCACGCTACAGAAAACGCTCCAGCCTGGACAGAGCGTGCAGGAGGCAGCACACACGACGCCCACTCAAAGGCAGTGAATGCACCAGACTATTAGCTTCACACACACAGGCTGTGAACTAGTGAGCTGGCAGGTTAAACACGGGCTATTGTCCTACGTGACTGAGTCAGAAATTTGCGCTGGTACCTCTGCGAGGTAATGTTTCGAAAACTTCAGAGCCGCACAGCATGTGTGGAAATGACATTAGAACCCGGCCATATTTCTGAGGTCATGTCGAACAATGAGTTTTGATTAGATGTCTCCCTGATGGCGTGCCTAATGGAATATAAAAATCAGAAGTGCCTAGAGCCTTTAGAATAAAACAAAAACATTGTAGATATTTGAAAACCTGTGTAAATAAAAATCACTAAAGTTAATAGACAAAATACTTCCTTTTTTTCTTTTTTACCTGAGTGAACCGACCTATTAAAGAAAGAGCCAGGAAAAATATGCTTTTTGTTACATCATTGTGAGGCAGACGTTCAGGAGTGCCAAATCAATCTTAAGCAGCCTCAGAAACAAGTCTTCAGCGAGCTTTATATATAGGCCCTCACTTTAGTGGTTATCTATTGGATGCTGAGTGTTACATAATCCTCCATATGCTCAGAGTGTAGGACAATACCGTACGGGTTATAAATAAAGAAACCTGACGCACGGCTGCAGCCACTGTGATTTGGGCAAGTTCTCACATGGGATGTCATAGTTCTGCAGTGCTAGCCCCACTGCTATTTCAGGCTCTGCCTCATTAGAACATCCACTGTGAGTGAATATATAATATATATATATATATGTGTGTGTGTGTGTGTGTGTGTGTGTGTGTGTGTGTGTGTGTGTGTGTGTGTGTGTGTGTAACTGAATCTACAAAAGATCATTCATTAGGGACAAGAGCGCATAAAGACAACGTTCACCCTTCCAGCAACCGTGCGGCTCAAGCTAAACTCCACGCGTTTGCTACACTTAAGGTAGCTGCATCTGTGCTGCCTGGTCCCACAAGGAGGTCTGCAGACCTCCATGACAGGGGCACACACGCAACCTACCACAATGACTGCAATTACCCCACATCCACTGCCTTCACCAGGGGAGTGTGTGAGCATGTGTGTAAGTGTGAGAGAGGGAACGCGAGCAACAGGACGTGCAAATATGTATGGAAGTTTGCGTGAGAGTAGAGGGGGAGGAGAACCATGCACAATATTGCATGACCGCCTGTACCTGCCTCTGTGATTGTGTGTGTGTGCCTGTGGAGGCCCTCTCACACCACAGCGGCTGGCTAATTTAGTTAGGGAATAGCTGGCTGTCCTTCGGGTGAACAGACAGAGATTGGTCTCAATATGAGATGTAATAAAACAAGCCCATCACTGGATCTCGCCGCACCTTCGGCTGTCCTTCACATGTCTCTCCAGAAGAAGACACACACCCACAAATATATACACATACACACGCTGATACACAAACACACACACACACACACACACATTTGAGTTTGTGAGCCTTTATATATAGTTCAGAAAACAGCAGAACAATTGCTGGTTTTTCCAGTTACTTTGGTTTGTCTGCAATGTGTTTGTCATTTGTTGATCACCACCATCAATAACTACAAGTATAACTAATGCCAACTGAATATCCATGAACATTTTACTTTATTTTTTATTTAACCTTTATTTATACAGGTAGTCCCATTGAGACCCAGTGTCTCATTTGCAAGAGAGCCCAGTTCCAAAAAAACATTTAAAGTACAAAAAAAAAAGGATCTAAATTCGTCTAATGTACATACATATATATCTTCAATCTAAACAAGCTGGTGAATGAAGTGATTATTTACCTCTCGCTGTTCTCGTTCAGGTCTGAGATATTATCAGGCAACAAGTGAAAAATCCGTTATTTAAGTTGATATTTTGGAAGAACTAAAAATGGCCACTCAATTAACCTATCCCCACAGTTAGGGGGATAGGTTAATTGATTAATCTAAACTGCCCATAGGAGTGAATGCGGGAGTGAATGTGAGCGCGAATGGTTGTCTGTCTTTGTGTGTTAGCCCTGCGACAAACTGATGACCTGTCCAGGGTGTGCTCTGTCCCTTGCCCCATGACAGCTGGGATAGGCTCCAGCGACCCTGAAAAGGATAAGTGGAAGCGAATGGATGGAAGAATGGATGGATGGATGGATGGATGGATGGATGGATGGATGGATGAAAATGGCCAAGCTTTAGAATCCACATGATTCTGACTTTGTCACCCAGACACCGGTTTGACTCATTCAAGCTTTTTTGTTATATTTTGTAACTTTGT
This sequence comes from Perissodus microlepis, assembly GCF_051167445.1. Taxonomy (NCBI): domain Eukaryota; kingdom Metazoa; phylum Chordata; class Actinopteri; order Cichliformes; family Cichlidae; genus Perissodus; species Perissodus microlepis. The sequence continues at coordinate 6,064,618 of NC_140472.1, read as the reverse complement.
AATATAGTGTATTATTTATTTTACTTTTGCTAATTACTGTCTCCCTGTCTTGGAGCAACAGTGACCATATAATTTCCACTTGGATTAATAAAGGATTCTGATTCTCATGTTGCATTTCCAACATGGTAGGTCATGTGGGGTGCTGCAGTGGTTAAACTAACTAGATCATGCAGTGCCTCACAGCTTGCCGCCCTTGGGGCTTCGTATCCATAAACCAGTCAGCGTACCCACGCTGAGCTTTGTCCACAGCTGGAAGGGCCTACACTGGTTCCACTGGTCTTCTTCCATTGCTCCTTGTATCTTTGTTACTGTTTATAGGGGGGACAGATGGCACCAGGATGCATTATGGAGAGCCGGTAGAGGCGCTGAGCATCATTCTCCTAGGAAGCCTTTGTGTCTGATAATCACATGAATATTTTTCTGATATGTACCACCTACTAAAACATTGTTAAAGATTATGCATCCTTTCATCCTGGCAATAGTATTCGGTGGATTCTTTCATCAGGATACTGGAAACACTATTCGGGAATAGTTTCAACGTGTCTGTCTTGGTCTCCACATACCCAAGATCTCAATTCAGCTCAACATCTGTGGGAAGAACAGAGGCCTCAACTCCATACGTAACAAGACCTTCTGGAATCTCCAATTACTCACAGGTCCTATTGTCACAGGTTGGCCAATTAAAAGTTTTGTCAAAGGATTAGCCATTTCTTTAATTGTCTTAATCTCATTACAGTATTATAATCTAATGTAATCTATTCATGTATCGGATTCAAATTACTGCAGCTATAATTTTGCTGTAATGAAATGTTTACAACTTCTTGGTTATAGCAACCAACTGTAGGAAAACCAGGCCACCCAGGCAGTTCTCCCGTCTCCTTATCTCACCCTGACTGACTAACAGTGCCTCTCTCTTTGGGACTGGAGCACGGGCGAGCGCCTTCATTCCACCTGTGCTCCCGTTTGGCTGCATCTGACTCCTGTTCCTTCCTGCCAGCTGCTAGCGTCCAGAGCCAGACGACCAGCAGCTTTTTCCTTTTTGGCTGTCCCCTTAGCCCCACTCCACAAGAAGAGCTGGAACTCTCCCGCTAAATCCACAGAGACCCAATTACAGGGACTGCAGGAGAAATGACGAGGAGATGCAAAGTTACTCTGCTTTAATTGAGAATGTGTTTAACATTCTCCTCAGGCCACCGTGGCTTACGTCTCTGATGAAACACAGAGCCCTGCAGTGGGACTTTAAAACATATATCTGTTTGTGACAAAGGCAAAGCAGACTCTGATCTGTGGGCTTAAGATATTTTTGGGGGGGGGGGTGTATGTGTGTGTGTGTGTGTGTGTGTGTGTGTGGGGGGGGGGGGGGGGGGGGGGGGGGGGGGGGGGGGATTTAGGAGGTCGCACTTCCAGTAGAAAATAGGAAAGGAAACGAGGAGGTCTCTTAAAAGTGTTGGCGCTGATTTGTGATCAGGACGCAACACTTTAATGTGGGGCGTACATCAGAAGAGAGTTACTTCACTTGCAGCTGCTGGTTTTAATAGAGCCACATGTTAATTAGCATTGTAGCTAATCCCATATTAAAGAGACCCAAACTGTCAGGTCACATTATAAACAATCGGTCCTAATGTTCGTGCATGTGACATTTGGAGCTGCTATCTCTTCTAGCAAAATGTTCCCTAGGTACTAATTGGCCTACTTTACGCTGTCTTTCTTTGAATTGCCACTTTCTTTATCATTTAGGATATTAGCCTTGACAAGCATCATCTCATATACCATAGGCTCACTAAAACTGGAGATGAGGTGCATCTTTTTTTCCTTCTTTTTTTTTTGCAGAGGTACAGCAAAAATGGGAATAAATGTTTTATGCTAGCATGTAATACTGCGAGATCTACCTTCATGGGATATTAAATACAATTTGAAAGAAGAATAAAAAGTTCAAACACTTAGCCAGCAGCAAAGTAAGTGTAACTTTTCACCGCTTGCATTATTTAAGATAGGCTCCATCATTTTATCAATCTATCGATCTCGCACCAGAAAGATGAAAATGGAAAAATAATGAGGCCGATGAATGCTGTGTAAAGAACATCAATGTGCAAAATTTAATTATCTGTGCTGGAAAGAGCAGAGAAAATGTGTCGGCTGTTTTCTAAAACAAAAAGAAAGTGAAAAAAGGAGCAGTTAATATTTTTCCCTCTCTGCATATTTTAATTACCAGATCAATCATAACTTCGTACTGCAGCACTGCAGAGAAAAGAAAATTGCAAGTCTAAATGAAAAACAATAGATTTGCTTTAAAGTCTTCACTCTTTTGAAGTCTAAATTAAAATTTCAGGTACCTTTACAAGAGCCTTCTTCAGAAAGTTATGATATTTAATTAGCATGTTTAGATTTTGCTGAAATTAAACTTCACAGCCGAGCATCATGTGAAATGAAGACTGGTATTCCCAGGCTTCAGGTGTGGGGGTGGGGATGGTGGGGATGGTGAGGGGGAGGCCACTGCAGATGAACAGTGGGAATTAAATCACTTCGGCACGTGAGGCCTGTGTATCCTCTGACAGAAGCTCATGTTCTTCTGACTTGTGCTGACACCGGCCTGATCCGGTGCCGGGTCTCTGTGTTCAGTGGAGGGGAGAAACAACTTTACTCCGACTGTGTCTGTGCAGCTCCGATTCTGCGCCTGAAATCAGAGAGTCGTGCCGTAGAATCGACGGAGCAGCTCTCCCGTTCCGCCTTTTTCCTCTTCACACGAGCTTTTCCTGGTTGTGCGAGCACTGATGTTTATTTCTCTTGGCACGTCCTCGCCGGCACTGAGCCACCGATTTCACACATTTTTATTGGCTAATTTGACTGTGCTCTTGCCAGCAGCTGAGAGTGAGCCAGGACTCGGAGAATCTCAGAGACAGTGCTGCTGCTGTGGTTCGTCCTGCTGCTGCTGCTGCTGTCTGACTTAGGGTGCCTGGAGGGAGCAGATGAGGAAACAGAGGCGTTCACCTGCCTCGTAACCAGTAGCTGACCATGTTAAGACCGAGGCGAGCTCAGTCTTAGAAACTGCCTCTTGGATTAGTTACTGTGTGCTGCTGGTGAGTGTCCAGTCAGGGATGTGATTGCCTGTCTGTTAAGGTGACAGGGGTTTAGAGGAGGGGATGTACACCCAGTCAGACATCCAATAGGAGCGCTACAGCCGGCGCTATGCGTGCGTCCATCCTCAAACATGGCTAACATTTGCACAGCAGCGGCAGTCAGGCGTGATGTCTCTGGGCTCTGAGGTTTGTGCTGTCAGGACGGTAGAAATTAAACCTGGCACTGCAGAGCAGAATGTGCTGAAACTCATCAATTCCACATGGCTAGAGAGCCAAGTGCCTATTTATAACAACCCCCCCCCCCTCTCTTCTTTACCTGGTGTGCATCCCTGACTCTAAACACGCATCCATAATGATGAATACACCCAACTGGGACGCTCCGACAGGGCATCAGTCAGGACAGGAAAACAAACACGCCAACACACACACACACACGCCATCAGATCACAGCACAGCAGAGGAGGGATAAGACTGACACTGGGAAGGCTGATGGAAAGGTTGAGGCGTCTCAGCATAAAAACACCCGGCAGAATCACAACAATCAGTCACCACACAGGAAACAAACAAGGGCAGTCAGATATATTAAACTTCTACAAAAGGCCCAATATGGAGCTGAAAGATGGTGCAGCGCTGGTGAAACGCTGCCACCCAACTACTGGGTTTGTTTATGTTGTCATTTACTGAATTAATGATATTTCATTTTAAAAAGGTACTGTCTGAGCTTCTGCCAAGCAGACGGATGGTAAATTCTTAAGCTATAAATTTGGCCAGAAAAAAAAAAAGTGCTCACCTCTGCAGACAGAAAACATACGTAGCAAGCATATTTAAAAAGAAAACACAACCTGTGTTTTCTGTTTGGATCTGCGAGATAATGATTTCTATTTTTGTCCATCTCGTGGAAGGCTTTTTCTGTTATAGCCCTCAGTTTTATTTTATGAGAACAAACTGGTTTGGTACAAAACTGGCAGTGTTCACCAATTCTATATTTACTTGTAGCTAGCAACAAATCCCGACCTATACGAGTCACCTAGAAAAAGTAATTTGTCCATATCAAGCATTAACCTCCAGTTCTGGGAAATGAAGCGTTTGTCAAAACTGCAGTTCCTCTAGTGGCCACTTGAGGCTATCTTTAAGGAAGCTGCGGCTCTCTTCCACAGCATGTCTTTTATCCTGTCTTCCTTCTCTCACCCCAATTGGCGCAGCAGATGGCCCCGCCCCTCCCTGAGCGTGGTTCTGCCGGAGGTTTCTTCCTGTTAAAAGGGAGTTTTTCCTTCCCACTGTCACCAAAGTGCTTGCCATAGGGGGGTCATATGACTGTTGGGTTTTTCTCTGTATGTATTATTGTGGGGTCTACCTTAAAAAATAAAGCGCCTTGAGGCGACTGTTGTTGTGATTTGGCGCTATATAAATAAAATTTAATTAAATTTAATTGAATAAACTTCCATGTTAAAATGACAATTACAATAAACATTTTTGGTCTTTATAACTAATGTACTTGATAGCAGGTAGATTTTTATTTTTATCATTCATTTAAATCCTTCATAAGCCTTACAAGTTTACATTGCACATTAACAGCATGCCCTCTTTGAGTGAAAGGTGAATGCTGACACAGCTGAATGTCTTTTTGTACCAACAAACCACCCAGGAAGTGCATGCTTTTGGGTGAGGGTAATTCTACTTTCTCTAAGAAATATCAGTATCTTCAGAAAAAGGCTATTTATTCACTGCTCGTGTACAGGACTTGGCATTAGACGAAATGAAGTTGCATTGTTACAGCAGGATACAGAGCATTTGATCCAACATCCACATATAAGCTTGTTCATCTCTGATTAATCGTGATCGATAAAAGTAAACTTTAAAGTAATAGAAACTGAAACAGTGAGTGAATCGAGGTGCATTACATTTGGCTCAAAGCAGCTTTTCTGCACTGATGTGGAGAACATGCAAGGCCATTCACCCTCAGGAGATGCAAAGGACGTAGAAGACTCAAGAAGGTATTATCTAATGTCCAATTACACTCCCACGCCCCCTTACATCCCTCTCCCTCTTGGCTCTCCCTTCTCTCTCCTAACTTCCTTACTCTCACCTTCATTCCCTCTCCTTAGCATGAAAAGGACACAAGCGATAAACTGGGAGCAGAAAGCCGGTGGTTTACATGGCCCCGGAGCCCATTATGTTCCCCACAATAGGCTGGAGGCCGGTGCGTGCTATGAATAGGTAATGGCCTGGAGATCCTGGGCCTGGCCTGCTGCTCAATGAGCCTAAGACAGCCGAGCAGGAGACAGGCATTAGAGATACCTCGTCGGCCCAGTATGGAGCAGCCTGGTCATAGCCGGGGGGGAAGCATGGGAGGATGGGCGAGTGGGAGTGAGTAGGAGGGTGTCGTAAATGCCCCTTACATAAGGTAGGGCATGAATAATAACACAAAGGGAATATTCAGAGGTACCTGGGAGGCACAGATCTGGTTCACTGGCACAGAAATATGAGCCTATAATGTACAAAGAAATCCACACTAGCTTGCTTTTAAAACTGTACGTAGTCTACTAGCAGCTTTTTATCAGACTGTATGACTCTGCAGCTCACTCATTCCGACACCACCTTCCCAAGTTAGCCATCCACTCATGCAATCTGTACCTAATAACCGCAAGGTTTAGCCCATGATGAAGATCTGTCTTCATTGAGCTGGAAAAGCTGTAGCGTCGCCGAGCATTTTTCCTAACGGCGCAGTCCCTCATCTATGAAAGTGCCATAGAGCCCCTCAGACAATTAGGCAGGGAAAAGCTTTATGACCGTTAGACTCACTCAGCGAGCGGCACTCTCACTGCCAGCACCGCCAGGAGCGCTGGCTCGTGCAGAAAGGTAATTACGGAGCCTCTCATAATGACACAGAGGAAGCTTGCGTCATAACACCCACAGCCTTTTATCATAGCGCTGTAATTAATTATCATCCTTTACTCTTTGATTCATTCCACTATTCATAACATATTCATACATTCAAGAGAAATTATCATTTCCTTCAGGAATTAATCAAAAAGGAGGAAAAACTGGTCGGCTCTCGATGGATGATCAAAGATGGTGGTCGTCTACCTCGCCGCGTGGAGTGCGGGAGGGCAGCTCAGGGCGAGGTATTATGGGCAAAGGTCTCCACTCAGCTCTTATACTCGTGGACAAATTATCTGCAAGAAGCCTTAAACGAGGATGAAAATGCAGTTGCTGAAGCTTTTAACGACAAAAACAAAAAAGCACTAAAGCAGATATGACAATCCAAACAACTGTTTTGTCTTTTTTATTGCACATTTCTGGTGCCGCTCTCCAGCATGAAAGGTCATATTACCAGCACAGTCCACCTTTCCAGACAAGACACAGCAGCCATTTTGAGATGTCTTAATTCATTTGAAAGAGACCTCCAAAGCTCACACAGAAAAACAAGCAACCACAACAACAACAATATACATGAAAACATTGTCTTCCCTCACATCATCATTTTTAGCACCTCAGGGGAAGAAATGGCACAGTTAGACTCATAAACAGGTGTCCACCGGCCCCCAGCTCGCACTGCTTTAATAGCTGTTTGATGTTTTTGATGTCTAGTCAGCTCGATCGTACCTTACTGCTTGATAATGAGGGCCAATAATGATTCCTGAGCTTGAGGGGTTAATGGCATGTAACCGGCAGAGCTGCTAATTACACGTTACAAACTATTTATCAGAATCTCCATCTGCGCAAGCACCACAACTCTCATTGTGCACGCTAAATTACTCTACGGATTATCATTGTAAAGCAAGTTTCAGTAATTAGGGACCCATACTGCTGTTTTCTTTTTCCGAGATCGCCGAACGACATCAAGAGGAGAGGAGAGAAAAATAGAATGAGTGCTTAATTTGGGCCTGATATTCAGATTGTCCGGATGTGAGGAGGAATCTGCCTCTCTCCTGCAAACATACCAGGAATCACGGTTTGTCCTGAGGGGAGTTTATACTCTAAAGTGAGAGGGAGGTGTAAATTGCACTGAGAAGCCCGCGAAGTCTCGGTGAGAGTCGGCGAAGTCTGTTTTTCCTGTATGTTCAGATGGCAGCGAGAGCTCTGAGAGAGAGAGCTGTGTGAACAGCGCGGTCCAACGGGCCCCGGCTCTCCAGCGATCGGTTATTTGAGAAATAACTGTCATATCCCTCAGCCCCAAAGGTGTGCCTGAGACCATGGAGACGTGTACCATCTCCTCTTCTTCGCCGTAAATTTTTATTAAAATTACCTTCTTAATAAGACAGTGTTCATTATAAAACCAAAAACGCCGGTCTCCCAGGGCCCTGTGGATTAATAAGGACAGCGGTGTATTTTAAGCCGTAAACTCAGCTCCTCACTGTCCTTAATCTCCTTCCTACTTCACAAGGCCAAATTAACACCTCTCCTCAGCTCTGACGGGACCTCATTAGCAAACTTCCAGGGAAAGAAAAGAGGAGAGCAGAACGAAAGGAGAAAAAAAAAGAGAGAGGAGAAGAAGGAGGGAAGCGACCAATGACAGCCACCAGCTCTGGGATTAACCCTTTCTCCTCCTCCAGCTCTGCGGAAAAACTAGGTCGGCAACGTGTTTCTAATCAGTCGCCTGGTTAGTGATAATTAGAAGGCGAGATTGGACGGGAGAAGAGAGGGAAAGTGGGTGGGGAACATTGAAATGAAAAAAGAAAAGAAAGGGAACCTGTCATGTCGCAAACACTTCAAAGGAGCCGACTTCTCCTTTAGAAGTGGCATGATGAGGGTCCAAATACCAAGAGGCACTCCTCTGGGCCTCCGAACTGCAATGAGGGAGGGGAGGAAAAGGGGGGCAGGGACCCAGTTTTTTTTCCTCCTCGCAAGTATGCATCCTCACACACGCACACGCAGAACACGCCGGGACTTTTCTACAGTTCACCACCTGTACAGTGCACCTGCAGGGGAGCTTCGGTCTATCCCAAACCACACAGCCAAATAAGCACATCCAACTCCAACCTTCCCTTCCACTTTCTCCCCCTGCAGCAGCAGCAGGTCGAGGTCCCACGGCTTACACTGAGGTCGAACAGACTACCGCTGGGTAAAGTTCACAAGCCTCTGCAAGCTGTTTGACATTACCAATAAGGTCAAAGTGTATCAGAAAAACACCAGAGGATTAGATTATTATGGTGTGCTTAGTTGCCTGCTGCACCCTGCGATCAAAAAATAGCTTTTTTGCTTTGCAAGCTGGCTTACTTATAAATGTGCAGAACACGAGCCTGTGGTAGTTACACAAGAGAGACCAAGAGGTACCCAGAGAGGCCTGCAGCTAACATGAAAAAAAAGAAAAAAATCATTGCTCATTATCAGCCATCTATTTTATCTACTATGAAACATCTCGAGACTCCCAGTTGTCAGACATCAATGGTGCTTAAATTAATCCTTTGGGTTCCTGTTTGCACAATAAAGATATGGAAGGGTGCTTCTGATATTTGTGGAACTTTACAGTCGGAGTAATTGAATTAGCACAGAAATCAACCACAGGGTGCTGAATGTGATAGCTCCTGCCAGAAAACACGCTTACTTGGGCATAGTCAATTATAAAGCATTAAAAAGAAGCTGCCAATAATCGCTTCCAAGAGATCTGAACAATCCATGCCGAGTGTTCTAATGTTTACCGATGATGAGGCTTTCAGGTTAGCGCTGAGCGGGAGTTTAGAAGGGGGAGAACGAGACTGGAAACATATTTGTGGTATCATTTCCATAAGCCTCTGCTTCGTGGACCATAATGCAGCTCACAAATGTGATTTATGACCTTGGTTTAATGGCTAGAGCAGAGTCTTGGTAGGTATCAGATGACTTTTTCAATATGGCGACGTCAGAGGGGGCACGCTGAATGCACCATCACAACAGGAAATGAGGGCTTGTCTCAGCCAAGAAAATATGAGAAGCCAGATATCTGATCATCTAATGGCAGATAGATGCTACTTCACTTTGACAGAAAAGGCATCAGTCAATAAGCACCAGATGAGCAGTAACATGAAAAGCACGCCATGGATTCCTTGCCCTATCAATCAAGTGTTTCTTTCCAGGAGCACAGCGGTCTGCTTTGGTCAGTGTGCTAAGCAAGAGTGTCTCCTTTCAGTAGATTATAATGTTGTGCAGACAAAGCCTCAGACATCGTCGATAAAAGCGCTGAATCTGCTAAATCCGCTGCTGAATCAGTGATCCGTAACATGCAAAAGTCGTGCGACTCACCTGGGCTTGGAAACTCTTGAGAACAGGTGCCACCATCTCCCGGACTTCCTGTGTACAGACAAAAAAAAGTAAACTCTGTCTCAGCACTTTGTCGTTTTTGCACACACTCCACCTGTCTACCAGTCCCAGTGCGGCACAAACATAAGAAAGAGCACGTTAATGGATTCTCACCACAGCTTCCCTCACACTGCACGTGTGCTGCCGGTGAGTTACGTCGTAATGGGGTGTGAGTATTAGTGGTTAAACCTGAAGAGTTTGAGTGGGCATGTTTCAAAAGTGGGGCTTTCCACTAGCTAGAGATCCAGACGTGTGCGAGCTCTCGCAGCCTCAGGTAAGGGGATTGTGCTGCCAGTGGTGACAGCCTGATCCTGTCTTAAACGCCTGTATTATACTGACAAGATTACAGCAGCGCACTACAGGCTGAGATAGGCAGGCAGCATAGCAAATAGCCTGAAGGTTAATTTATAAAATATAAAAATATTCCCTTTGAATTCAGCCTACATGCCAATAGTTGATCATTTCAAAGGAAGATGATGAAAAAGGACTAAATCATATCTGTAGCTCTCTTAGGTTTTGCTTTTCATGTACTCGGTTCAATCTACCTTAATTGCCATTTTGCTTTACAAAAGCAAGGTGCATCGAGGTCTCAGCACATTTTTAATGTAAAGCAGAAGAACATCAAAATAAGTGATGTCTATATAGCTTCTTAGTAGGTATTAAAAATAGCCCAGAACATAAATAATGACACATGAAATTCTACATGTTGTTAAAATCTTATTGTGATGTATTAAGTGTAATGGTTAGGACAGATTGACATCCGCCCCTTTTAGTAGAATTTAGTAGCGTCTGAAAGTATGATTAGTCAGGATGTGACAAAAAAATGCTCTCTTTCACTTTTTCTACTCTTGGTCCTGCATGATGTCAATGCAAGGGGATATCCCTGTTGTAGTCACCTGAGCCATACACCTCTGGATGTAGGAGTTCAAGCCCCACCCACCTGATGTTCAAACCTCTTGTAGTCAGAAGAAAGTTTTCTTAAAGGGAGGGGGAAAACGGCTCGCTTCAGACAGAAGATAAGATGAGCTCAATAAAGATTATATTTTAACTGTGAATTATGCAAAGCTATTCAGGTCCAAGAACACAAATATGGAACTAGAAAATGAGCATAACGGGTCCTGGTTAAATAAGATATTTTTAGTACCTCTAAATAATGACAAGACAAGAACTGATCGTAAACAGAAGAAATATTATAGCTTACGTTCGCTTCAAATGACATTCACATTCCAGTACTTACACTGAAAGATGCATTGCTTGTGTTTAATAGTTTCTCTCGGTGGTGCTAACCACAAAGAGATCTCATATCTGACTACACTGTAGTTAATGCAATGAAATTTCATTAAGGAAAGCTATTCAGAACTGGTTCCAGATTGTCCAGTTCATCAGAATCATATGGCTCCAAGTGCATCACTCCTTTTTACCAGTGCCAACATGTTTCTTTTGACAGCTACATATTGAAAAATAATCAACATTAGCTTTTAATAAGTGGGGCACACCTCAAACTTTTTTTCTCCTTTAGTTTCTACACTGTGTTCAAAACTCTAACATAATAAAAACTGTTTTGTTGTGGCTCAGCTGAGAAGAATCAATAACAGTATTGGTATCATAAAGTCTTATCAATATCTATTGCCAGTCCTCATTCTACGGCAGCCCTGAGAGGTCAAATGCATTGCAACTTAAGAAAACGTCAGCATATAGAAAAGCTACCAAAAAAACTACACACACAAAACAAGAGAAAAGATAAAATGCAACTCAAGTGTTTCTGTGGAGACGATAACGTGACAAGCTGCGAAAGTGACAAGCTAACAATAAACGGCTAATAGCAAACACGTAGCTACAGTATTACATGAACCATGTGACCTTACCTTTGTCTTTTTCTCCCTCACGGCACTGATTAATCCTTCTTTTAAGCGTGTCTCAGCGGCGCAACCCTTCACATGTTTTGGTTTCTGTCACTTCTGCAGCTGTTTTGTCACCTTAATGTCTCCCCCCACCCCCAAAACATCTGTTGTGCTTTGACTCTCAGGGCCACCGTATCATTCGCTTTAAAGTCTTAATTAAGGAATCTCATCATTGGCAAACAACAACTTCAACATTTAAATTTGACTTTGGCTTAAGGTAGAACTTTTTTGTTTGTCCCTCAACAAGAAAATCTAAGAATTACAGATTAACTATTAATTAAGAAATAAAATAAAGAGGGAAAAATAGTGCTGGTGGCAAGACAGCAGAAGGAAGGAAGTAGCAAGAGGCTATATGAAAAGATCAATGCAGAGTCAGTGGTCCACACCGCTTCAGCTGAAGACAAACAGTGGATGTAAAGAAACACAAAGCTATGAGATTACATGTGAGATTATGGCTAAGAACCTAAAAGGGCCTGCTTCATCACTGTAGCAAACTTTAGGGATGCTACTTGTATGTTAGCCTAGCTTTGGAGTAAAATACACAATTTATCTGAGCATCAGTTTTGTTTTTTTTTAGCATGAGCACATTTCACGTTTGTGTACAGCATGTGTGTAAACATATGTTGAGAAATATCTTGGGTAATGTGTATATGTAATAATATTCTAATTAGCCATGTGCTTGGTTATGGTAATTAGCCATGTGGAGCTTTGTTTTAAGAGACTGCAAAACATGCTATTCTAGTGAAAGCTGTTAGAAGAGAGTTCAGAAAAAGAATGAACTGAAGATACATCAGACTAACGGAGTTCACTTGTTGTTAAAGGAAAGGAAAGTAGCTGCTTTGATAGCTCAGTGTATATCACAACTTATGTCTGGTTCTGTATTGTAACATAGAACCAGAGACAAAGTAGTGAACCCTAACAGGCGGGATGGTGCAGAGGGGGATGCGTCCTAATCAGCATTCATCACATTGTTTAGTCAGAATCCCTTTCCTTAATGGGTTTGGAGAGACACCTGTTCCTGATCCATCACATAAACCTGGAGATATATCAACATCCACTGCCAACTCTGACACCAAGATAACTTTTTCATAAAGTGGTGCTTTAGCTTTGGAGTTGAAAGCAACCAGCACAGTCGTGCTTTTTTTTTTTTGCAAATGAGCCCCCTCACCTCTCATCGCACCAAGCCAGAGGCTAATACTGCAAGGCCTCAGCATTTAAATATTAACTGATCTACTGGAAAGGGGAAGCGAGGAGGCTAACCCTGATTTCTCGCAAGTGCTGCGCACTGTTAACATACAGTATGCTAATGCAGGCTTTACAAGAGAAATAATTCCCTGTTCAAAAAGGTATGTGTGGGGGCTTGAGCAGCTGCAGTGATGCAGACAGTCAGTACCTGCTGAGGTGAAGATGAGCAAAATGGCACATAGTTGAAATAATGTAGGGGGGTCATATGTGTGTATGTGTGAGACAGTGTAGGGGGGGGGGTGGCAGACTCACCTCAGGGACATTTCTCTTGAACTCTCTGCTCAGCTCTACCAGGTGCTTGTGGGAATGTTCACTCTCCTCTTGTCGACCCGCCAGTTCAGACGCTGCAGAGTTTAGCTCCCTCTACAAAACACACAAAAGACAGACAAACGGTGAGACGGGGGGAGAGAGAAACAGAGCGAGGCAGAGAGAGAGAGAGACGGCACTTCAGGGAGCCGGCCAAAGCTCATCCAGTAAAGCTTAAGAGTGTACATAAATAAAAATACACTGCTGAATATTAACAATGTAATCCTTCATGATCTCACAGCAGTAATACTTACAGCTAGCCCTGGCCCATAAATAATTAAGCCAAAATAAATCCAATGCCTACAGTAGCAGAAGGCCTTTTAGATAATCAGTATTTGAAATAATCAATACGCTTGCAACGGCTATAGAGCGCCAGTGAGCGAATGGGGTGAGAGGGTGGAGGGTGAGAGAGAGAGCAAGGGAGGGAGGGGGTCACGTGTTAAGGCCCAATAACCTGACAAACACCCTTATAAACAAATGGAGCTTCCTTCTGAAATGAGTGGCTGTTTTTTACGCCCGGCCGAGACCTGATTCAAACACACGAGCGCCTCACATGCTGTAGTAATTACCACAGGTCAGATCTATTTTCAGCCTCTTTTCCATCTCTCGCCCCCATCGCCCGCACCAATCTTTATATTGATCCCGCTCAGATTTTCAATACGCGACAGCAGCCTCCATAGCTTTAAACCACATTACCCTTTTTGCTACAACAACGGGCCCCAATTGCTATTCCATTAATGTCACATCGGTTGCTTACATATCTGTAGTCATAGCAAAACGAGAGCTCCGCCCTGCCGACATGTCTGATCCGCTATGCATAGCTGCCTGTGCAGTAGGCCCCTTCATCAGAACCTTGCATTCACCGTGGACTCAGCTGCACCACATGCCATCCGCAAATCCAATATTATCGATCAGTCATCCAATTCCCGGCTCTTTCAGCAAACAGAAAAAAAGGGAGAAAGCAGATTTGAACTCTGCTTTCCTACACCGAGCAGTGAAACAGACAGCAGTGTATTCCTCTTAGTTTGGACTGTGATTATCAGTAATTGACGAGGATCTTCTTCTCTTGTAACTGCTGGGTTACAATATAAAAAGTGGAGTAGGGGATTCAATTACCACTGCGAATTTATATATGACGCCGGGAAATTAAATTGACTGTGTTTTAATTAATCTGCAGTCTTACTTAAAGGCAATTTAATAAATCATAACACGACAAGGAGGAGAGGGAAAAAAGTCAGATAATGGAAGGATGAAGCTTCCAACCAGCCGTGGCCTCGTGGGATGGTGACAGCCTGTCGGTTGGAGAAGCGGTCTGTTAATTGAAGGGCTGCTGGTTCAAGTCCCTGGACTGGCAAGTCAAAAAGGGGCTAAAGTAGGAATGTGCACTGTCTTAAGCGAGATGCTATACACTGAGACTAACGCCACAACTTTACCAATTTGTCTACAAGAAAGGTACCTGACTGATGCTATCGCCTTGGCAGTAAAAGTTTGTTGTGACAGCATGCAAGCCTTGAGGACATTTACAACCTTGGCGCTGTATTGGCCAAGGTCCATGCTCCTGAGATGTGACGAGCAGCGTCCAATGTCAAAGCTACAGCTTTAATGCCCATCAATCCACCCCAGGTTCCTCTACAGGAGGTTATATTAAACTTATCCCACTAACTCTTTCTTCTCCAACCGTCTTAGCCTATAAAATGTTCCACAGAAGTCCATTTAAATGTTAGGTATGGCATTATTGTATGTCACAAAACTATAACAGCATTTTATTCTTTCTGACTTCCTGACTCTTTCGTTGGCGTTCAGCCTCAATGCAACACTGAATCTTTAAATTTGTTCAATCAAAACAACACTTTCAGTCATTAAAAGGTTAAAAACCATACAACTAAGGATGTACTGATCCATCACTCCAACATCACTATCAGCCCATTTATCAGCCCAGTTGACATATGCAATGAAACAAGCGAAAGCCAAGCTGGGGTCTAAAACTTTCAATTTAACTTTTTTGTGTGCCCTAACATGTAAAAAAATAAATAAATAAATAAACAGATTTAATTCATGCAGCTTTGTTTATTTTCTATAGATCTTAAACTTGAACTGTCGAACTGTGTCCAGTTGTTGAATTATAGTAATTTTATAACAACGCACATGGATAGTCATGTGTAACATGTTTGTAAAGGATTTAATTTCTGACAAAAACTTCACTTTCCAAGAAATCGGTGATCGATCACTGAACACAGAGCGTCATCGCCACAGGCTAAAGACGGAAAAGTCACAAGCATCACTACAAGGGGGCAAATGTTCCTGACTGGCCAGGTTGCACCTCCAGGCATGTGCTGCTGTGCTAAGCTGCAGTTTTCCGCTCATAGCCAAGAGGTTTGCTGGATGAAGATTTTTAGCAAAATATTGAAGTTAACAAATATTGGAAAGTCTGGTTCTTCTCGACTGCATCATTTCTTGGTTGTTTTTGTGGCAGCAGCCAATCTCTGTTAGCGTCTTTGCTCATTTTTCCCCATATGCATCGCATATTGAGATTGATGTTTATCATTTGTGTCACTTTAGCAAAAGCTAAATCTAAAAAAAGAAAAACATTTTTTTAAATGTATTTGCTATCCTGGACAGAAAGTAAAAGCACTGGTATAGACAATCGACCAAGTTATTTTAAACATTGGCATTAGCATCAGCCCAGAGTTTCACTACAGGTGATGCCATAAATATATAAACACATATAAAATTATATTTTTTCACTGTTCACAAAGCCTTAGATGAGACTGTTCTCATGTGGTATATATGCAACATATAAACCAGTGGCCAACTGAACAGATTAGGTGCACGCAAATAAAGAAATAAGACGAGCTAGAAGATACATAGTGCAATACGGTAAGTCAGATTAATCAAGTGTAGTTTTGTCTTTTAACCCTCTCGAGGCAGGCGTTGCCGATTTGCAACAGTTAAAAACTAACAACCTGATTACCCCACATACATATTTTATGAGTTTTTTTTACTCAGAAGTACCACTGCAGGACTTGGTTGTGCATTAGCAACAAAAAGTTTAATTTGAGCCTGAGAAGGTTAAGGAAGACTGCTAACAATACGAATAATAGACATTGCATTTTATTCTGGGTCAGTTGTTTTCATAGCTAACTGCGGTTATTTTCTATGTGTGTCTGGGTCTGTGTGAAATTGCTTTGCATTAATACGAAAAAAACTAAAGAAAAACTTAAACTGCAGCAATGCAATGTGTAGTTTTCAAGTAATGACAGATCAAGTTGAAGTCAATCATGCCTAAAAGGCTGCGTGCCTTGTATTTATACCAAAGACCAACGTAACATGTTTGAACATCTACCCTTGTCAAAACGTTCCAATATTTATGATACGTTTGGTGAGAAGGAAATGTGTCTTTCCTTGTAAATCGTGCTGTCACAGAAGGAAAAAAAAAAAAGAAAGAAAAAGGGCATGGCTGTACAGGATAAGGCGACAGGACTTTATAAATTCCTGTTAGTCCTCACAGTCCATCTGGGATGAGCCTTCCTGGAGATTAGAGAGTCGGCTTTCAGAAGCCGGCCAACCTCCACTAGATTCAAATGGCCCTAGACTGGCTAATCTTGCCAAGAGAAAATTCCTCAAGAAGTGACTTTGAGTGGATTTTATAAGTACTTAAGATATAACAGTGTGGTTTTTCTGAGTCTGCCCGTGCGTCAGTGGCTTCGCCGTAAAGCTGGGCTCACTTTTATTGCAGCTCAGCTGATGAGAATGGTGGATACTCATGCAGTATGCAAGTCAAACAGTGCAGTCATTATGGCACGGTTATTTTGAAAGCATCCCCACAGTTTCTAGACCATTACGAGGGAGGGGAGCCTGGGCAACAGCCCATCAAATGAAACCTACTGCCTGTCTTTCTGGAAAGAAGTGAGGCAGAACAGACGGTTTGCTACTTTGGTTGTCTTGTTCAGACTGATGATGGGAGAAACTCACAATATAGTGTTGCTGAAATAGCAATGCTATCTCTGGAGACAAAAGATACTGAGGTAGACTTTTCCTCTGCTTCCTAATCAGATGTGATCCGTTTCAACCTACAACCAGGGGACCTTCAAGATCCCTGATAAAATTCACTTATCTCCCTTCATTATGTTGGGCTTCATCCTTCACAGGATCAATTGCATGAACATGTAGATTTCTTCGTCTTAAAAAAAGAGGAAGAAAAGGCAAGTTGCAACAAGCTGTGCAAAGAGGAGTTTCTCAGTAATCATTTGACAGGTTTTAAAAAGGGCGATTGGGACCAAATTTTCAGTGTGTGGCAGTCAGGTCAATACAGAGCTCCTGTCATTAAGCCTGTGCCAGTCAAACATCCAGCCATAATTGATGAGTTTCCCCTGGGAGGGCGGAGCTGTCACTGGGACCAGAGGAGGCAGGAAAGAGGGATTTTGAGAATGGAACCAGTCCTGGTGTGCTCCCATCGATACGTGAGAAGAAGGCAATCTTGGTGACTCGAAAACAAAGACCAAGAAAGAAGGAGCTTAGTGGTTTTAACAGGCTAGATCTGCACCCTATTGGCAGCCTGTAAACGGACTAGCGGCTCAATGACCAGCTAAACACAAGGGAAGGAAAAAATAGCTGTGAAACCATGACTCACATATCCTTTGGCTTACAAAAGCAGACTGTGGCCTTCTGACACTGACCAAAGACGGACCCCATAGTGGAGCCATCAGATGATATGATAAAGCAGCTGTTTATACTACATTAAGAGGTCTGAGGTTTATGCAAAGCGTGTTGCAGCGAAGGCTACAGGCACAGATCCTTTCAGACTCCATAGGGTGAGAGAAGCAGGCAAGAAACTGGAGGTTAGAGGTGGCAAGAAATCTGACAAAAAAAAAGGACAAAGCGAGTATGTTATGTTTCTTTAAATGATGATTCTACGCAAAGGGAAGTTGGATAAAAGCTAATTAACACAATTGTTCTTGACAAAAAAAAAAAGTGGAGCAAAATGATGTGCTGTAGCAATCTGTGCAAGCAGGAATGTTTTAGGTAAAATCCGGGACTCGCTAATGTGTTATGTTGGAGTAGATTTGACATTGATTCATTAAACCTAGCTCATCTTGATTACATCTGTGGTGGTAAGCTATTTTCTGGCCTTTCACAAAGACAAGCCGTGGTGGAAAATGTTGACAACTGTGCAAAAAAAAGAAAACTAGCAAGGTACTGCATTGAGGTAGACTGAGTCAAAATCACTATTGTGTGCAGTGGGCTTGGACAGCACAAATTAAAGAGGGAAAAAATAGGAAGGAGGAGGAGAGAGGGGAAAATGCAGATGGGGGTATTATTTTTCTTTTTGTATCCCATCTAATTGCAATCATAGGCAGATGTCTGAAAGTGTGACAGCATCAGCAGAATTGCTGCTGAGAGCACAGAATCTTTGTCTAAAAATAATCAGACATTCTGTGTGCTGCTGTTTGTTATAATGGTAATCGATGCTGGAGGCTTTGAATTCCATCAATTTATAGATCCACTCTGTTCTGCCTGGTGACTGTACTGCCTCACAACCCCCACCGCATACGCACACTGACACAACAACACACACTCTTTGCACGCAAGGTCTTGCACAAAAGAGCGATTTGGCACACATGTGTGCGCACAGACACATGTGCGCTGACATCTGCACACGGGGGGCTGCAGCGAGCGAGGCAGAGCGGGGACCAGTATGTGATTAAGATAAGTGTAGTTTCCTTTCATACTTTCCTTATCGCTTCTCATTCTCTGTGAGGCACAAGATTGTCCATAGCAGCCTCAGATTAGCCCCGCATCTGAGACGCCACATTCGAGAGGGCAGACTGATCAATAAATCAAATCACTACAATCAATGGCCCCAATCACTGCAGTCTAGTCTGGCCTCAACATTATGATTGGCAAACGCTCCCAGCCGCTAACGGCGGAGGGAGTGGTTTGGCTGAAGGGGTTAGAGGAGCTCGGGGAGAGGTGCACGTTGGCGCCTGTCCATATGAAAGATCCAAAATGAACTCTTATCTGGCCTCCTTGAGCTGAGCATCAGTTAAGGGCACAAACAGACAGCGTGTGTCTATGTGGGTGCTAGACCGCCCAGACAAACCCAGCAGGGAGGAGCTTCTGACCTCCGCGACCCCACACTTGGAATGTGAGCTGAGCATGCAGCTTCTGACAGGGGCGGGATGCTATCACCTGGCATCCCCCTCCATCTGTTTATTCCCCGAACTGATGCTTCGTTAGTTTTGCTCTACATCATTTCATGTCACCATCACACTGCGGTTCAACCAAACTACCCAATACCTACTATTACCCAATATTTCCCAGTTCGTTTAAACAACTGTGAGTGCCACATGGGGTTGAGCTTAACCCAAGATAAAGATTTAGAAAAAGTATACGGTCTACCCACAAAAATATTATCTAAACATGGTTATGAAGAGGTCTGCACTGAAAATCTGCCAAACACTGACTGCCAACGGCTAATTAAAGAGAAATAAGGTGCAAATAAGCAGCTTCCACACACAGCTATTTGCATACACATCTGTTAGGTAAGGTAACACAGACTTGCCTCAACTTTATATTCAATTCAATTCAATTTAGTGACAAATCACAACAACAGGTTACGGGTAACGACAGGTAACGACCTGCTATGAGCAAGCACCTGGCGACAGTGAGAAGGAAAAACTCCTTTTTAATAGGAAGAACCCTCCAACACAATCAGGCTCAGGGAGGGGCAGCTATGTGCCGTGACGGGTTAGCAGTTAGCAGAGGAAGACAGGACAAACATGAATGTCTGTGGGCAATAAATCTGTTAAAGTATCATCTGTAAAGACAATTTCCTTGTTTTCATGGGGAAAAAGGCAGAATGAGTGACCACAAAAAAATAAAGACGAGAGAGAATAAAGCATCAGCTATCAGCCAAATCATAATTTTTGTATCTGCCCAGAAAATCACAGTCCATGCGTATTTCAGTCAGAGAGCTCATATTTGAATTTACTGATTTATTAAAGCAACAGAATATAGTGAGAATTCAGCTCTTCCCAAAAATATGACACACGTAGAATCTGGGACATGATAAGTAATTATCCCTCAGAGCCCACAGGTGAATGCTGGGGTAGTGGAGGGGCAGCGATGCAGGACAGCAGCAGGCCTGACATGTCTGAGGAGGCGATAGGAAATTCTGCAGCTTAAACAGACTTCGAATGATATGAAGACATGATGCCTTCCTTTCCTTTTCCCTTGCCATTGTCTTATTACATTTGTGGGAGTAGAGTAATCACAGGATTGGAGGTTTGATCCCATGCTCATTGCGCACGTCATATAAAAGCGTACAAGCTGCAGCTGAAAAATGCTGCAGCAGTCATGCAGGAACTGTGTATAATAAGCATGTGTGCTCCGAGCGTCCAATAAGTCTCCTTTCACCTCCTCTGATACATTTTGTGTCTCCTTGTGAGGTCCTGACACCGAGGTTGGGAACCCTAGCTCCGTCCACTGTGTAGCAGCAATGCTGACTGCATTGTGCATAAACAGGTAAAGGTGTATAGTGTACAGACTGTGTGTGAGGACTTACCAGCGAATGCGGAGGGAAAATAAATAAATAAATAAATGTTTTTTAAAAAATCACGTTTCATTTTGACACCTCGCTCAACTCTGGACTGGAAAGTCTGATAAATCATCCAAAATAATTAATCCCCAGTCAGTCAGGCTGTCTTCAAACAGCATGCTAAATCTTACAAAAGGAAGGAGAAGCGCGTGAGCGTTACAACCATCAGCAAAAGGTGTGACTGGTGTTGTCAGCCATTATTCGTCATACCCTGCTTCATTTAGAGAGTTTTTGGCGCCTGATGCGCCAGAGCACAGCCTACTTGTCAACACTTCTCTCTCTTTAAATCCAACATGCACGCTTGGACACACATGTACACACAAACGCGCTTTTTTCCCTCTTTTTTTTCACACTAATGCACTGGTAATTCATCTTAGTATGACCAGGGAGGCCCTAATTCCATTTATTGTCAAGTCTTATTCAAAAATAGTATCAAGAGGTATCATGAAAACATCTTATTACAGCTCTTTCAAACAATCCTGTATCCACTCTGAAACCAATGAATAACTTTAAATGCCCTCCAATTAGAAACTTCAAATTACAATCCATGACTGAGCGCTCCAAACGAAGGCCAATTACAACACCTTATATATCATCATTAAGGCCGAGCATTGTTCTGCTCCTTTCAAACTCTGTGGTTACAATCAGGGTGTCTATTGTCATTGTGTTGTACATGCAGGGTGACTAATTACACAGTCCTATGATTCATTAGCAGACTAGTGGGTTGAAACCTGAGCGAAGACACGATAACCTCAGTCGGCCAAAATGATCGGCTCAAATGGAGATGTGAATATGAAAGAGCAACGGGGAAGTGTTACAATAGTTGAGAATTAGAAAAAAGAGAGAGAGCCCGGTGCTTCAAACACAATAACCGTCCAAAACAAGTTGGGGGTTTTTTTCTTTTCTGGGGTATGCGTGAAAAATTAGACGAGCGGCAACAGTGTCGCACTTGAATAAAATTGGGGACAGGTTTTGCTTTCTGGTTTCTAATAACTTTCAAAGTGGAAACAGAGGAGCGTGCTGCGGGGGACTCGTTCCTGTGAAGCTTCACCATTGAGGTCAGTTTGCACGAGAGGAGGAAGGCTCCGCAGACGCAGCCATCGCTGCCGTGGCCCACTTTCACCTGAAACAACGAGCTGCAGCGATGCAGCACAGCTAACCTGCGATTGTTTATTCTCTCTTAAGAAATGTCAATCTGTTCGCTCTCAGGTGTGCTGCTCTTCCTCTTGTTTTTGTTGTTTTCTCTACCCCCCACCACCCCATCCTCTACGTTTTCCCTTGTCGATTGCGGTGAGATCAAAGCGAAGCCGCTGGAAGAATCTGAATATTTCAGGTGTGGAGAGAGGGCTGCGTTTCACACCACCTGTGTAGCGCCGAGAGACGGGTCCCTCCTCTCGCTCAGACTCAGTTAGTGGGGCCCCTGGGGCCCGGCGACATAAACCGGGGCCACCTGTCTGAGAGAGAGGGAACACTCCCTTTACCCTCCCTCTCGGCATCACACTTTCATTTTACAGCATTTGAACCAAAAATAAATGAATCTAAATAGAGCGGTGAGAGTGGGAATAAAACCGGAGCTGACAACAAGCAGCCGAGAGCTTTGAGCTCCGTCACAAAAGGCTCGGGGAACTGGCAAGCGAGTTCTGTTGTCACAAAATGGGTGCAGCCACTTGAAAGGCCAGTTTATACTTCAGTCGCTTTAAAATTTGCCCTGTTGTGCAACAGAAGGTAGCGCTCGTATATTAAATGATAAGCTCGGTCAGGAGATTGTTTCCTGCCTTAATACGGCGCACAGCGTCGAGCAGGTCTGTGGGATGATTCTCATCACATCGTCAGGGCCACCACATCTGACCCAAAGCAAATAAAAAGCATCCCTGATGCCTGCACCAGCTTCGCCAGTTTGATGTAGCTTCTCTCCTCGGAGGGCCGTGCGCCTCGCCACGTGTGCAAGTGCAAATGCAAGCGCTCGCCAACGTGCGCGTGTTGTGCGGACATGTGCTCAGGGGGGCGTGGAGGAGGTTCCACGCTGCCGGTTTCCAGCCATGTCTCTCAAAAGGGCCGTAAAGTCTTTACAGCAAATTCCTTACATTCATCTGTGTCAGAGCGCTCGGCACACATTAGGCGTTTACACGGGAGGAAACACAATCTATTTGATGCTACACTGCCCACACGTCCAGAGCCCTCCTCCTCACGCTGGAGATTCACAGTGTTTAACTTCCATTTCATATTCTGAACAGGCAGGCAGACAGGCAGGCGAGTGCGGGGAATGGACTCCATCTTGCTGTAAATCAGCGTTTAAACAGCCGACTAAATGTAATCTGGAATGAGTCAACAAGAGGGCCCGCTCAAGATATTTGTTTTTATTTATTCTGGAATGTGCAATTGATTTTTGTTGTTCTCCCTAACGATGTATGCAAACGGTGCACTGAAAAAAGTCACACTTCTTTTTCTTTTTTTTGCCCCCCTCCGCCGCTGCCTGATGCTGCTTCCCATCTTTTAATATCAGGGATACTTATGAGAACAAGTGGAGGTTAATCTAGGGAGCGGGTCATAGCCAAGCGGCTCTTTGTAAATGTCAGCTGGGAGATCCGGGCCTCTCTTATTACCACACTAAACCAACACGGCTGATGGCTCCAAGACGGATGTGTGACTCGGAGGTGTCTTCCCCCTCCGCCCCTGCTTCTCGCCACCATCACAGACCAAACCCATCCCAGAAAACCTTATTAATCAATCGATTTATCGCCATAAATCAGGCCAGGCTTTGATTGTATCAGCAAGTCCATGCGATCAATCAATTAGTCGGGACCTAGCAGCCCAATTTGCCTAAAGAAAGATGAATGCTCCCCTGCATCATCCATTTGGCTGTCCGTTTACCCATCAAACACGGCTGCTGTTGACTCCCAGGCCCAACGTGCATCCTTTTATTGATTTCTGCAGATTAAACTTGCAAAAGAATCAAAGGACACTTAACTGACTGGGAATTATTCTGCCTTCATTTGTAGTGAAGTATGTTCTGTGCCGTCTTTTGATGGCGTTGCCTCGTATCATCAAAAACAAGTGTAAACATTAAATTCCAGCATGCACAGCTCTTTTGAGCAGACCAAAGTGACAGCTACAGAGGATAATGCTCATAAGTAACTGGGGGGGGGAGAGAGAATAAAATAAATGGGGCACAATGGGACAAATCATGGATTATTAGTAGTCAGCCCTACCCAGGTTTGTATGGCAAGGCAAGGGGGAGTGGGGGGAGCTGAGCTAGGAAACAGCTGGGTGAACAAACAGCGGAAAACATATGTGTAATGACATATTTGTTTCATATTTTATCCCAACTGTGAATTCCAATCCACATTGTGACACCAGCTGCCTCGGTCCAGTGCCTCCCATCTGCAACTCTGTGTCAAGACGTCTCCCAGGACGAGCTGCGAAACTTCGGGGACGACAAAAAACCGACAGGAGCAAGTAGAGCACGACAGAGTGGGCTCCCGGAGCCTCGGTGTGCTTCTCCCCGAGCGGCAGGTTGGAATGCGGCAGACTGCGGCGCTGCCATGGAGAGGAAAGAACGCCCGGGGCTCCCCAGAGAGAAAATCTGTAGGGGCATTAGGGCCCCACCAGACCTGGTTCTGCTTCACACCCCTAGATCCTGCGCTGTAACAGCCAGGGGGAGGGTGCCGCAAAGCTATCTGCCGGGGCTTTACAGTGCTGCCCAATCTCCCCAAGACTCACCATGTAATTAGAGATAAAGACAGAGGGCTCGGCTACTCAACCTCAATTCTCCCAGCTTCACACACGGCTGCCCACCCATAGCCCCCCCAAGAGGAAACCCCACCACACTGCCACTACATCAGCAGCCGTGTACGCTAGCTGTCTACAAACCCCATCATCTCCCGACCGAGAGTTCCACACACTAAACATTTAAGACGCTACACGATCGTGACTGACTGCCGTTCAAATATGAAGTATCCTGGAGTTGTACAACGGCAGAGTGCTTTTTTTTCTTCCTTCGACGCCATACTCCACATATTATCTGTACTGAAGAGGATTCATATTGTAAAATTTTCTCAGGTAAACAATAACCACGGTAAATAAGTAATTTTTCTTCATATCTAAAACTTCATCCAGGCAAGGCAGAAAAATTTAGAGGATATAGCAGAGGAGGAACTCTCGAGTATATTCAAGAAACATAAAATTATACTATGGAAGGATCCATTATTCATCTCAGATACATTTTTCATTTAAGAGTGGGCTGGATATGAGCAATGATGAATGCATCGCCCAGGATGCAATTTGTATGTAAAATAACAGAAGATTACAGAATATGTTTTAAGTGCAAATGCAGTTTGTTGCCATCTAAGTAGAAAATGCATTCCTACAAAAAGGAATAAGACCTGAGCCCCATGATGCTCCCTCATAAAAATCACTTAGCCCATAGCTAGGCCCCTCGCCAGTCCACAGAGCGGGTTACAATGAGAGGCTCAAGTGATGAATGAGCCGACTGGAGTAGATTTTCATTCATATAATATACACTACCTCTTGGCGTGCCATTTGAAAATGTGGGGATAAGTAAACTGAATTACTAAGACTAATTCAACTCGCATCCAGCTCAGCAGCACACTTCCTTGAAATCCGCCCCTCCACAAGCGAACGCACACGGCGTAAACACGGCGTCTACGCACAAGCGCGCACAAACATACAAGAGCGTTTCGCTGCCTGCCAGGCATCCACATGTTCCTCTCAGGACTCGCTCTCTCCTCATCAGCTTCACTCGGTGCACACCGTCTCAATTCAGCGCATCTCAAAGACACACAAAGAGCCTTCCCCTGCATTTACAGTACAAAGATTGAATACAGGCCCCTAACACAAGACATGCCCACCACAGAGCATGTAATACAACTCATTACTGGGTACGCAGGGTGGAGAGGGCTGTGATGGGAGAGACAAGCACAACAGGGAGAGGACGGGGGGTAGGGGGAGCCTCTTACACCAACATCTCCATCTTTCTTCACAACTAGCAAAGCTCTTAAACAAAAGCTTAATAACCAAAGCCACCCGTGTTTTTCCATGCCGGTGGAATTGCAAGAAAAAACAGAAATACTGCTCACACTTTGGGTGAAATTCAAACAGCCTCAAGGCCACTGTGTGCCTGCTTTACATGGTGGATAGTATTCAGCTCTGAATTGTAACTTCCCCTGCTGCCTCTGACCCACAAGCAAACCACTGTATGTCCAATCACAAAGAGACAGGGGGACAGTGTATCTGGGTCAGCCGCATTGATCTGAGCTCTGGGGTCAGGTTTTTGTGTGTGGACGAGAGGGCACTAGGTTTGGCTCCGTGCACGCAGAGCCAAAGAGAGGGTGCCATGTTTATCAAGGTAGGCAGGGAGGAAGGAGGACAGCTAATCCACCACCGCACGCAGCCTCGTGGACCTTCCGTAACCTCGGGGCAATCGCATGACCTGAGGCGAGGCATTACACACATTAAAAAGACATGAACTTCAGAGCATTGGAGTTTCAAGCACGCGATCAATGTGGCCACAGGTGCAAACATTTTCTGCACTGCCAGTGGAATGCCCTTTTTCCACCCCCTCTCATAGGATTACACTGGAGTCTGTTTTTGCACTGTGTTCATGTTAATGTCAGCAATAATAAAGACCTGCAGCACAAGAAACAATAAAAAAAAAAAAAAAAAAAACGAGCGTAAGCTGGAGACAGCTTTTGGAGGTGGGCTGGAAGCAGCGCGGGGAGTCGGGAGCGAGGGCAGGATGTGAGGAGTATGTCAACTTCTCCCTGTCTGCTCCCCGTGTTCGCTCGCTTCAGACTGAGGGGAGCAAATGGGCCTAATTCACACTGGCTATGTGTGAGTGTCTCTGCTGTCTAGCAGCGTGAGAGGGAATTAGATCTATGGTTTGTAGCCTTCATCCCTTCCCAGACAGACTTGTTCCGGCTCAGAGGCGCTGCCTAATCCGCACCTCTCTCCCGCTTGCACTCCCGGAAAATGACTTCACACAGCTGCCTCAAACACCCAACGCAGCAATTCTCGTCTGACTGAACTCCCCCCTACTCAAAAAAAAAAAAAAAACTCAGCAGACCTCCCATAGCTCATTTAACATACCAATTCATCCCCAAAGCCCACCCTACCCCCTCCTTTTAGGAGTTGAAAACAACAAGGAAAACAACTAGAGCCCCACTTGATAATTTAAGGGCTCTTTTCTCCAGAGAGCTGTCAGATTCAGTGGTATACTGAGAGGAATTCAAAGTGTGAGGAGGTACCCTGAGTGAGCAGTAGTTGGTTTATAGGATGTCTGTGACTCACCACGTATTTTTTTTTTTTTTTTAAAGATATAGGAATTTGAGTCACCTGAGGTACCAATTCAGCTCTTCCTCGAGCCCGTCTTCCTCCATCTATGTACCCATCCCCATCAAGTGGGTAAGAAGTGAATTAAAGTGAATGTCAATTCACAATGAGGGCTCTGGGAACACAAAGCCAAACGAGTTCTCACATTAAAACCCAGATCTTGGCCAGGTGGATTCTTGTAGTTGTTGTCAAGGACACAATCATAGTAGATAGGGCCGGGCTGCAAGAGGGCTGCTCCCAGGCACAGCGGCCTATGGAGGGTAGCTCTGGATAATAGCGAAGGCCACTCAGACAAACACTCCAGCCTTGAGGACAGGAAACGGGGGGAGATCCTTGTTATAAAGCCCAAGTCTATCTCCTAACAGCTTTTATCTGTTTAAGAATACCCCCACCTACGCAGTGACGCCTTACACTCCTAACCTTCTTTTGTCTGTTCCATAGAAGAATATAAAAGATGGACCTAGACACCTTGACATCACCCACTGGTTTCTGGATTCTGCATTTTATAGTCTCAAAGTTAGGTTTTTAGTGTTGGCTATAATGTTGTTGTTTTTTATGATGTAGTGTAAGTTATTGGCTGAGGCTAGCGAGCTCCAAGGATTCAATACACATATATAAACAGTCTGCCAACTAAGAAAAAAAAAGTATAAAATTAAAAAAATTGATTTGTCAGATATGTACATTAACCTCCTAGGACCTCGCATCCACATATGTGGACATCACATTTTGGGTTGTCTAGACCAAAATACTAAATTTTGCTCTACAAGGGCCTGACATCCACTTATGAGGACATTATACTGCCACTGTTCTATCGAAATTTAAAACGAATGTCCTCTTATGTGGATCTTATTTTTCTCAGAAACAAAAATCAGGTAAAAAAAAAAATCAAAAAAAAAATCAGGTAATTCTTTGTTTTTACACTCATCAGGGCCCAATCAGCCCAAATAGCAAAGAGAAAGTGAAAATGCATGCCATGAAAGAGTTCGGGTCTTAGGAGGTTAAGAATACTCCAAAAGGCACCAAATCAACTCACTGTAGTGGAGGTGATGCCCAGCAGACCTCTGGGAGCTATAGCTGCTTGTGTCTGGGTGACTTAAAATCAAATCAAAGCAGCAAGAACCCCAACTTTAGCTTTACCAGGACCCAAATGGAAACAAATGCTTGCCACAGGGGTAGCTCCAGATGTTTGGTTTGGCAGGTTTATGCCGGATGTCCTTCCTGGTGCAACCCCAAAGGTGATTTGCGTCTCCAGCTGGACTCAAACCAGTGACTTTCTCTACCAGAAAGCATACCAAATCACCCATAGTACAGCTGAAGCAGGAAACTACCCATGGAGACCAAAGCAAGTTTTTGTACTAGGCTATAAACACACCATTTAATGCTATTAATATGGGCATTTTAACTTAAGAGACTGTGGGGACTGGCTCGGTTTTGGAGGCAGCCTCCAGTGGCCACTCCAGGGACTGCGGTTTCCAGTAGTTCCGTGCTGGCCTAATTTTTCAGGCCCTATAGATTACAACTGAGTACTTTCTCACGTGACAAAAAGATGCTGCTACGAGTAAAGAGAGCTAGTTTAGGTCTTTAGGAGCCATTTGGGATCTTCAGGGGAAAGCTAAATCGCTTGTATTTGAAGTAGGGGGGGAAAAAACTGTGAAAGTGAAAGATGCAAGCTTTGTCTTCTATATGCTCAAATTGAAGCATTTGTAAGCAGCCGACTGATGCTGCAAGAAATGCAGTGTAGTTCTCAAGAACTCCTTAGGCAGCAGTGAGAAACAAGTGATATTACAAGAAAAGAGAATGATTAAAGCCTAATATGGCACAGCAGAGAGGGGAGAGAGAGGTGATTTATCCCTTCACGGCCTTTTGACACTAAATTAAACTGTTGAGTCCATTCCCCCGTGCCAGCTAGTTATCTTTCCAGGCTAATTTAACACTATAATTTACATTCCATATAAAATACATCCTGATGTGGTGCTGTCAAGGCCGTACATCATTTACAGAGAGTGCTCCAGTTTCAGTGAAAAGGACAGAATTAGATCATATTCATGATGCAATTAAACACTTCAGTGGGAATCGATGTAAAACCGATGAGCCCTGAAAACAATGCATATGGCTGAGAACATTAGAACACATTACCTACCCTCGGATCTCTCGCTCCACAGACGCAATTTAAAATCCTCCACTACTCCACTCTCTGTCTCTGCAGATTCATAACGCACAGCGATAATAAATGAATTTTTCACAAAATTATTCAACTACTAAATTGCCCATGGTAACTGAGTATCAGATGAAAGTGATGTGAATTATTAAGTAAGGAAACTGTTTGTTCTCACCATGGGTGTAATAATCAGCTAAATGAGGAAGAGAAGGGGCGCAAGAGGGGCAGGTTACAGTAGAGGAAGATCTCATAGTAAACATCAGTGTTGATGTTTTTAAAAAAAATAAAAAAAATAAAAAAAAAATGGGGAAACTCTGTCTGCCGCCTGCGCCTCCAGCTGGGATGATGGTATCGACCAATTTCCCTAGGGCGGCAGTGTGGGTTTTCTTATGGATACCGAGAGCAGAGAGAGCATTACGAGGCACTGCTGCACATTCTCATGTAAAACTGGCAACAGGCCCTGTGAAGCTGGCAAAAACCACTGCAACAGCCAGCCAACGTTACACCACCTCACCACATTTTACATAATCAGACAGACAGCGCAGCAGACCACACACTCACACCGCTCCACTCCAGATCACATCAACTACCTGTCACACTCCTCTCCACAGCCATCACGCTCGCTTTGATTGGCTTAGAGCCACAGAAGCTGAAAAACCTTTACAAAGCAAGCTCCAAAAATACATTTCTCAAACCCTTCCATTAATCACCATTTGCCTTTTCAATTCTCCTCGCTAAACCCATTTCTGCTTTCAAAGCCCGAACTTGTTGATGGCAAGAAAGTAGACAAATGTAATGAAATTCAGAATTTAAGAGCCGTGCGGGGGGGAGCAGAGGTAAAGCAATTTGTAACCATTTCTGACAGGATGAGTTGGCCTCTCCAACTGAAACAGTAATTATGTTTAATGGTCCTTTAATCTGTCCATCAGGCAGGAGGTGAGCGGCCGGGTCAGCCTAAAGTGTTTCGGGCGTCACGGCGTGTCACAGTGCAGTCAGAAGGGCGAGGTGCTCCACGAGGAGTGCCAGGACTGTTCGCCTCGCCACACAACATCTGCAGGTCCCCCTCCAACACACACATTAGTCAACGAATCATCCACCTACCGACCTCCTCCTGCATTAAAAAAAAACCCCAACAAAAACAAAAATGCTTACAGCTGGACTATGAAGCGGCGGCGAGAGATAAACAGGCTCCCTCAATAGCTATGAAGAGAGCAAATGAGTGAGAAAAAGTGTGGGCATCTCAAAAGTTTGATGTAATTTGCTAAAATTTTAATCACCCAGGATATGATGGGTACATTACACCCTCTGCTCTGGTGAGAATTCCAAAGTATTGTGTCCAGCTGGTGCCCTGGCTCTCCGCCATCACCATTAATCTGCACCTCTGAAAGGATTTCTTAAAGAATCACAACTAATGAAAGCTGGATCGGAGCTCCGCTGATTCCAGTTGACATCATAAGTCCCAGGTCATGTCCCTTACATACCTCGGCAGCCCCGTGCACAGGCAGAGCATTCCAAGATGGCACTGGGTCAATCCCAATAGTAATAGCAGAGACACGGGGCCCATACAAAAACAAGGGTGAACAAATAGTACCTTTGTACCCAGAGTCATTTGCACCCAGCTCAGGCGCTTGGCTATCTCAGAGCTTGGCAGATAGAGCTCCCAGTCCCTGCTATGCATCTGCACTTGTGCTGTATTTGTTATCTTGGACAAGCATTCTCCCTCACCGTTTCACTGGCCAAATAGAGAGGGGGGAGAAAACGAATCACTCCTAGACCTACTCCTGTTGTTCCTTCAGCTGTCAACACTTCTCACAGACTTCACCCCCGCCTAGCCACATCGATACAGAGAAGTGACTGCCGTTTGCTTTATGATTGCCTTGTTTTATTCTCTCGGCCGGGCTTTTTCCTCAGCCTTCACAGCTCTAATCAGAAAGCCTCGCCTGGACAACAGAGGCATTGTCTCTTAAACTGAAAGAGGCTGTGGATCAGTGAATCCCTTTCCATTTTCCCACTTTATTAGCCCGCCGGCACACCACTGTTTATACTAGAGGGTATTCTGTGTTTGCTAAGAACAATTACAGTATGAAAAATGATCCGTCAATGCCATCTATCAGGCCAGAGTTGACAGGAATCCTATAGACAGGGCAGCCATTCGTCCCCCGCTCCCCATCTCTGGGGTCCCATGCTTTAGTATCCATGACAACATGCAAGCCACTTGCCACGCTTGCCACTTCACAGTGAGAGATGAGCGCCCGTGAGGGGCTTTGAAAATTAGCCTTTGACACCCCGTGTTCCACTGCGCTCCCACCCTCCTCGCATGCAGTCCAGACCCTTTGGGGAGGCCTCGGAACAATCCCGATCCTTCTCCGCATTCAGCCTCACACAAACAAAAGCAGACTCTGCGCGCTACTATAAACATACTTCTTTAGGGTCTCGCGGTGTCAGTTTTATTGTGCCTGAGCTATATGATTCTCAACATTAACCTCACAGCTACATAACCTATCCGCCAATGGAAATGAAAGAGAAGCACGACTCGGCCGGCATCCATAAAAACGGGGTGAAAAATACAACGGCTGAAACTGAAAGGCTGAGAGGTGCCTGACTGCACATGAGCTGCCAGCACATTACCAGGCAGATCCAGCTGTTTGACCCCTCCGCTCCCCATTTCTTAAATGACTTTGTGAAAAAGTTACATCTGTCAAAAAATACAGATTTGCTTTTTCACCGTGCAGATGGACCAGTGAACTGTAACAAACTACTGTAGAACTACATGGCATTTTGTACATGCAGTGCTTTTACAATAAACTACAATACTTCTTTTAATGATGCCATAATGTCCATGCCTACATTCAAATCATTGATCGTTTTGGCTTATTTGTTTGTGGGAGTTTTTTTGCATGACGAAAAATACTGTTAAAGTTTACTTTAAGTTTAGACTAGAAGTCACGGCTGCGTTTGGTAAAATGTGGCATTCGGCAGAGTTCCCATAACCTTGGAGTGTAAGGACTGTCTTGTGGAAACAAAACAAAAGCCCCTATGTTGTTATAGTTCAAAGTAGACAAGAGACATCGGTGCCAAATTGTAAATATAGATAAATATGACTATAATATACTTTACAGTACCTTCATCTTTTAGCAGTAAAAACACTTTATTAAGATTACAGTAGGTGCCATGTAAAATAGAAGCTAGCAATCTAGCTGCTAGTACAATTATTTAATCTGATTATTGTGAGATATCAAGAGATCAATGTCCAAAAGTTCCATAAAATTCTCAAACGCGACTGCAAACACTTAAAGTGACTAAGTGAGTTAAGTCTAAGAGATGTTGCTGCTGTTCCCATTTGACTCCCAGACACACCTCTTTGGGGTTGTGTTTATGCCATAAAACCACACTTGGCAGCTGAGGATCATATTACTAGCGTGAAAGAAACAAACAAAGCTGTGCAAACGTGGTGCGCTGTCAGAAGCAACGGTTTTAACGGCTTGTGATTAATCATATTTGGAGAAACATTAAAGGGAAAAGGAGGGAAACTGGCTCCAGCACTAGGAGGTAAGGGTGTCAACTGATATAACCCACCACTGACATCAAGCAGAGCCAGCTAGCTCATTGATGTGGCAGCGTCTCATTTTCACCAGTTTGGAAGCAGACAGTTTTGCAGTGCCTTGCGGTTCTTAATTATCTTCCGACTTTGTCTAATTCAATCAACACAACTCAGATCTAGCTGCGAAATGGCACTCACATCCCCTCAAGCTCAGCAAGTCAAAAAACACTGAATAAGTGGAACAGTCAAACTGACAAAATGGCATAGCACATGAGAAATAACTGCTATTTTATCTCCCGGGCTGAGACCTCATCCACAGCAGAGGGGATGAGGGGAGGCTGGGAGAGCATCCAATCAGCTTTTTGTTTTTGGTTACAAGGCTGCGTTCAGGGGGGAAACACAGGAGTCGAGCGCTTTGATGACGCTGCAGATGCCGCCTTGCTGAGCACTGTGAGATCACCGCGTTAGCCGAGACTCTTGAGGTCCCTTTGCTCGGATGCTTCCTGGCGAATCTAATATCCTGTTAACACAATTGCATCCAACTATGTTGTCATGTGTCAGGACAGTACGCTCTTTCAGCCGTGCTCCTCACAACCATACATTTTTAATCGACAACAAGACAAACACATGCGCAGACCCACAATGGGAGAATTTAAAAGGTCATTAGGGATTAAATTGCTTCCTAATTTGCCATTTTAAAAGCGAACGACATAACGAGAGGAGGTGGGGAGGCCAAACCCGATCCCCACCGAAATCCTTTTCCACATTACCTCCATTCCCACCCATTTCACCTCCCATCTAATTCCAAGGGCCACAGCATTATTAGATTTTGACATTATTAGCCCAAATAGCAGAGTGGCCCCACTGTCATTATAAAGCCTTTACTTTTTGCGCTGACTGCCAAATCTGTTTTGCACCAGCTACACACTGCCAAACCCAACAATGGCAGATTAGTGAAGCCCTTCTCTTGTTGCAGCAGAGGTTAATATAAAGTGACAGGGCTAAGTCCGCTCCGATTAAGTATGCTGAGAGATATTACGGCAGTTTGTTACATCAGATCATTATTGGATTAAACAGCATGCACAACAATGAAAGTTTAATTTTAATTTTCAGCAGGAATATAAAATAGGCTCTAAGAGCGCTCCTGTCAGAACAAAGGCAGTATTACAATACCTTCTTGTTTTTGCCCCCCCGCCTCCCCGTTTGCCATTTCTGGAGTGGCAGACATGAGAAAATATGATGGTAAGTGAGGATGTCAACCTTTAGGGGTTTTTTTCCTCCCAGAAGTTAATGCATTATTTATAAACCAACAAAATTCAAATGCACTTCACAAACCAGGAAAAAAAACATAAGGGAATACAGCAGGTATCAGAAATAGTATGAGTAATATAATTCTCATAATCTTCCTGTTTATTGGTCGGGTCATCTACTGCTGTGCTGCTTGCAGCGATAGCGCAGTTGGCCAATGCATTGTTAGCTCTGCAAGAGGTCACTGCACCTGACCAATAAGCTGTTATTAATCCTCACAGAGTCATCCATTAGGCATCCAATTTTTATGACCCTCTTTTTTATTAGATGTGCTATCAGCTGTCCATACCTGACAGAATTATGGACTTCCTCATCTTCCTTTTCCCAGAAGATGTTGGGCCAGGTAGACTGAACCTGAAGCCAGGGAAGCAGGTAGTGTAGGGCTGAATCTGGCCGTCTCCTGGGGTGTTCCCCCACTGTCCCGTTACCACCGATAAATCTCTGTGCTTTACGATTAGGTACATAAAATGAGTCATAGATCTGAACGGTAAATAAGAGCTTGTCAGTGGGGCTGACGCCAAGCCCAGCTCCTCCCCCACCTCCTCCTCTGCCAGATAGTCCCTCTGTACCCCAGCCATCAGACTGCTGCTATTGAGCTGGGGCTAAAAAGGCTCCAATAAATAAGCCTGATATTTCCCTCTGGACTTCTACGGTGCCACCCTGAAGCATGCTTGCATACACTGAACAAACAAACAAAACAAAAAAAATAAAGTTCCCGCATCAGACACTGGACTACCTGGACAATAACAAAGGCTTATTTCTTGTTTTTCAAATTCAGAAAAGTATTAAAAAATATTAAGTACTCTTTGCCTGTAATTACTCCTCTCAGATAGAAAAGGAAGTCAATGGATCAATCCATCTCAAGTATATTCAAACTGTATGCTGGACTCCGAGACACTGATGTCTTTTAATGGACCTTCAATCCATACTTGCAATTAAGCA
The DNA here is from genome assembly GCF_051167445.1 of Perissodus microlepis. NCBI lineage: Eukaryota > Metazoa > Chordata > Actinopteri > Cichliformes > Cichlidae > Perissodus > Perissodus microlepis. The sequence goes on along the minus strand of NC_140472.1, from coordinate 6,029,916 downwards.
TGCAAAATCTCCCATTAAGTAACTCCATTTACAGTGTATTTACTCTAGAGCTGTTTGGGTTTTTTCTTAGAGTGTCTTCCACGAGGCTGAGAGAGCAGCAGCGAGATGACCTGAGGGAGGCCTGATGGTCTCAAAATGCACTCGCACAAAGACGGACACTTCCTCTGCAGCACCAGCTAATCATTGTTGCCGATTTCGTTTACACTGTTCCAAAACGACTCCCTGAATGACCACCTTCGCATATTAAACAGACAAACAGACAATAGGGACAGACTGTTAGAGGACATGAGAGCAGCTAAACACCAGCAATGTCATGACAGTCTGGGGAGAGGCAGACTCATAATGCTGTATGTACAAATGGGAATCTACCGGGTGATTGATAGCATATTAAACAGAATTGTGTTACTGCCTATCCACTGCACATTTTGACAAGGCACCTGCAAAACTGTTTTCAACATACATCAGCACCTATTCAGCATAACTGCATATAAAGTGCACTACATCTCTCTGTACCAGGGGAAAAAAAGGCTATCAGTAGAAATAGGTCTAGAGAGGAAAGCAGAGAAAGTGCATGGCTACAGGCATGCAATCAACTAAGAATTCAAAATCTCGCCCAGTTTATACAGTTCTATAATCAGAGAGCAAAGAAGGAAAACAACGCCATTGGCGGCGCACCAAAGAGATTCAAAACATTTTCATTAGTGAGCAAAAAATAAGTACTTCTTACAGAGAGCATTGCTTCTTTTTGCATAAGTTTGATGTTTAAGAGGGAAGATTAGATGGAGGACAGGGGGTTTTATGTCAAGTCTAAGCTCCGCAAGAGCCTTTCTCACTAGTTACACCATCTGATTAGGACCCTTGTTATCCCGAGTGTTTCATCCATCGAATGGAAACTGGAGCATCAAAAATATAAAGCAAAAATAAAGCTGTAACAAGTAACTGTAACCCAAGTTGATTATATCCAGGGCAGGGTAATACAGAAACGTCAGGTTACTCTTGGTTGTGCTCTCCATTAAAAATATATAAAGTCAGAAACATTTCTACATAGGGCTGTTCGATATAATGATATATACCGGATGACGATATAAAAACGTCCATCGTTTCATTTTACGCTATCGTTTGTTTCGTGGTGTCGCAAAATAAACTGTTTACGGCAATATTTTCTCATCGTTTTGATGGTCACTGTAGTGGCTATATTAATTTATTAAAGTTCTCTCTTTCTCTTATATTTAAAATGACCACACTGTGGACGGACAAGCGCCTGTTTTTATGCGTTGTGGTTAGCAACAACGACGGTAACAGCATCGCGTGTCCGCTTGTTTATGTTCCACATAAACCTTTCACAATAAAGCTCAAGATCCTGTTGAGAATTTTCAAAATAAACTGAATCACATGAAAGAGCAGATTATTTACGGATGCGAAGTAAAAAAAAAAAAGAGCCGCCAGGTGCTAAAAAATAAACCTTATACTCAAGCGTTAGAACAGGCTTTTCCCCGCAGCACGCCGTGTAATAAATACTCACAAAGAAAACGGCGGCTGTTACAACTTATGTCTAAAACTGTATCGTTTCATGCATCGGTTAAAACACTCGACTCCAGGTACATGACGCGCAGCTGGAAACACTTCCCGCAAGTCGAGCTGCCCGAGATTCACATAATTTACAGAAAATGTTACATTTTTGTGATTTATATCGTTATCGGGACGATAGAATTCTTATATCGGGATATGAGATTTTGGTCATATCGCACAGCCCTATTTCTACGCTGACATTAAGGAACAGCCTGGCAATTCAGGGCTGCATGGTGGTGCACAAATATTACGACGCAAGGAAGCATCACAGCGCTGGTTTTAAGCAACCGTATGTGAGTGTGTACTTATACAACTATGTGCCAGTGTTGCATTGCCATAATGCCAACAAGCCACACTAACACCATCTTGATAATAAGGCAGGCATGTCACCAAGTCATGCCAGTGCCATTTGCCAATATTTTGAATAAGTCAATATGCCAATTTATCATTCGGTGTGTCCTTATGTCATATATCACAGTCAATATGCCAGCAAAGCAGTGGGACCCAGATCCCTATGGAGGCCAGTGCAACGACAGCAACATCATTACATCGTGATATGGTCAATATGTCAAAATGTCATTATGTCACGATATGCTCAATATACAAATATGTAAATAAGCCAAAATGTCATTATGTCAGTACAGCGGTAAGTCATTATGTGAGTGTGATATCATTACGCCAAAGGGTCACTGCAATGATGCCCATGTCATTACACTGTGATACAAATTAGAGGATAATATCATGCCAGCGTATGCCACGTTATGTCAGTATCTCATAATACCACCGATTCGACACGCAATGATGCCAGTATGTTGTGAAACTACTGTGCATGTGGCACAGTGCCATGTTATCATGTAAAAGCAGAAAAATATTTCACCTTCTGTGTCTGTCAATCTGTAAATAGCATTTATATCTGTTTGTATATATGCACAATGCAGTTCTTCTATAGAAAAAAACAACCTGACAAACCTCAATGTCAGCCTTTGTAAATGGAATTTAGTCACTGCTTGCCGAGCTACGTCCTAGGAATCTTACTGTTTTTGTCCAGCCACCCACTCCACTGCTTACTCTACCTACAGTCAGTGTTTAGAACTGTGAAGAGAATATGTTCCCTCTGATTTTAGTCTATTGTCTTTTTATCCTTGTAGCTAGAATTTTCGTCTTTGTTTTGCGTGTTCCTCCCTCTCCCATCACTATCTTCTGTCTTCTTTTGTCCTTCTACGCCACATCACCTGCTCAGTCTTTTAGCTTCTGTGACCATGAATTAGTCTAGAACTTGCACACGACTGTACATACAAAATCATACTATGCTTATAATTATTTAAACTTTGATTAACTGATTTAATCCAGTCAGCAGAGAACACTATTGATTCGATAAGATATTGCACCATCTGGTCTATTGCATACTTTGAAAAGAATGCCATGTGAGCAAATGTATACCTTTCAATATATTTGAAACTTTTTTTATATGCTTGCTTTTGATTTTGACATGTTTGTTAACTTCATGTTTCCAGTACACACTCGGTTATTTAGAGTGCGTTACGGAGCAAGGCTGTGTCAACTTCCTCTCATAAATGCCACGCTACATATTAAAGTTTCAAGAATAGAGCATTTATATTTCAAATGTTAATAATAAAAAAAAGGCTGGTAATGCTGCAGCCCACTGTAAACATTTTCATTCTCAACATACACGTCTTTGAAGCGATCACACAAATAATATTGGGAGTCGGGTGTTTAAAGACCAGATGTGCAAAAATGAGGTGCACTCTGAAGAAGGATGATCCCCCCATAATTCTGCCTACATATTGAGTCACAACTAGACATCGTCAGCAGTTGCAGAGAGGTTCTGAACATTAAGTTTATGGGCTCCTCATTATTTAACATGTTAGGGTCTCCCCACAGCCCAATGAAATTTTGATGGCAGTATTACAGCTAGTTTGTTGGCTCTTCACTCCTACTCACTACTTAGGCAGATGTAAATGTGTAAGAGATGTCTCTTTGGACAGACCCATGTTTCACACAGGAAAAGATACTAGACTAATCCACCTTTCTGCTCTGATGTGAATTCATATTCGATGTGATCTTCCAAAGAGTCTGATCAGAGAGCACTGGATGTTGGTTGTTGCTGTTGTTACAGGCCTCTGTCTGGACAGGCCCAGGACTGCAGTGGTGCAATGATCTGCCTAAGCCATTTCCTGCCTTCCCATCTGCATAGTGTAAAAAACAAACATTCCTGTAAATAAAGACGGCTGTCCAACAACTGTCTTCCCAGCGACAATGCTATTGACCATAGTCAGATGCTCCACTGATTAAAAATTGATCCATTTTGAAAAATCTAATCAACTGAATAGGTTTCCTTCATACGTGGGGTGGGGTTAGGTGCTTTTGTTGAGGGGGTTGCAGAGGAGGGGGATTGAGCAGCTGCTGACACAGGGAGGGAGACCTGTTATTAACCCCTGCACCTCCACGCAGCCCCGTGCACCCTGATCCCCACTTCACCTCCCCCTGCGCCCCGGGACCAGACAGGGACCAGACGGTCTGAATTATTCAGCAGTCTGAGAGAAGCTCCGGCCACTTGGCCTATTAATGCCTGACAGTAGAGGCTAGTGGCTCTAATGGCCAGCCTGGAGAAGCCCCAGTTCCCAGTGGATGCGAGAAGGGCTGCTAACGCTAGGCTTCAGGGGATGTGAGAGTGAATTCATCAGAGGCCGAGGTCGTGGCAGGTTAATGATGCTGCACGTCTAGACGGACGCTGGACTCACACCCTGCCCAAAAGGCAGCGGGGAATGGGGGTGGGATGCAATAATATTTTTATCTTTGAAGGAGAACCAGCCCTGCAATATTAAGTCTTGAGGCTTATTTATGAAGGAGCGGCGTTGTTGACTTTGGCCATGATCCGCAATTGACTTGAGGGTGTCCCTTTAAAAATAACAGAGAACAATGAATATCTCCAATCCCGCTGATATGACTCGGCTTCATGTTATGTTCCGGTAGTCCTCCTGTTATTTAGTGCTAAATGAAAAGGAAGCATGAAGAGTAGCATTTATCATAAATGGATAAAATGTACAGACGTAGCTGAACAACGTTCATAACAGAGAGATTAAACAACTGTCGGCACAACTCAACTCTGATTACTCGCTAACCCTTATCATCATTGCACAAACAATGCCAACAGCTGGAGAGGCCCCTCAACTCTAACACAAAGTCACTCTGTAATCAGGGCATCTCCCCCAGAGAGAAAAGGGGATGACGCTCAGGGTGCAACTCATTTGGGAGCAGCTCAGCTGCCATGTGCTCCATCACCGTGGTGATCGTATGCATCCGCTCGGTGCCTCGGAAGATGTAAACAAAAAAATAAACGCAGGACCAATGAAAGATATTACCCCCTGGGTGCAGCGTGGAGGATCCAGTCAACAACTGCCGAGTATATGATCCGTGTGGCGTCTACCTGGAGATTCCTAATAGAGGAAGCTCTCAGACAAACAGTAATCATTTTTGCACTCAGTCATCATTCACTGTGAGGACAAACACATTATGAAGTCCAGGCAGAGAGGCAGAGGAAGGTATTCTTATTATCATCCACTAGAGATTTATACACTTCAAGGTTGAGTTCTTTGAGTGAGTGGGCTCGATCAGTCTGATGAAGCGCAATGAGTTTAGCCTTCAGTGGGTACTATATGTACCTGACTGTATGGCCACACAACAGAAGCTCTTCCCTTATTCAGGATGCCAAGCGCTATTACTGTTGAGGTCAACATCGCTGCCATGATTGCGCCAAACCAAGGGCATCCTGCAGAAGGCTACCGAGGGGACACAGACACACTCCGTGCCCATTTGCACAAATGTAATTTCCCACCATCTCCCCTCACTCAAGGTGACCAAGCACATAACTCAGAGACCCATGTGAGATGATCCTGATGGACTTGTCGCAGCAGAGAATGGCTTGCATTAAAACAATCTTGCCAAAGCATGCAGAAAAAAAGCTTCTTCAAGAAACTGTGAGCGCAAACAGAGGAGCAAAGCAATTATTTTGCTTGGCCAGAGCTAAAATCATATGCTTATCATACAGAAAGCCTGAATTGCAGTCTAAATATTGGTACTGCATTAATAGTCAATTGGATGATTTCCATACAGTGTCAAGCGGAGATGAAAGTAATGTAAAGATATAAATTCCTGTGAGGTCTGTGCAGACCTCCTGCAGTGAAGGAGAATGAGAAGACTGTCCACTTCACATGCATGTCCTCTGATTTGTCCCTCCTCCACCACCACCTTAGCCACATTCCAGTTCCTCAGGCATACTGTTCCTCCTGCCGCATACAGCAAAAGCCTGGAGCAATGTTTAGCTAAACCTGCTGGCCTACGTAGGCAGTGAGAGTCCCCAGAGGGCTGAACAATCAGACAATTTCAAGATCATGAAGCATTAAACCAATTCCGGCAGGGTACACTAATTAAACAGCCGAGCCCGGCACAGCCAACCAATCCCCACAGAGCAATTAAATCCATCCCCTCTAAAACACTGTGGAACCTGTCTGGGGAAAACTGCTGAGAAGTGAGAGAGCGAGAAAGAGGGAGAACGATAGAGTGTGTTGGGGGAGTGAGGGGTAGGAGGAAAATATCATAAAATTCATCTGGAAAAAAAAAAGAGGAAAAAAAAACTATAGGGGGAATGCAGCAGGAGGCTAACAAGGGAAATTGAAAAAAGCGAGTCTCAATTCACTTCTTTGTTCTTTCCTCTATTTTTTGTCATTAATATTCAAAATGTCTGCCTTTATTCTCAGACGAGGAGGTGTGTGTGCGTGTGGGGGGGTGACCACATTTAAATTCAAAAATAGTGACCCTGTTGCGATCAAAAGTTGCATATTTAATTAAGATTACAAGGTCTGGAAAGCACTCGTGAGACTGAAGGGAAAGACAGAATAGCCTCAAGGCCTATATTACACACCGGCAGAGCTGCTAACACAGTTGCAAACCCTAATCAATACCCCGATGCTCTCCTCCACGAAAGTAAATGAACAGGTGACAATGGAAGCATGACATCACTGGGCTTTTCAGGGAACAACAAAGCTTGAGAAAGTGAGAGGCAGGAAGCAACGGAAAGATTAAAAGTGATTTCTGGGTAGCTCCTACATGCCAGAAAAAAAAATGCATTTGTTAACCTGTATAATTGCCGATATTAATAACTTGTGATTAAAAAAAGAAAAGAAGGGCAATCTCCTTTCCCAACAATCTTATGGTTAGGTGAAGCAAATTCTCCCACTGTTTACCCATTTCTCCAGAGTGGCTCGGACAAAGTGCAAGTGTATTTTGGCGGTGCTGAAGAGGAGCAGAGAACACCACAGGGGTATGACTCTAGTGGAAGCAAACCAGAGGTGTGGACAGGGAGGCAGACCTGCTCTTTTCTCTCCCCCGACTGAGGCGACGTATAAATCAAGAGCCCAGCTTCACGTCTCCACTTCCTGTTCCTCTCCATTAAAAATGATAAACTGTACCTCTTGAAGCCGCTCGCTCGCTTTAGGGTCCCGGTCTGCACCTTCCTGGTGGAAGAAGCGGGCAGAGTGCGCGGCTCAGATTTATTCCATCCCCTCCCATTGTTGGAGATGAATAAGGGAGTAATTAACTGTGTGGGGGTAGCAGCTGCACAAAGACGAGTCCGGCTAACACAACAAGCCCGATCCGTCTGCTTTTGCTATAACACACCTTTTGTGTTATTTTGATAAATAAGAGCACATCTGCTTAGTAATAACAAATGCTGCTTTAATACTCAAAAGACTGTCTTTCGTGGTTCTTCTCTCTTCCCACTTAAATGAGGACAAATGGGCCTTACAAATCGGTGGCATGCGTAAGACTAGTATTCCTCCAGTCTGGTAAACACACTCTGAGCACTGGCACATAATGAGAGTGGCTGAGATCCCCGAAGACAACCTGGAGAAGGTTAGTGAAGCATTGATCTCATGAGTGCGCGCCGAGCTCAGGGGCACCCTTCACACCACGCAAACCCACGTTACCAGACAACCAGCATCAGAACACAGAAAACCTGGCAGCTGCACATTTGGAGGGTTAAATAGGGTTAAATGTTTTTTCTTCCTTCATGAAGGACAAAATGGACAATAGGGGAATAAACTACAGCGACTGAAACCCTCCCAAATACAGCTGAGGCACGTTATTTAGAGAGATGGAGACACAGAGAGAGCGAGAGAGAGAGAGGGCAGCAGGATTCATTGTAAGCCTAGTAAAATGAACAAGAAAGGACTGCTGCTCAATACGTCTGCAGTGGCGTCAGACAGTCAAAACAAATAAAGCCAAGGCCGCGGTGGAGAAACGCAGCTCAATATGGACTTACTGGGCAGGGGACTGGCTGTCAGCAGGGAGAGGACACAGCTTTATACCAATGCCGATGAGCCATTAGCTCTCTCCTCCCGATGCTTCCGCCTGCCTCACTGCGAGCGAAGAAGAGGCTGCCCTACCGCCATGGAGCCATCCTCCAGCACACTAATGTGTCCCTGAAGTTTTGTTAAAGCTGGTTATTTACTCCTGCAAAACAATTGCTCCAGCCTAGGGGCAGCAGTATGAAGAACACACTGCTATGAAAAATCTGGCGTCTCTTGCTATGAAGCACTGTCAACTACCAAGGGGGTGTTCTTGTTGAAACATTGGAAGTACTGTGTTTTTTTATGTTTTTACCCACAATACCACACGAGAGAAAACAGATAATATGCATAACTTCAAGAAGGTAGCAAATTACAACACAGGTAAATGGAAAAAAATCTTAGTAGTCATTAGCCACAGTAATTTGGGATCAGTGCTATGAAATCATGTGTGAGGTATGTCAATTTCTGTTGCTGTGACTGAAAAGGGTCTACTCACATAACACACACACACACTCGCATGTGCACACGCAACCACTTTCTCACTTACCTCTAGTGGTATCTATTCTTGGAGATAGGGAAGAATCAGAGACTCAAAACCTGAGTGAATAAAAGCAAACCTTTCTTTGGTAGAAAATACTTCCAATAAAAAATACATTAAAAAAAATTACAAATCACTCAGGGAAAGGTTGTGTTTTCTAAGCCCAACCTTAGACCACCATACCTCCATACTACAGTTCTGCATCACACAGCATTTCAGTCGCTGAGCGTGGCGCCTCATAAAATTTGTCACAATCCTCTAAGCGAGGTTGAGGCAAAAAAACATCTGGCACAAGTCATTTAACAATAGTGTCATTACATAGTTTGTCCAGCAGAGCAACTTCAGATCCATTATTTAAAACGCTTCTTTACTTTCAGTACTGCAGCTGCCCTTACAAATGACTCCCAGCTAACACGCCTGAAACAGACAAATCATCTCCAAAACTGGTCAACGTATGGCACCAAAAACACGACCACAGACACACGGATGTGGACGTCTTCACCACGAATAACATATCCAGCCAGAGAAAGCAAGAAATACCAATCAGATTAAAACAATGAAAAAATTAAATGTGTGTCTTTTTTTTTCAGTAAAACTATATATGACTGACAACTAATTTGGTTACTAAATGGTTGTGAACAGCTCTGTGTACACAGACTAGCATTAATGAGCCTGTTTATTTAAACATAGAACTTTTAAGTCATCTATGTCTGTGACTACTTGAAGTCCGGAGCCAGCTAATTATTATTCCATGTTGAAAGTTTCACAAGACTGCAAACATATAACTGGGATATATGACTTTGTCACATTCACCACAAAGGATTGTGGGCCAGAATAGCCAGGAAGGCACGCTGGCTTGCACGCTGGAAAATGCAAAAACAAAAGCATTACATATGACATACTGGGACCAGTGTTAACAATAACCATCATAATGGAAGTAGTACACCTTAACACTGGTTGACACCTGCCATAATACTACTAAAAGTGCAAAAAAAGACATGAGAGAGACTCTACCTGCACCAGAAATTTTTTTTACCCAATTCAATTGCAAACTAATAGACCGACTCCTTCGTAATGCCGCTTAGTGCCATTTTAACAGCGTCTTGACAGACCAAAGACGCCAAGATGGGAACTGACTGCAAGTGTTCACAGACCTGGTTCCCATCTTCAAAGCATTTCAAAGACAGAAAAATCACAAGTTCATTGGCTATGGTCGCGATAATTCTGGTTGTGCTGCAGTGTCCAACCACTGTTTTCCCTGTGATTGTAGCATAATTGGAACCTCTAAACTGCCCATAGGTGTGAATGCAGAAGGGAATGTGAGTGTGAATGGTTGTCTGTGTCCATGTGTTAGCCCTGCAACACACTGGCAACCTGTCCAGGGTGCACCCTGCCTCTCGCCCTAAGACACACACAGCTGGGATAGGCTCCAGCCCCCCCCTCCCCCTCCCCTCCATATGACCCTGAAAAAGGATAAGGGGAAGCGAATGGATGGATGGATGGATGGATGGAGCATAAACAGCGCATATAAAATATTTTCTGGCATATTGAAAAAAACTGATGCTACTAACATACATACAGCATGCTAGCATCAGTACTGGAATGGTTTAGACTACAAGAATCATTAATTTCATAGTATCTCTTTTCTTGTTTAAGTGCTGTGAGCAGCGACGCACTCAGTGCTGCCAGTAGTGGCTGGAGGCTTCGCTACCGCATTGCTACTAAATGCTTTCGTACGGATGATGAAATGTGTGATTTCCAAAAGACGGAGATAAACTATGAGGCATAAAATAGTAGAGATAGATTGCAGATGTCATTTTTCTCCTCAAAGCTATAAAGACTGCGAAGGACCTCACAATCAACAACACTTTATTTCCGTGGAGGAGCTATTTGAGAACGGTACTATGTTTGTAGCTGGTATTATCCAAACCTTTCATTTTACAGCTTTCAGGACATCTCAAGTTTACATAAACAGTAACATCATCACACCAGGGCTTATCAACCAAGAAAAAGAGAAACAGTCTGCAAACAGGAGCCCAAGCAAGGCAAAATGATTGGATAGGTATGGAAATCTACTTGAAGGAAGGTCAAAGTGATTAAGCTGACATTAATGACAGGCCTAGACTTCCTGTGAGAATGCTCACCGTAGCTGTCTCTAAACCCATTTGTCATTCTGCTTCCAACGCTGAAGCATCTGCTTTGAAGTCTCTACCACTAATGCTACACAGAGAGGTTAAACAGCTTAATGCTGAAGTCTGTTTCACTCCTCTCGCTCTCTAATGTTCCTCTCCGTTTTATGTACCGGGGGTTATGGCTCTTGGATTTCACATCTCAATTTGCCCCAGATAGTCGTGTAAAAGCTCCCCTTCTTTCTTATTTGCTTTGTTGTCACTGTCAAAAGGAAGAGAGGGGCAAGCTGAAGGATACCGGGGACCGTGACAGGCATGCCCCACCCATCGATTCACAGAAGTGGGAATAACAAAACCGCGTTAAGAAATGTTTATATGAGAGGTGAGCACAAGTGAGCTGGCTTTTACATTTGCACTTAATCTTGCAAAGATTTGAAAGACAAGTCTTGAAAAATGAGCTAATGAGCACTTTTAGCAGCCACTGTGGAGGTCAGCTTCAAATCCTTTTACATCAATCGCGGTATGTGAATAAAATGATACAGCCATTATGATAAATAACACAAGATCTGAGGCGCTCTGGACTTACTCTCCACTACAATGAGATTATGGTGACGCATGTGACATTAACAATATCTGCAAACAAATATATGAAAGCATGAATGAAAGGGAGACAGAGACCGATTTTCACAGCCAATTTGAGATTGCAGGGTGGGTGTGTGTGTGTGTGTGTGTGTGTGTGCGTGTGTGTGTGTGTGGAGGAGCTACTGGCAAACAGCACACAGAGCAGGCTGGCAGCGGAGGCAGCCAGGCTCACAGGCTGCAAAGCAATTTCACTGTTTGGCAATACTGTTGTCTCTGTGTGTGGATTAGAGCTGACACCAGAGCAACTGAGTCATGCTAAATGTAGTACAATCACAAGCTTTTGTTCCTGATCTAAAACCCCGCTGCCTCTTCGATTCATGCAAGAGAGTTTGGAAACAACGCTGAGAAATGGTAACAAATAAGCAGAGTATTATTTCACCATATGAGCACAGCGTTGCGACATTACTAAAAAAAAAAAAACGATCAACAGAGGGATTACAGTGACTGGTAGTAAAGGCACAGAGCCCAAGTTTGCTGAAGGAAAATCTAATTGGCCTTTTAAGTCGGCTTTGACGATAGCCTTTTCTCCGACTTCTCAAAGGGCAATTAAAGGTAACATTATGTGTGATAACTAAACAAACTGTGACTGTAATCAAGCTGCATTTCCACCTGGTTTCACCACGGCTTCTCATCGCCAGACCATCCAAAAACACTCTCTTACTCCTCAGGTACCACACTGGCCCAGAGTTGCTTCTGAGCCTGGCAGGACCTGGCAGGACAGACCCTGACCCGTCCTTTTCATGCTCGCCCACGGAAATGCCATCTGGCTGGTGTGAATGATTACCACAGCAACGGCCGGGTGACCTGCAGCCAGCAGGAACCAAGGTCACTCCACCTCAGCACTTCGCACTTTCCCTGCCCTCTTTTCATCAGCCTGCAGGTGAATTATTCATCCTGTGCAACTCAAGAGGCACAAATCCACTGCACAAACACTGAAAAAAAACAAAACGCACACTCGGTTTACTGATATAATAACTTGTAATGAGAAAATAAATGTTCTAGTGTGAACTGTTCAAATAAATAGCTTGCAGATGTATTCTGCTAGAGCAAAAACTCGGGTTCTATATGGGAATAGATGGTGAAACGGCTGTAATGATTTTACATTACCGGAGCTGCTTTCTGCAGGATAATGTGATCAAATTTGTGGAAAAATATTAAAGGTTTCGGGGTTAAAAAAAAAACGAATAGAAGAAGAAAAGATTAATTTTCAACACGGCCACAACTTTCATCACATGCATGCGTGCAATGAGTTTTAATGCTCTAGTGAGTGAAAGTGAATGTGCACCTATCACAGGTGATAAAATACAAGACAGGTAGCAACATATGGATCTCAGCTTAGTTGCAGTCTAACACACCTGTATTTCTGCCTTTGCACACAATGACCTGTTTCCACCTGATTGGCTTATTGTTTATAATATGCACCACATACTTATAGTTCAAATCCCATCTACCTTCAAGGCATTCACTACTAGAGGTGTTATTTATTAATAAGCTGATAATAAACGTCCTGAAAGGGATTTACTACTTTATAGCAAAGGATGCCTCATTTAACAAGTATGAGTTAACACTTTTCTACAGGTACCATGAATTTAACTTATACAGCTGGTTATTATAAACCTTATTATCATCAGTTACCGAATGGGGGATACCATTTTTTATTATATACCGCCACATTAGTGGTCCTGACAGAGGGCATCCTTAAGGGGCACTTTACATTTAGCTCCTCGCCTACTGAGACGCATTTAATAATAATAAAAATATATATATTGCATGTATACGTCTATCATAAATCTGGTGCCGTGGTGACATGGTGAGAGCCAGCAGGGAGGACGCTGCATGAAGCCGCCAACAACAATAGCTTCCTCGCCCCTCTGGATCCCCAGCCTGGATGTGTGAGGTGTCCAGCGGCCGGGAGCTGGAATAACACTCGACCAACCGGAGAGCCACTAAGATCTGATTTCTGCTCCTCGGCAGGCTTTTCCGACAGAGCCGGACTGCCATGCCCCTGTCATCTCTCATGTTACAGAACATCAGTCAAACGGCAGAGACGGTGCCCTTGCGCCGGCCGAGGCTGATTTACAAACATTAGCGGGGAATACAATTACACAGCTTCCCCCGGCCGAGCAGCCCTATGCGGCTTCAGGATGGAGAGAGAGAGGGGGGAGAAGAGAAGAGCAGGGGTGGGGGGCGGAGTGGACACTGAAAACAGCGTTTAGCTTTCCTCAACCTTATTTCAACGTTTGCTTCCAGGACCAGGAGCGAGCTACGAGCCCGTCAGCGCCGTGCTTCATAAATCCAACTTTGAGTTTGAGTGGCTCAAGCTGTAGCCGAAGGCTACGGAGGCTGACATGCTATTTAACGGGACTACATGTTATGGCTGTGATACAAACAAACCGCTCACCTGCCACATTCTCCTCGCTATTAATCACAAACATTTTGGTGCCAGCGACATGACAGTCCAAAAATTTTTTTAAAAATTAAGAGAAAAAGAAAAAGGTCGTCTGTGAACCGCGAATAAACGCTGTGTGAATGTAGCCTAACAGTAGTCTACTGTGTCAATACAGCCCAAACACTAGTCCGCACATTAAATATTTTATCATAATAAAAATGTCCGAGCAAAATAACTAAATTAACTTTCCACGTCACACTTAAAAACTTCCCGACATGCAAATCCTTCGGAGCAGAAAATGTAAAATTCAAAGAAATGCACTGTAGCCTGCTGAAAGGTGCAGCAGCAACGCAACGACCGTCGACACAAACCGCATAAAACATTAAGCTGGGAGAAAAAGTTACAGCCTACGTCCAAGGACAGCGATTCGGAGGCGCATTAAAAGTTTCCGTACATGTAAGTACGGCTGTGCTCGTCGCGGACAATAATGAGTAAAAAAAAAAAAAAAGAAGCAGAAGAAGAAGAAGAAGAAGAAAAGCTAATGCATAAACATCAGTGCTGTCCGCGGTGCTGATCCCAGATCGGTGTGGCACAGAAGGCTGTGCTGCTCCGCGGTCGCTCCACCGCTGATCAATGATTGAACTGAACAAAGGCAGGAGAGGGATCAATTTCTAATAACTATCAATGCAAACAGCGCTTCCTTTCGCTTCACGTCCGCCCAAAACAAGCAAGCACACCCCGGAGTACAGTAGCAAGGCATACCGCTGAAAAATAAAGCGAGAAAGGTGAGAATAGCACTAACCTGCAGCCGCCGTAGATCAAATTTCTTCCAATATTGAAACATCGATCCTACATCGGCGGCCATCTTGGGGGATATTGAGGAGATTTTTTTCAGCGGCTGCAATAAATATGTGGGCTGGATTCCCCCTCGTTAAACAACGTTTACGATCACCGGTCCCACTTTTTAAAAAAAGTAACGGAGAGACTTAGCACGAGAGTCCGCACGTATGTTTGACAAGTCTGCCAACATGTCTTTTGTTGGAGTAGGAATTTAAAAAAAAAAAGTAGAGTTGTTCTTTTTTTCTGGAAAAGTGCCCACGTCTTAAAAAAAAGAAGAAAAAGAAAAAAAAGAATAAGAACAAAATGTATCCGTGCCTCTGTCCCCGACATTAACTGGACAATTGCACTTGATTTCGCTTAGGCAAAGTTATCAATAGTGACGAAGAAGCCCGAGTTTGATCAATAGTGTCTGGAAAAGGAAAGGAGATGATGTGCAGATTAGTGGAGTTCTGGGAATTTAGCCAAGCCTACTTTTTTTTAGCGTGTTTATTACACGAGCACATGGGACTGACTAATTAGAGGCAGAGTTGCAAATTAGAATGGGCTACATTATCGATACGTGTAGTCCAACTATTATTAGAATGCCACTTATCAATCCGCATGTCGCCTTCTTGTCGTGCAAATTAGAGCAAACTTGCGCATTATGAAACTCTTCCTCCACATTTAAAGGAAAATGTACACAAAGATGAACATTTCAATCATGTTTTTACGCTATTTTCCCAAATCACTTTCTGATGGCAGACAGTTACTGTCAAAAGTTCAATCCCAAATTTGTTATTAAACATTCCACATGATCTACTACTTACAGTATTTTACCATATTTGGATTTTCTTCTGGATCAATTTCTATAGAATAGAAATGAGCCACTGTGACTTGGTGGCTATTGAGTTTAATCGTGCATTCACATTAAGAGGAGCAAATTAGGACGTAAACGCGCTCACTGTAAGACTATAAAAACATAAAGATGGATTTTAGGAAATTGACTCGTTTCCTATTACTGACAGCAGAATGCTGGGAAGAGTTAAACTGTCACAAAATCGACTGTCTAACTGACTATAGCATGAGGGTGCTCTTTGTCTACTTAAAATAACTCATTCCTCTGGTCTGGAGATGCTGCTGTACTGCTACAACACTGGAGTCAGGTGCTCCCCCTGCTGACACCACAGAGTCAGAAGGAAGGTTATGTGCGGATGGGCTTTGTGTGATTCCTTGCACAGGTAAAACCCAAATGGTTTGCACCACAAAGCTTCTCGCTCATATATCCCTTATATGAAAAATCAGTCCCAGTTAGAAAATTAAATTCTCTCGAGTCATAATCTAAGCGCCTCCAGGGACGATGACATATTTCTCTGCCACAGACAAACACCTTAGGGGGAGAGCGAAGGGAAATTATTAAAAGTTTTGCTTATTGCATTTTATTTCTGGCTCTAGGGTGAGGCTAAAGTGATGGATTCATATGTAAGAAGGAAGGTAGTTATCAGAAAACCAGCATTCACAGTTGAGCTATAGAAAACACTGTGATTCTTATAACTCATTAGGATGTATGAAAAACGTAATGAATACATTGAGAACCAGCAGCGGTCCCAGCTTGATGATGTTGAATCGTCTTCTGTTGTCATTCTGACATATTTAGAATGCATATATATATGATGTATTCTTATTTACATTTGAGGAGAGAAATAAATCTCAGAGACACACACTTCAACAAAGGAATGAGCACAGGTGTAGATTTCAATATCTGTGTCATTTCACCCCCACCGCAATGAAAAAAAAACAAAACAAAACCTGAAAGTAGCAGAGGAGTTACTGAGGAAGAGAACCACGGGAACGTCACTCAGAAAAGGAATGCCTCCCAAAAAGTGTCTGTTTTTTAACCCCCAAAATACAAGAATGAATTATAAGTTAATGCAATTCTTCAAACACAGTTATAACCACCACATGCAAACACACATATTTAAAGACACACAGTGTTGTGGTCTCAGTCAGCAGCTCTGCAGCATCTTCTGTGACACCTTAGATACAGGCAACCACAGATTTATCTGACAGAGCAAAAGAAGAGATCTGATATATTGTCTCAAAAAGTTGTTTGTTTGTTTTTCTTTATTATAAAATGCTGCTGTGGGCCTTTATCGTTTTCATTCAACCTGATTAGCATAGATGATATGTACATGATCTTAAAAATGAGGGGTTGATATATCAAAATGAATGAATTTATCAGTGACATAGAGTTAGCCTGATATCAGACACCCTGACTCTCATGTCTGAAAGCGCACAAGCACAGAAGACCGTGTCTAGCTTAGCAAGGATACCACTAAATGAGAAAAGCTGAGAATGATTATTTGATAGCAAGACGGAAAGCCGCTGAGGCCCCAGCATATGTTGAAGTGTGAGCTGCAGCCTGATGATTGTGTTTTCCTTTACATAAATAAACTGATGCAGAAAATGCACAAATTGGAGCATGAAAGTGTAAGGAAAATAAGTGTACGATGCTCCAAATTTCAGGGGAAAGGACACCACCCCAATGTGTCCTCCCTGTGAACCCTAAGCCAACAGGAGTGAGAATGAAGCCCACCTCTGATCAAGCACACTTTACTAAGTAAGGACATAAAGTTCGTATGGTACATACACACTTTCTTAGATGAATCTTTTACGTTTTCTCTGTGCACAATCGCCTGCTCACGCTAGAGAAATTCTATCTGCCAGCAGATATAATAAATTGTTTTCAATCGCAGACATTTTCCAGTGCCGGCCAGGAACACTGTTCTGGCTCACCAGGAACATATAGAGAGAGCCCAGGCTCTGCAGGGACCCAGCTGGACTTAAATGTGGCTCCAGTTGCTGAGACTGTGTCTGTCAAGGTCCCTAAATCCAAATTCAGCCTTTTGAAAAATTGCTCAATCTCACAGCCTCAATCAGCTCTGAATATAATCTTGACCCCACGTTCACCACCATCATCAACAAAGCACTACGGGCCTCTTCCAGTAACCCCCGTCACCTCATTCAAATTAATACATTCTTCTGTAAAAGCTTAATCTAAAAAGAAATCCACAGTTACTTAAAATGAGGACTGTGTGCACAGATGGGAACAATAAAATCATAGCTTTGATGAGGTCGCTGAATGAGGCATTTCTTTGAAAATGCTGACAGTATATTTAATAAAGTGTCAGGTTTTTGATGAATGATAGCAGCTTCTCCAAGCTTGTTTGGTGATTTTATTACGGATTAAAAGCTCCACCTAAGTCTCAGTCAGAAGAGGAGAGTGTCTCATGCACGTTTCTGCAGCTACTCTGATAATAATTCATTGGAGATTCATTTTAGATGAATCGAACATTTATCAGTGTGATCAGAATACCTATATGTTAACAGTGTTTTACCATTTATATAGAGAGATGAAAAAACAGAAAGATGGCCCGTGCACACTGCTGAGAACCTTCGGCTGTCCTCAGCAGGAGCAAGGTTAAGGGTTATAACTGTAGCCTGTTTTATTTAAATACACATTTAACCATTTTCTTAACCCGTCACCCTATCCTATACAATGCCTATCCTAGCCGTCACTGGCTGAGAATCATGGTGCTCTCTGAATAGGGTTTCCATCACAGGGCTAACATCCACACCCATGGCCAGTCTTAGAGTCACCAGTCGAGCAAACGTACATATCTTTGGACTGTGAGGAACGTTCAAATGCTCATCTCTAAAATGCAGTGATACTGACTGCTTTCAGGGCAATGCAGTGGTGTAGTAGTTAATGCTGTTGCCTAAATGTCATTTTCTGGTCTAAAATCTGTGTGGTATACCTAAATTACATATAGTGCATGAATGAATCCTGGCATAAATGTGTGTATGAAGAGCTTTGAGTGATCAATAAGATTTTTTTTAAAGTGCTATATAAATTCCAGTCCATTTCTTTGCCAGGTTGCTGCCTTTGTAAAATAATAGGTGATTATGAGCCAATTATTAAAGAAAAAATAATTCTATTCAATTCAGGTTTGTTTATAATGTACCAATTCTCAATAATTACCTTCTTGCGCTTAAGAGCTTATAATTTTAGAGGGAAAACAATTAGACTGTGAGCTAACACTTGGCGACAGTGAAAAGGAAAAACTCCCTTTTAACAGGAAGAGGCTCAGGAACAGGCTCAGGGAGGGGCAGACATCTTCAAAAGCAGTTTTGGGATGAGGGAAGAGAAGAGAAAGGAGAGCAGAAAGAAAAGAAAGAAAGAAATGTAGCTGCATGCAGTAAAATAAATAAGTGTTAAATACAGCCCATTATTCATAACTGACTTATTAACTGCGCTAACTTGGTATAAGAGCTAACACTTGGACTAAATCATAACTTTACAGCTACATTTTAGTTGCAACCTTCCGCTGGCATTCTCATGAAAGCGAACAACATTGTTAATACCTGGGAGTTCTTTTTTTAATGTTGTTATTTGAGATTATCATACGAAGTATATGAGTTCACACAATGCATCTGCACTATATTAAATGTGCAATTTACCTCAGTTAGGTGATTAGCAACCACACAAAGGTTTGATGATTTATTCATTGGAAAATGTGATATTATCCTAAAATTTCCATGAATAGAAATTATATCAACATAATTAAATACCCTATTTGAGGCACTTTGATTGCAGATAAAACTTTTGAAACACCAGAACACTAAAGGTTTTGAAATTGCGTGAGACAACAAAAGTAAACAGATTCAGTGTTGCTGAAAATGATGCAATGTCCCAGTCCCATCACTCGCCTAAGGCCAAAATCGCTAAACCCTCACAGACGTCGTGGGTGTCTGCTCTGAATTTATTACAGGTTCAGAATGGTGCAAAAAGTAGGAAGGGGACAGCACTATGCCATTTGAGCCACAATTACAATAATTTATTAATAAATAAATAATAATTCCTGTTTGTGACATTAGACATTTTAACAAAAGTCAGGAAAAACATGAACATATGTAAACACTATCCAGCTGTTTAACTGGATACAAACAAGGGTGCCATAAATAAACACACAGTGAGCAGTCAGATGCTGTCACTTCCATCCATGATTGGTTATTGTAGATTTTATCTGGGGACAATTTTACTATAAAATGTATGGAGACACCCTAAGAAAGCTCTTAAATGCTCCAGAAACTGGTCCAAAATGCCTTCTATACTAGTTCAGCCTGGATGCTGAATGTTGTGGGTTGCTAGCACTATCTACTGGACAAACTGGGTAAATGACTGGTCAAAGAAATAAAAGAGGAGTCTTTGTAAATTAGTAAAAGGTGACGCATTTGTCTCTATTTTCACAGCAAAGCTAGTAATATAAATAATAGACAGATTTCATCAAATATGAAAAATAAAAGATATGTAATGAACAATAAAAGGGGATTAAAAAAAGAACAGAATATACAAATGTGATTGATTAGGGATGGAAGAGCCCAGCGTCAGAGTCAAATCAAATCAAATGAGTAAAGATGGAAGCTAAATGATTTTTCATTATGAATTCAGAAATACCAAAGAGGTGGTGTTGTGGTGAGTTCTAAGTTGTGGGACCAGAGCACCTGGAAGCAGTTTTCCAAGCTCAGTATGAACTTGAGGAGTATTGCAGACATACTCAAAGGCCCGAGTCTGACGTGATCCAGAGCACCGGTCTATCTCAGAAGCAAACTGCCAACATAAAATCCGCTTAAGCTGCTGTCAGTTAGCGCTAAAACTTCACCTTTACACCGCTGTGTTTTGCAGTATGGTGTGTTAAGTGTGTCCACTACCTTGTTAATTATCTAATGTCAAAGGAGCTTGCAAAGAAAAGCGTTGACGATGACCTGGATGACTGAGAACCTTCACAGACTTAATTATCTAATGAAGCTCAGTCTCACTGCTGGATGTCCAGCACTGCCGCAGGACAGAAACTGAACACTGCTTTGAAAAAACACATGATATGAACAAGGTTGCCTATTTTCCACAGCATGACATACTGTTTATAATCAACTCTTATTGAGGGCTCAGAAAGCTTCTGCTAACAGTTCTGTTTATTGTGCTACTAAGAAATGGCTCCAGTCAGAGGTTGTCCCTCAGTCTCTGTGGAGCAGTAACAGGACAGCTGGATGATGGATCCCATCAAGTGCAACTGTCAGTCACAAACACAACTGTCCTTCCCGAGCCAGAGCTATGTCCTGTTGTTATTCTGGGGGCTCAGTAATGGGGTATGTGTGTTTGGCTATTATCCCTAAATCTCATGAACTCAGACAATGGTGGCAGTGAGAGAATAGACCTCTTTACCTGTGTCTCTGCCTAAACAAGGCATGGAGTATTTATAGCCCATAAGCGTGCGCCATTATAGATGGGAGAGGGGTGAGTATATCAGCCCCTTGTTTTGGGGGCTGCTCCATCATAAAGCAGCGAGGATACTGCTTGGTCCAAATCCAGCTAACACTGAAACATGGTGAGTGGATAGAGATCTCATTGTTATTGTCTTTAACATTGTTTAAAATAAGCGCCAGACTGTGAGGAGACAGTTTGTTTCTGCTGTGTGATTAATGTGTTTACTGTAGATATCTGTATAACAGTCCGTCAAAGTCTGCTCTTTTCAAACAACAGATAACGCACCAATGTACTCCATGTCAATATGTTGTGAGGCCTTTTTTTCCTTTAAATAATCAATCGGACAATGCTCCTGTTGTCCTATTGATGAGATATTTGTCTACTCGACTACTCGTATTTTCATCAAAATGACAACAAATTAACTGTCTCGGAGAAGAGAAGGAGGAGACGGTAAGGAAAGCCTTGACCTTAAAAAAAAAAATATTTACTTGCAACTTTTTCCTCCGTGTTTGCAATAAAATGGAGCAATGACATTTAAAACACACACAACATTTAAGGAGAGGAAATGGGAGGGATGAAGAGGAGAGAGGTGAGAGAAAGGCAGCAAAAAACAGAGAAGAGACTTAGAAGAGCAGCCAACCGGGTTGGAAAGAGCAAAACAAAGGGAGTGCGGAGCAGACAGCAGAGAAACACGAGCAACAGGTGCAGGCTATGAAGAGGTCAGTGGTTATTCGCGTAATATTTGGCCCAATAAAGTTTCCGCTGGTCCAACAGTGATGTGCATTGGGCAACAGCAAGAAATAGCAAACTCTGCCTCATTGCCCACGAGTACATGAATCCTCTTAAAACAAAATAAATAATTAAATAAATGTATCTGAGTGCCAGAGGTCCCTTCCATGAGATATACAAGAGCTAATCCACAACAAGGGTTAGACAGCAGCTGTCGAGAGGACCCTGAATCCGAGCAACATGATGTCACTGCGCTGCATCCCCCTTACGGTGTTTTTCGCAGTTCCTTGGCAGTCATGTAAATAGCTCAACATAATCCTTGCCTCTGAGGGATTTCTGATCAAACAGGGCTCAGTGTACTCTCCTGTCATCACATAGACCCTATAGAATAATCCCTCATGTGATCCTGGGACTATGAGAGTGCAGGCAGTGGACCACACCCTCCCTAGGCTTACCCTGTGTGCTCCCAAAACTGGAGGCTCGAATAAATATTTCCATAACAAACTGACAGTGTTTGTAATCCTCACTAATGAAATGTGTGCCCCCCAGTATAAACCTTTCCTCTTGTGCAATAGATGCATACCCCCGCCCCCCCCCCACACACACACGCACTTAGTGAGAGTGAGCTGATCGTCAGCTCATTACCACGTGTGACAGTAAAACCGATAATGAGTAAGGCTGTACGAAAGAGCCAGGTGATGATCGTGTGTCATTGCTATTGGATCTAATTAAGAGTGTCATCGTTAAACCCCCCACAGGCACCCAAGAAAGCAAAGAAGAGAGCGGAGGGAGCCAGCTCCAATGTGTTCTCCATGTTCGAACAGGCCCAGATCCAGGAGTTCAAAGAAGTCGGTACTCTGCCAAACGCTTTCTTTCACATTGAATTTGAGCCGTTTACTCACTGCGATGTCTGCTCACTCTGAATACTCCCGCAGGCGTTCACTATCATGGACCAAAACAGAGATGGCTTCATTGACAAGAACGACCTCAGGGACACCTTTGCAGCTTTAGGTAAACTAACTGTGTGTCACGTTCCTGTTGTGATGGTTTCACATGAATACATTACACAAGTCCAGCAAAAAACAAAAGAAACCTTAGGCATTCTCAGGTTCCAGCTTCTCACATGTAAGAATTTCATTGCCTCAGCTAGTAGAACTCACCTTGAGTTCTGGGATGTATAATTGCCATTTTTAAAATACTGTCTGAACAAACAGATAAGTGATAAATTGAGCTGTAGTAGTCATGAGATTAATCATTAGCTGACTTTTTCCCCCAACCTAAGACTTATTAATATTATACATAAACAAGCAAACCTATTAAACATATTACAACACAGACTAAACAAGAAAAGCACAGCAAACAAACATGATCAAATTTACATTAAAAAGAATATTTGTATCTTTTCAAATAACACATGGTTCACAACAAACAGATACTGATTGACTCCCGGTCTTCCACGTATTTTAAAGAGTCTCAAAACCTTTCCAAGTTTTTTTATTTTAATACATATGTTTTCCTTCCTAGGGTTTATTGTCAACATATTTACTGCATACCTGGCAATATCTCCAACTGTTTCTACTAAATGTATTAAACCTGCAACTGAGTCATTTTGCAATAAACAATATTATGTCCTCTGGATATAATGATAGCTATTTCCTGAGCTAGTTATTCTCTACATTTGTTGTGTGATTTATTCCATTTTCCATTTCTATTCCAATACTTTGATTAGATAGAGTCATTCAAAAGAGTTTTATCAAAAGCCATACCTCATTTTCTTTATTATTGTTCATTTAGTTTTTATTTTGTATAAGAAGAACCTTAACTTACTGCAACAAATCTGTTCTAGTCTTTATCGACCTGGGATTCAATTTTGTTTAATTTTTTTTGGGAAAATGTTGTGTATTATATTGAGTACTATCCATCAAGCTTGCTGACTTCATGTTCTACATTTGTTTAAATGTTCCAGTGGTTTTAGAATATATTTAAAGGACCAAGTGTTGAATGTGCCTTGAAAAAAATCTCAATAGATTTTTTTTTAATACAAAGCTGGAAAACTGTTGTTATTCCAAATTTCCAGCAACTGCATCCCCTTCCAATTCCTTCTTTGGTCATTTTGGGCTGGATGGCATGGTCAACCCATCTAATAGTTCCATTGAGCTTTTGTGGATTTGTTTTAATCTCTTTATTGGACTATTTTCAATAAATAATACATCAGTTTAAAAAATGAGCATTAATTGCAACCCCTGTTTCACCATATATTCCATGTTTTTCAGGCCGTTTAAATGTCAAACAAGAAGAGATTGATGACATGCTGAAGGAGGCACCAGGGCCCATTAATTTCACTGTCTTTCTCACCATGTTTGGAGAGAAACTAAAAGGTAAACGAAGATGCCGTTATATGACGTTCAAAAAATGAAATCATTTTTCTTCAATGCAGAACTGCCACTTTTCATCTACAGGTGCTGACCCAGAGGAGACTATCCTTAATGCTTTTAAAGTCTTTGACCCTGAGGGAAAAGGAACACTAAAGAAAGAGTTGTGAGTAATAGTCTGGTTCTTAAGCAACTCGTGACATTTGCGTCTCGTTTGCTCATCATCACTGCTCGTCTCCACAGTGTGACAGAGATGCTGACGACCCAGGCTGACAGATTCTCTGCTGAAGAGGTTAGTGCTCCACCTCCGACGATGTAACAGATAGTTGAGCCTTGAGTTTTTATAAATGCAGATATGCTCTGTAACCTTTTTTTTTTTTTTACTTCATACCCAAAGATGGAGCAGATGTTTCAGGCATTCCCTCCAGATGTAGCAGGGAACCTGGACTACAACAACCTCGTCTATGTCATCACACACGGTGAAGAGAAAGACCAGGAATAATCACATCCTCCCTCACTGGGTCGTATTTGTGCTGAGATATGATCACATATGACAGCAAAAACAGAAAGCAAAAACGTAAATAACTTCAGCTTCAGTTTTTGAATATGCACATGGATCAATGTGTTCATTCATTCATGATTATAACATGTATATGTATGTATATTATTTGAATATATATGAGTAATCTCTTCAAAGGTGAAATTAAGAGTTTGACCTCGGATGTTTTTGACAAATCAATAAAGAAAGATTCAACCTCAGAGAGATGCATTGAAGAAGCAAATCTCATTGTACTTCATCTTCCATAAGTAGTGATATTTAATTATCTGTATATAGTGATTTTATTTCAGTGCTCACTGTTGATCAGTAGAAGAACACTGGAACCCAGAAGCTCCAAGTCCCATTTGTTCAATTTTGCCTTAAAGAGTACTTTAAGTGTATAAATATAAGGCAAAGGATTGCTAGGTAGACAGTGTGTCCTTTAAAGGCTCTATGTGGCTACTCCACCATAGCTCACCTTCTGTTAATGGTAAAGCTAATCTGTAATTACACTTTCTGTATACCCCAGTATCATTTACTGTACTTATGCATCTCTTTATTTTACATGGAAATCAATTTCTTGACTGTCTAGAAATTGGTGCATCTCTAAGGTTTTTATTGGTTAACTGATTTTCAAATTGAAGCAAAAGTGTTCATCATACTGAATTATTTCCTAATCAGATAACACAGAACAGGAACTGCGTATAATTAATATCTGGTATGGTGAAAAAACCTAATTTCATTATACTTTACTAGGGAAATGGAAAATAAGTGGAGCAATTTATTGAAACGAGATCAAACATACATGGAAATACACTATATAAGCCAAAAGTTTTGAAATTTCTAATGAACTTCAAAGTCAATATTTGATATGAATACTTTTATTCTTCACAACAGGCTGAACTTTTTTAGGGATGTTTTCTTAGCATTTCTTTAAGCAGTCTTCAGGAATAGTTCTGCAGGCTTTTTGAAGGACAATCAAAACTCTTCTTTGGATGTTGGCTGCCTGTTATTCTGGTTTCTGTCGAGATGATCCCACACTGCTTCGATAATGTTGAGGACTTGGCGACTGAGGAGGCCAAACCATAGTGTGTGTTTTTCTATCCAGATATACTTTGTACTGTGTTGGCAGTGTGTTTGGTATAATTTTCATGTTCTCCAAACGACATGACGTTCAGGTATTGTGTCAGGTGGCTATACCAAAGTGGCTCAACGTGTTATGTGTAGAAACAACACTGATTCATTTATTGAGTTAGGGCCCTTTTGTGGGTTAAGTAGCTTACAAAGCACGCAAATTAAAAAAAATATCCCTCTGAAAATTGTCAGGTACAAGGACTGGACTGAAAATGAGTGAAAAATCAACAAATATCCAAAGAAAAAACATTAAAGGACTTCAGAAGGTCTGAAGCTGTCCCCATCCAGCACAGTAGGGGGCAGTAGTGTAGCAGCTACCAGCACAAGCCGCTGGCTTAGCAGTACAAGGTGCGGCAAAGGAAAAACAGAAACGGGACACCGTCGCTAGCAACCGTTTGTGTTGGTTGACGCTTATTTTTTTATAGCCCCCGTCCCTTTTTTTTAAAAACAAAACGAAACAATTGATGTTGGCATTTTTAAAATCGCGATCTTTAAGTAGCGTATTAGGCTGTCAAAAGTGTCGGCAAGTGGCTAAACGGTATCAGGGTCGCGGCAACATCTTTTACCCTCAGCCGGAAAATAGACGAAGCTAACATTAGCAAGCTAATGCTAGGATAGCTAGCGGGCTAGCTTTCACAAGTGTGTCAACGCGAAGACCTAGATTTGACTGGAGCGATTTTTTCGTAACACCGACGCTTGCAATGGCTGATGTTGACAAGCTCAACATAGATAGTATCATCCAGCGGCTTTTAGAAGGTAAGTAAATACAAAAATTTCCACGAAACACTTGTTTTATTATTTAAATGTTATGGTAAATGCTAATAGTAGATAGCTAGCTTTAACTCGTGTTCATCTTGTTGCAATAATTAGTAACAATAATCAGAAATACTTGCAAGATAACTTAATATTTTAATTAATGTCGGCTACCAGCTTTATGTAATGCGTCTCTTGAGTCAGAATATTGGTGTGTCTGAAGGGTGTGAAACGACATGTCACGTACACTGTGTTCTCATACACAAACACCGCGAATTCCGTCACGGCATATGGCTTCTACACTCACCGTTTGTCCCAATTGGCGTCCGGGCAGAGATGCCATGCCCGGGTTAGCTGGAATAGTGTTTAGGTGTTATTCTTACTGACTTTTGTTGATTTTTGTCTTCTTGTTCCAGTCAGAGGAGCAAAACCTGGCAAGAATGTTCAGCTGCAGGAGAACGAGATTCGTGGATTATGCCTCAAGTCCAGGGAGATCTTCCTCAGTCAACCCATTCTCCTGGAGCTGGAGGCCCCCCTCAAGATTTGTGGTAAGAAAAGCTATGCACTTACTTACCAGAAAGATTGACTCAGCAATTGACTGATAGTATGTACTGACGTATGATAAGTGGTGTATGACTCAATAGCAATGTGTATAATTCAGCTTGGTATTTGCCCTGCAGGTGACATCCATGGGCAATACTATGACCTGCTAAGGCTGTTTGAGTATGGGGGCTTCCCTCCTGAGAGCAACTACCTGTTTCTGGGGGACTACGTGGACAGGGGGAAGCAGTCACTGGAGACCATCTGTCTTCTACTGGCCTACAAAATCAAATACCCAGAAAACTTCTTCCTGCTGAGGGGAAACCATGAGTGTGCTTCAATCAACAGAATATATGGTTTTTATGATGAGTGTGAGTATTGTTGAATGACTAGAAATGTCCAACCTGGGGCCTCTTGTGTCCATTAAGGGTACCTGTCAGACTCTCTGTTGCGTTATCTTTTGCTGGTTTAACTGTTTGGAGGAGGTTGTTGGTATGAGATAATGGAAAAAAAATGAAATATAATTTCTTGTCTTACTGTGTTAGGTAAAAGAAGGTACAACATCAAACTCTGGAAGACCTTCACAGATTGTTTTAACTGCCTCCCAATTGCCGCCATTGTTGATGAGAAGATCTTTTGCTGCCATGGCGGTGGGTTATAATGCGCAAAATGAATGTTTTGGCACAAAACTCTACTATCAACTCTAAAGTGTTTTGGTTGTATGCATGATGTTAGAAGTAGTGTACATTTGATATCAGCGTTTCTTATTTGTCCTTGAGAAACGCTGTTTTTGCAGTTTGTTACCTGACATGGAGCTCACCCAGTTCCAATCGGTGCTGACCTCAGTATCAGTGTGTTTATTTGTACTTTTACTTTACTGTTCCATTTAGGACTGTCCCCTGACCTTCAGTCCATGGAGCAGATCAGACGCATCATGCGTCCCACTGACGTGCCTGACCAGGGCCTGCTGTGCGATTTACTTTGGTCTGATCCAGACAAGGATGTGTTGGGCTGGGGGGAGAACGACAGGGGTGTGTCATTTACCTTTGGCTCAGAGGTGGTAGCCAAGTTCCTGCACAAGCATGACCTGGACCTGATCTGTCGTGCCCATCAGGTAATCACCTCCGTCATCACAAACAGAAACGTCTCTGTGGGAGGTGGGAAGTGGCCGTGTACTGGCCAGAGGCAAGATACACTTGGTACAGGACATGATATACTAGCACACGTGGTGTGTGTAGTGGACAGTGGGTTTTGACCTTTTTGGCTTGCGTTTGCATCAAAGTAAAATTATTTGCGCATTTCCAGAGGTTGTTACGTGTTCAACTAAAGCTTTACTTTAAAAAAATATCTAGAGACTTAAAGAATATGGAGAGAAATTGATGTTAGAATAGTCACAAATTACTTTAATGCTGCCACTTAATGCCAGTGCAAAGATAAGAGAGCTCAGCTTTCAATGCAGTCTTGTGTAATTTTGTGGAAAAGATGTTTGTCAGAATAGACAGTAGCTTGTAGTAGTAGAATATAATGTGTAGCTTATTAATGTAAATATAGAGTTTGGTCAGTACGACAACTAATAAGGAAAAACACTGTTGAGGCATGTTGAGTCTGCAATTAAGACAAGTGATTGTGAACGTAAATACACAAGTTTTACTTGAAACTCCTGACCAGAGGCTAGACTTTAATAGTGACCAATAAACCTTTGGCACTAATGTACTTGATGATGTAGCTGCTGATAGAAGTATCAAGATGAATTGTGAAGTGTATAGTGTCTAATCAGATTTATCTGTGTGCTGCAAAACTGATAGGCTGGTGTTTCGCGGTACTTTGTGCAGCTCTCTGTGCTTTGTCATAAGCCTCTCCTACCAGACAAGCGCAGACAGATACAGCACACCCTTCATTTGCTCCACAAACATAAAATTGAATCAGTCTGCACCGTTAGCCTTTGGCCAAAAGCTGTTATCAACATTCAGTATGGCTAGTCATCGACTGATTGCATTGTTATCTACCACAAGTGAGCAGCCTACATTGTCAAGAGAGGAACGGCAAACTCAGAATAAAGTAGTTACTGCTGGTAACTCCGGTTCTGCAGGTACATGTTTTATTGCCAGAGTTTTTGATCGGTTTGTCTTTGATGGGTTGCCTTCCAGTGTCTGCAGTTGTTGCCAAAGCGTTGAATAACAACTTTTCCTGCAGAATTTCTGGGCTTAAAACCATCTAAGGGAACATGCATGTGCATTTGTAGAAGTGCCACTATTAAGGAGGTGCAGAAATCTAGTTTCCTCTCAAACCAATTAGATACATAAAGGTTATTTTGGAGTGGTAGGCCAGTAAGGCCTAATAATAGATGCCTTTAACAATAAATGGAATCTTTTTTGTTATTTGTTGGAGTGCTTGAGTTAAAGCTTCAAGTCTTCATTTCACTTACACCCTGCTGGTTTTGATTTTAAACTCCACTCAGACTCCACTTACAAACCTGACAATATGTTTTGAGTTTTTATATTGAGTTAAAGATCCTGTGAACCATAACCCATTAGGTTAGACTGCTAGACTACGCTTTAGATCTGACCACCTTCATGTCTACTTGCATGATTTAGTTGAGGCTAATCCTAGTTTATGTATTTTGAAAATGTGTAAACATGTCATTCCAATTTGTATTTTCTCACTGGCAGGTTGTCGAGGATGGCTATGAATTTTTCGCAAAGAGGCAGCTCGTCACTTTGTTTTCAGCGCCTAACTATTGTGGGGAGTTTGACAACGCTGGTGCCATGATGAGCGTGGATGAGACTCTCATGTGCTCTTTTCAGGTACAGTACCTTTTGTTTATTTTAAGCATTGCGTTTTCGTGGCAGTGATCTAATCTAAGCTATTTGTACAGACAGTGTACAGCTATTCATTAAATGTTTTCAACCTGGTATAGATTTTGAAACCAGCTGAGAAGAAGAAGCCCAACGGCAGCCGTCCTGTGACTCCCCCCCGCAGCATGGTCACCAAGCAAGCCAAGAAATGAAGGGGTGGCCAGACTCTGACTTCTTTGTTCTGCTCTGTTCTTCTGCATTTGAGGGATTGATTATCCTTCATGCTGCCAATACTGAAAAGATATTCACTCCTTCTCGATGAAAGCAAAATATTTTTGTTGTTTTGTCCACAGGGGTAAATTGATATGTCACCATGAAAACCTCAGGTGTTTTGCACTCCCATTTTGCAGCTAGTCTTTGCCACATATGACTGTTCAATCAGGAAAAATGTAACAATATGGCTACTTATGCACAGGAATGCCTTGTTTGAAGCTGTGCACAATTTTTTTCCAGTTTCGTTCATGTCTTATTCCTTTATCATTGTTTTTTTTCCCCCCCACTGTCAATAATTAATGTTATTAATGGCTATACAACTATGGAGAAAGTCACAAACACCTGTTTACTTCTGTAAACTTTATATTGTGTTCATTTAACCGTCAGTGTCTTAGAACGCTGACTGTACACTGCATCACATTTTTAAACAAGTCGTGCTAAATTAAACAAATAAAGATGCACTCTTGTAATGTCTAAATCTTTCTAATAAACATTTGAGTGTATTTTAGGGGGAAATTTTCTGTCTGAGTGTATTTATTCCAAAGAAATTACAGCTTTTTAAAAAACAACAGTTGTAAACGAAAATACTTAACCATCTTGCTCAAGAACAACTTATAATTAAGGGTAGTTTCCATCCAGGGATACCCACAAGGGGGAGATGGAACATACTGCAAACTACGTTGCATCTAGGGAAATGGTAAATAATCCCAGATGTGAGCGGTCTTGTATATGTACAGGGTAGCAAATTCATGAATAAAAAGTCTTAATGTTTTTATTTGCGTTCTTATTTATTTTAATGTAATATATTCGTAGCTATTTCCATGTGTTACAGTTGTTCAGAAAAAGGCCATGTAAATGTATTTTTGTCCTTAAAATGTGTATCTACGCGTAAAACCTGCCTATTACTGGAGTTTTATGGCCTTTTATACAGTAAAAGCTGACTGAATATAATATTTCCATATCAGGAAGTATACGTTGCGTAACGATGTCTGACGTCAGAGCAGTCACAAGACCGGGTTCGTGGAGCAGAGTGTGTTGAGACCGCAGGGCTGTAGGTCCACATTTTGTGTTATGTAGCGTCTCCGAGGCAGAAGTGGCGCCATGGCCGCCGAGAATCAACGCTTACAGGGTTTCTGGAGGAGAACGGGCGACGTTTTTCCTTAACTTTCTCCTAGTTATCACAGCGGAAGAATAAAGCACTCGGAGGCTGTAGTCATATCAGCGGGAGGCATTGTCTGGGCGTGCGTGGCGGCTGTTGCCTGTCTGGGTAGCTCAGCCGCACATCTCCAGCCTCGTTAGCAAACTAGCAAGTCAATATAATAGTGTGCTCGCGTCGACGCTGAGCTAGCAGGACTGCTAGCTTGGCCGATTTTTTCGGTGGGAGCTGGTGTCGTAGGTGATGTTGTCCGTGCTGTCGTACGGTAGACTGGTTGCCAGAGCTGTCATCGGCGGACTTTCTCAGACAGACAGCCGTGACTACAGTCTGGTGACAGCGAGCTGCGGTTTTGGAAAGGATT
Source organism: Perissodus microlepis (assembly GCF_051167445.1). NCBI lineage: Eukaryota > Metazoa > Chordata > Actinopteri > Cichliformes > Cichlidae > Perissodus > Perissodus microlepis. Next base: position 5,998,489 of record NC_140472.1, on the reverse strand, counting down.
TCCGCAGAGGCATCCTGAAGAAAGGGATGTGCTATGGGGACGACGCGTGTTTCATTGCCCGACACAGATGTGCCGATGTTTTGGGTGAGTATCCAAACAATAAGACATTGCTCCATGTACACTGGGTAAGACGTGACTGACAGGTCAAGGGTCAGCCCCTCCGTGGGTTGCACGTGTTTTTTTTTTGTTGTTGTTTTTTTTCAGAATGAAACGGATTAGAAGGCTCGTGTCAATGCCTTCTGAGTGTTAAATTTGTGCGTGTATTTTTCAGACTTTTGTGCTTGTTGCATCTTCTTTGTACGCTTGAACTTTTAGTGGGTTCATATTGCGTGCAGCATTCATTCATGACATAAAGAATATCTTAAGCAGCCAAAACCGATACAGACTTTAAAACCTGCTCCACTGGGGGCTGATGAAAAAGACTCTTAAGCACGGAAGCCTTGATCCCGTGTAAACCTATTATTGAAGACCTTAGCAGCTTTTATGCATATCTAACGACTGTCTGGGTATTTCTAAATGATTGCTATTGATTACTGTGATATTTTCGCAAAGTTGTTGTTTTTCGGCACATCAGTTGAACTGTGTGTCTGACTTGAGGAGGCCTGTTTCTTAGCTGTGGCACAGGGTGGTGAGACTCCTCCATGTATGGTCAGTGGAGCAGATGTCTGCGCCCTGGGAGTAACAAGACTAGAGTTTCCTTCCTAGGAAAATCTTGCACCTAGCTAAGTGCTCCTTTGGGGACAAAAGCTCTTAGTGAAACTCAAATAAGCAGGCCATGTTTCTGTAAAAAGGTTAATGAATGTTTCCCTTATGGATTTAATGCATTTAACTGAGGGGACAGATTTTAAGGTGGGTTAAATTACAACAAACATAAAGCGGGACGGTAATGTGGAGCTACTTGAAGCAACTTTCTGAAGTCGTTAGATGAGCAGAGACTCTACCAATCAGCATGAGAATGCTTGAATTGAGTAATGGGACATTTGAAAGCTTTGTACATTTTGTCATTTTTGCATCTTTTTCCATCTTGCTGGGAGTGATTGTTGTTGTTCATCATGCAGCTGCGAGGCATTGTCCTCCAGGCTTACTTGTGGAATGTTAAAAATCATATCTGCATCTTGGTGCTAGTTTAATCCTCAATGTTCTTAACTGGAACATGGAGTTCCAGTTTGCAGATTTCTTTCAGTTTTGTTTTTGTTTTTAAACATTGTACATATTACACAATTAATGGTTATGAGGAAAGATTATTATTATTTTTTTTTTAAATGTAATAAGGGATTAATCATTATTTCCCATAATGAAATCAACTCCTTTTAGGTGTGGCGGATGGTGTAGGTGGTTGGAGAGACTATGGCGTGGACCCGTCACAGTTTTCGGGTACACTGATGAAGACATGTGAGAGGTTAGTGAAGGAAGGACGCTTTGTACCCAGCAACCCGGTGGGAGTCCTCACAACCAGCTACTATGAGCTACTGCAGAACAAAGTGCCACTACTGGGTGAGTGCAACCACTGTAAACACAGGGTTTCAGTTTTTCCCAAAAGCGTAGAACCACATTCAGCTTGTATCAGTTTATCTATATATATTTTTATTATCTGTCAAATCATGAGCTTAAATGGGCTACAACCATAAAATTTGGCACAGTCGATGGAAATGATGGGCAAATGCTTTCCAAGTAATGTGATCCCAGGCGGCTAGATGGTATCAAGGTGATTACAGCACAACAAATTCAATATAAGAAAAGCCACATCTCTTGCACTGTAAGTCTGATTGCCTTGAAATCTGACACTGAACTGCAGCTAGAAACAATGTGCAGACACTCTCTAAAAATAACCTTCAGTAGGCCCAACTGGTGATCTATGATTAACAGTTCAAAATGGTGAAAAAGACCATTGCTCCCACATCGAGTCTTTGAAAGACTCGCATCTTAAGTATTAGGGTAGTGCAATTGTACATATTGATTTGGTTTGCAATTGGCAATTGGTCCTTCATTACTTCACAGAAGAAACAGACAACAAGTGACATAATACAAACTGGTACAAAATGTTCTCTGGGTGATGAAAAACGTCCACAAATTCTTGTGCTTTACAAAAAAATATCTCTTGGATCTTAAAGGCCTGGTTGGCAGGATTTTATTTTATTTTTTTTTATTTTTTTTAAAAAACAAATTTTAAAAGTGTGAAATTGAATCAAGTGACATGTACTTTTTGAAAATTGACTATAAAAATCCGATTTGGTTTATAATAGTCTGGGATTGAGGTACAAACCTAATTCTGCTGTTAGAGGAAAAGATTGCTCTGAAATAATGGTGGCCATTATTAAAAGCCTCAAAGGCCATGGCTTAATAGGAAATAGTCCATAATTCATTAACTTCATCAGATCATTTCATATCTTGAGGCCATTTCTGGAAATGGGTCAACCAAAGTGAGGGTGCCACATAGACGAGAGATATTTACCTTGAGAGCTGGTAGTCGAAGAGGTCAAAACACTGAACATCTGCTGACTTCAAATCTGAGTCGTGTCTACAACTTAATGTGCCCATTTGACGATAAAGGCCACCAAAGCTTTTTTTGTTTTTGTTTTTAATCATTAAGATTTGTACAAATTTTGAACACAGCGTTGTGGGTTTACTGAAAATTGTCAAGAAACAACAACAAGTCTTTGCAGACAGCTGCTGTGGACAAATCTTTATGCTCCATTTCTGGTACATACTTGCACTGTGTAGGGCAGTAGATTTAAAGCATTGCTGTGTAGAGGCAGTAAACAGGAGGATTTCCATGGAGTTCAGTTTTCTTGGGCTGGGCTGTGTTTACATCTGTTTTGTTTAATGGTAGCTGGCTAAAGATTTTTGCATCATGAGTAATAGAACAGCCAGCTCCCATTAGAAAGTCCTGGTAACGTCACTAGGCCCAACTTGCTCCATGCACTTCACTTCCACCGATCCCTTTCCTGCTCTGTGCCGCTTCCCGACGACAGAACGTGTACAAACGCGTAACATCAGTGAACAAATGTGTTTGGAACAGATCTGTCTCGGCGCGTGTCAGTACTTTTCCATCCCGTTATCACATGTGCACCAGGGGAAACAACGCTGTATTGTGTTGCTTTTTTATGGCAGAAGGAATGTTCTTGAGGCCGGTAGCGTGAGTAATTTGTACTGTTGGAGACAAGAAAGGGAGTGAGTCAGAGTGCGTGAGGGGGTTTGAAGGTTGATCCCCCAAAGAGCATATTTTGGTGGGCCAGATGACTCACCAGCAGGGTGTGATCACACGCTGTCCGCCTCTTCCACTAGCTCGTGTTTCCTCCTTTCATCACAGAAGGACAAATTTAAAAAAAAAAACTTCTCTCATTGTTAAGTTTGTGCTTTTAAGTTGACCTCATTTGTCTTTCTCCCAGTTTCACTTGGAAGTTGTGTAAAACTAAAAGGAAAGTAAGAGAAAGTGTTGCTTTTTTGTTTTTGTTTTTTAAAGAAATGTATGTATCAAAGTCTGTACTCCCTAATGACTGTCCTTCCTGCTGTTAGAGATGATATATTTACATGTGACAGTAGTGACAATAGTAGAAGCACAGGTATTAAAAATGATCAATAAATGGTTTCCAGCTCAAACCTTTTTCAGTTCCAGTGGGCCAGTGCTGTGCATGTTGGCTTATTGTCACACTTTCACGCCATACTGGAAAAGAACTCAGGCGTTGTTAATTGTTATTGTTATTAGCAACCACAGTACTTGTCCTACAACTCGGCCTCCTCTGAAAAGGGCAAAACGATGCAAATGCAAATGTTCGGTCAGTTTATTCTAATCAGAAATCAGATGGACACACGAACAAACCTTACGTGGTAAACTAACAGACATGCAGACACCGAAGCACTGTGCCGCTTGATCTAAATCTGTGTGACCTTTCACACTGTTTTCAGCTTAACCGGGTGTGTTGTCTCCTGTTTTTTAAAATGTGCCTTGAGAATGTTTTTTATCAGTTAGCCGCTTGATGAAGCGAAGATCTGTTGACCCCGTTTCCATATATAGCCTCTGCAGCTGCTGATGTTGATGTGTATTTTCAGAATGCTGAGTGCTGTGATCATTGTTTTCCTAGTCCTAAAATCTATTTAGTTTTCCTTCTACTTCCATACATCTTGCTGGTATTGTGGTTCTGTGTTTACGAGTAAAGTCATGCTATACATTTTTGTTTTTATAAAAATAAGTCAGGCATCTTTACATGACGACTAACTGGCTTCCTGCTAACTTCTGAGTACAGACTCATAAGTTAGTTGTCCTGTCTTGTCTGCAGCACCAGAGAGGACAGCTCCGCTGTTGTTGGAAGCTGAAAGATTTTTGGCTGTTTCCAGCTTTAAATGTTGCATCTGTGCTATCTTTCTTCTTTTGGGAGCTGAACACGTATTTGGGTGCAGAGATGGTTAATGTGCTATAGTGTTGCATTTACCCATTTTTATTTGTTTATTTAATCTTAAACATTTTCTTTGTTTTGCATTGAAAATAAAAAGTGACGTGTGGGTTTTTTGTTTTTTTTATTTTTAGGAAGCAGCACGGCCTGCATTGTGATTTTGGACCGGCAGAGTCATCGGTTGCACACGGCCAACCTGGGAGACTCTGGCTTCCTGGTGGTCCGGGGAGGGGAGGTGGTCCACCGCTCAGATGAGCAGCAGCACTACTTCAACACCCCCTTCCAGCTGTCCATTGCTCCCCCAGGGGCTGAGGGGGCCGTCCTCAGTGACAGGTGAAACACTTAACGAGCAACACCTGGTGCATCTGCTCTCCCACACTCATTTGAGCGAGTCTGCCGGTGACACGGACGGGTGTCATCAGCACACTTCATTGCTCATTCATGTGTTCTTTACAGCAGATGTGATACATGATACTGTACTTATAACAAGGCAGACTGCTTGCAGAAACAACATTCAATAGCGCCTGCGCACCTGGCCTGCTGCAAGGCTGAGCGTCTATAGCGACTGCGCTGCAGCGAGCTGCAGTGTACCACTGTGTCTGAGGCCACGTGCTGCTGTGTCTCGTTGCTGTGGCGTGCCAAGCAGCAGCACAGTAGATGTCAGAATGCAGGACAGGCCCTGGATGTGTGCCAAGCTTTCCCTCTTACCTCAGGTCAAAGTCTGTGTGGGCTGATAGGGCAAATCCACAAGTCCACAGCCAATCCTGCACCAGCAGACTCCTCTTAAATTAAACAATTTACTCTTAAAAAAATAAATAAAAACAAAAGATTGCAAGTGAGCTTACTTGTTACTATAGATATATGTATTTACTTTTCTTAAATGCTGACCTTGCTTCCGTTTCAGACAGCCCATAGATTTGAGAAATCCTTTTACATTCGAGCATTTCATTTGGTTGAAGGATTTAGTCCTAGTGCATCAGCAGATTAAGCTTTCAGTCACTAATGTAGCAACCAACAGAAAAGAGTGCAAGGGTCAAAGCTAACAACTAGTTACAGCATTCCTGAGAGTGCACTAAAAAGTTTGGATAAAGATGTTTAAACATACAGCTAAGCACTTTGCACTCTCTATGATAATGCCACACAGCTCTTTATTTGCCACAAGTCCGTTTGTACATTCATTTTCATTGCTGTCTTTGTATTAGTAATAATATACAAGGGAAACATCATGTTCTCGATGCATTGCTTCATAGCTATAAGCCCACAGATTTTTGCCTTCTTGCCCGATGATTATCTTCATAACTATACTGGCTGTGTAATTATCAAGTGTCACAAATGTCTTTGGCTTATGAATATGTTAATGATGAATCACCCAGTGTGCACAGATAACAAAGAATGAGGAACAGCTCTGGTAAGTGTGGCTGTGCCATCATAGTGCTAACTAGCTGCAAGAACAGCCGCTACAGCAGCTTTTTCTTCCCATGTGACTGTAGTTTTGGCTTCATAAAAAAAATACATTAAAAAATTAGAGCACAGGACAGGCTGTTCCTGGGAGCTTTGGCTCACTGTGTCATGATGCAGTCCAGACAGTTTGTAATGAATCACATTCTTGACTGGATTTAGGGGGTAAGGACATCTTCCAGGAACTGAACCCGACACTGGCAAACTAACTTGGTTCCTGCCTCTGTGTATTTGAAGCGCCTTCATAATGGCAGCACCTTTTCTTGGACCCAACTGTCCTTTCCAAGAAAACAAACAAAACAAAAAAAACTCATGTGATGATTACCTGAACTTTTCATTATCCATTAGCAACCAAGTTTCTGTTGCTAAGCTCAGTCGGTACGTTTAATGACAAAAATTACTGCACCTGTCTCTTACCTGAAACTCACCTGTGTCTGTCCCTCAGCCCTGACGCTGCAGACAGCACCTCCTTTGACGTACAACTGGGCGACATCATCCTCACTGCCACTGATGGGCTCTTTGACAACATGCCAGACTACATGATACTGCAAGAGCTGAAGAAACTCAAAGTGAGTGACAAACATGTCTGCTGTAGAATCAGAAAAGGGCACGATAAACGCCTAATGCCTGCTTTGTTTGGTTCGTCAGAACACAAACTATGAGAGCATTCAGCAGACGGCCCGCAGCATCGCAGAGCAGGCCCATGTGTTGGCCTATGACCCCAACTACATGTCACCTTTCGCACAGTTTGCCTGTGACAATGGACTGAATGTAAGAGGTAAGTGTCCAAGTATTACAAAAAAGATGAGTATTTTTTGTAATTTGAACGGTTACAAACGTGTTTTTCAAGCAACAAACCTAACTGGCTGCTGTTTCCTGTCCATGCAGGAGGAAAACCAGATGACATCACAGTACTGCTCTCCATAGTGGCTGAGTACACTGACTAGAGTCTGCACGGAGTATCCATCTGCCGCTGCAGGTGATGGACTGCTTTGATTCCTGCTGGCCAGGATGTACAGCTAATGTCTGCTTCCCCCACACCTAAAGGATCTACTCTGCCTCATCCACCCACCGTCTCCCCCACTTGGCCAACCCCACACATTTAAAAACAAACAAAAGAAATCCTTCAACATGCCCTTTTCTGTCATTTTCTACATCAGACAGTGGCCAGATAAATCCAACTAAAGGCCAGACACCCTGTTGGCCGGGCTGCAGTGTTCCAATGCTCACCAGATAATCCCATTGGCTGGGATCATTGGGCATGCTGATGAGGATAAGTCAGCCTCTTCTGATAGTTGCCGCAGGAAAGAAGCTGCAATTCAGAGAAGACGGATGCTGACATAGCCCAAGAGTGTGTGTTAGCATGTGAATGTGGCCACGTACGGGCCTGCCGAACAGAACTAAACAGTCCTCAAGAAGGGAAGCGCACGAGAAAGGGCAGCATTAAGGCTCAATAAATGGGTCTGTCTTGTGCAAGCACTTAATAATACAGTGGTACTTAGGAAGCCTTTATGAAAGGGACTGGAAACTTGTACGAAAGGGCAGGGAGCATATGTTTGATATGAATGGTATGCTGTTCTGGGATGTTACATTAAATGTTTGCAAAAACAGAAACAAAACAAGTGTGATGTGACATGGGTATACACAGATGGTTTGTTTCTTGTGGCAGGATAATCCAACAAGATTTCATAAAGAGTGGCAGCTGCCTTTTCCATACCAGTTCAAGTATTGCACATATTTTGTAACTTAAGAGTATTTTGTAGCTCAAAAGCCTCTCAAGATAAATATATATATATATAGTATAAATGATAGTGTCAAACTGATGTCCTCCCTTTAATCTCACAGCTGCTGCTGAAGTCTTGATTGTGATTATGTGTGATGTGTGTATGAATGGGTGATGAATGCACATGAGCTCCTCAGTGTGTGTCTATTGAGTAATGTGCAATCGGTGTCAATGAAATGGATGTGTAGGCTAGAGACTTCTCCATATCCGCTGGTCTGACTTGGTCTCGCAGCCTTAAACGCACAAAGCATAAGGAGCATATCTGAAAAAGTTCAACGCAGCGGAAATTGGTCAGGTGACCAAATGTATTTTTGTAACCTCTTTGTTCCGTGGGGATTGTTCGCCGCGTCAAGTAGCTTACAGAAACTCTTGTTCACAGTCACCATTTGCTTTTCCTGTCTCTCTCCCTCCCTCCTCTCCCCCTGCTTGTAGAGCTCCAGTGGCGCATTCTTAAGTCATGTCACTGCAGGTTTCATGTGAAAAATGGTCAGTATGTTTCTTTGCGTCACTACAGGAAGATTTCACGGTAAAATCCACATTTTTGTGTAATATTACAATGTGCCTTGTATCATGTGTCATTGATACTGGCAAATAAGTCTTCAACCTTCCCCCTAAAAATGTGCCAGCACTGAGCACAAAGCATTAAACTGTTAAGTAGCCATAAGAGTTGGAAAAAAAAGAGCTTTCCCATCATGCCCTGCTGTCTTTACACCATCATTTTAACCCCAGTGTTTTGTTGTTGTTGTTTTTTTTTGTTGTTGTTTTTTTATCCCCCCCCCCCCCCTTTCTCCTGAAATCTGCTTCCTCTCTGCACTCAATCAGGAATAGTACTAAAGCCATCCCACACTTAGAAAATCCTTCCCATGGATCTTTAGATCACTGTTTACAATCTGCACTAATCGAAAGGATAGTTTCCTTAATGTGACACCCTGTCAGGTGTCATGTTGAAATGAGAACAGATTCAGGACGGTGAACAGTGTTAGTTGGCAAAATGTGATTTATTTATTTTTTTCTAAGTGTTACAGCACTGAGGACAATCCAAGCAGCCTTAACAAAAATGATAAAGCACTTCTCCCAGTCATTTGGCACTACCACTGTAAGCTCCATGGTCCCTGCTTCCTGTTTCACACCTCCCTGGATGACTCCTTTTCATCTGCCTCATCTTTCTGTTTAAACCAGAGCATGTCTATGTGGGAGAAACAAAAACATTTTCACATGTGTACAATGTTTAAATAAAGACTATAATATTTATTAACCTGCTGTATTTCATGGCTCTGATGTGTATTGAACACTGCAGCTGCGTTTTGTTCACATGAAGGACATTTGGCTCACTGCTCTACAGTCTGGGAACACTTTGTACATTTTGTTTGTGCTACCACATTCCTCAGACACAATGCGTGCCAGTTACCATCAGATGGGTGTGGCATCTTCCCGAGATGGCACATTTTTATTGACGGACAACATCGATGGTGTATTGTTCCAATGAACAGTAACTGGGAAAAAAACATTTTAACAATAAACCATATTTAATAAAAACTATTCTGGAGAGATTCACACTCTAACTATTTAGAGAAGAATATTGTTAATTAGTGACTGCTATTCCCTCAGAGTGACGGGCTTCTCGGATAGTCTTCCTCATCACTGAAATATGCCAGGACAGGTAGTCTGGGAGCACCATCATCGTCATCACCAGGTTCTGAAGACATGGCCTTGAACAGCAGGGAGCAGATCTACAGGATACAAATAGCCAAACATGAGTGTATGCAGTTCATTCAAGAACATTCTGACCCCACTGCATGAGGGTCACTTAAAAACAGTGTCCACAGGGAAAACTGGCTCAAGATCTTGAGTAGAACAGCTAAGATACTGCGCAGGACCCTCAAGCTCCCAGGCCTCTGGTAGAGGACCCGAGCTTGAAGGATTGACCGCCTACAGGGGCGAGCTGGGGATTTTTCTAAATATATTTCTATGATAAATCATTACAGTTAATTTGCTCAAAATAATGACATGCTACGGAACTGATATGCAGAACAGTATTGGAGCAGTCAGTTATTTCACATGCACACAGGCAAAAATTTAAGTTCACTTATTGCTGCACATCTTCCTTCATAATCTTCTTGTGCATTTGAAATATTTTTTGGATGGTGGAGTTTCGACTAGCATGCTTTATTTTGGCAACGCTTCCTGTCTTGAGTTGGGCCTGCACCGGAGGTGTCCTCACAGTGCAGTCTGCAGCTTGGAGGATGACCTGAAGGCTCATCAGAGGACTCTTAAATTTAAACACTATTAAGCAATAAACCTGTGTTAACAGGGAAAGTTGCACAGAAGACATTTGATAAAAGGTTTTGGGTTCAACTGGGATTCCAGCAAAAGTCTTTAAATCTAAAAGGGTGACAAAGAACATAAGACACGTCTCAGCTGATATTGTAAACCATTACAGCACACCCTGAACCACACTTCTCAGAAAGACTGTAGAGCATCCAAACCACAAGGAACACACAGGCCATCTGCAGATCCCAGTTAAGATTTAAAAATCAAGAGCGAGCTCTTATTACCATGCTGGAAGGTGGGGTCATTCCAGCACATGCACTGTCGCCCTGGCATTGGAGTTGCATCAGAACAGGTGGGTAGGTTATAGGGCTGCCTTGGCTGGATTCAACAAGCTCTGTTACATCAGGAAGAACTTGGAGGTTGTTGCTCTGAGTCTCATGTATACCCACAGGCAGAGCAGCTGCATCTGCACAGCTGGGAACAGACAGAACACACTTGTGTCTGCAAGCTGTAGATGACGCAGGTACATGGGTGCAAATTTGTATCTCAACACAGATTCAGAGTGTTTTTACACACATATATTCAGACAGTATTGATAAACATATCTACTAGTTTTACAAATGAGGATGTTGTGTAGTACCTTCCAATCCATATAAATATTAAAAACATAGTTGTTATTTGCTTTTACAAAAACAGTACCTAGCATTGTATCAGCAGATGGTGAAAGCAGCCTTAAGCACGGTAAAAGGGAACAAAACAACAACCTCGTGCATGCAACCACACGACACGTCAACCTCAGACGTAACCCAGACACATAATTAGGAGCACAGCAGGAAGGAGTAAAGAGGCTTCTAAAGGCCCCAGAGTCTGCAGGCAAGCAAGTATTGTACTTATCATACCATGAAAAACACAAATACATTGCATATAGTCAGAAATATCCTGCATGATAAATTTCATCAGGAAAAAAAAAGTATTAAAATGTAGATCAATTCTGAGCATTAGGAACAGGAGCACTGCAGAGGGTCGAATCATGGGGTTGGTGATGTCTCTGCAGACTTCCAGCAGTGCACACAAGAAAAACGAGCTACAAATGACCCAGATGTTGAGCAGTGCAGCTGGGAATGGTGTAATAAGATCCAACTAGACGCACAAGTAGAGGACAATAGGGAGAGAGCAGGCTAGCAAAGCAGGACAGAGACTCTGGCTAGCATAGCGTGGAGGAGGGGATTATAGACTGTCACACTGACGGGCTTCTAACCCAACTCTGCGTGCCCTGACCTTGCCCTATTTATCTCCGTTACAGACACAAGGCTGGCTACTGCAACATGATGCCTCTTAAGAGGCTAAAAACAGCCAATGAGGGCAAACCAGCCTTATTGAGTGCCAGGAGAGAGGCTCAGGTAGTTCTGCTCTTCAGTATACTGGATTGTAGACCTGACAAACTGGACGCACAAAGACTGCAACAATGACACCAGCTGGTCAACATAATGATAAAATACACTCCTCACACGCCATAATTCCTTAACCCATGTAACTCCTGCCAATTTAAATCGTTAGAATAATAATCGTATACAAGATATATGGATGGATGTATCACTGCTTCAAGATGATAGAAAGTCAACAGTAATTCAAATAACCTACATCAGCAGAAGACCACAATAAGTGGCACTCCTGTCTGCTAAAAACAGGAAACTGACAATCCAATTCATGCTGACTCACAAATATTGAACAACAGAATACTGAAAAATGTTGATGATTTAAGAAGTGCTGCAACATTCAGATGGCAGGACCACAATTTAAAATAAACAACATGAAAGCATGTCCTCCCGCCTTGTTTCAATAGTTTGAGTTGGTAATGGTGTTGTAAAGGTGTGGGGGATATTTTCTTGGCAAACTTTGGGGATCTTAGTCAAACTGAGCATCATAGGCCACACTATAGTTGCAGGCCACGTCCATCCCTTTATGACCGCAGTGTACGTCTCCATCTTCTGACATGTGCTTCTAGCAGGTATCGCACCATCTCACAAAGCTCTCATAATCTCAAACTGCTTTCCTGAATGAGACACTGAATTCAAATGGGCTCCACAGTCACCAGACTTCAGTAAAACAGAGCATCTTTGGGATGTGGTGGAACAGGAGTTTCACATCATGGATATGCAGCCAAGACACCTGCAGCAACTATGTGATGCTGTCATGTCAGTATGGACTAAAATAGCTAAGGAATATTTCTGAAGGCAAAACGGTTTTCTATAAAGTGTCCGATGAGTGCAGATTCTAATTGATTGCCATCCAGGGGCATAATTACAAACAAACTTTTAGGCTAATAGCTTAAAAATGTAAATGGAAGCTCAAGCTATCAGATATTATAGACTGGGTAAGACAAATGACATCAAACTCCACTAAAAAAAAAAAACAAACAGGCTGTTCAAAAAGGCCCGAGGACCCTTTCTCTATGTCATAAAATATCTGGACTATGTAGAAAGTTAATCTGCATGATTTATCTGTTGCAGTATTTAGCAGATTTTTTGTTTATGACAGTTTTTTGAATGATTTTGATCTTTTTTTTAAGCATTTTTATCTGGCAATGACTTGTTTTCTAACTAGATTGTGTGGTCTCTTGTGTTTTCATTGAGATTAATTCCTTTTATGTTCTGTGATTTTTCTCCGGTTTTTTATTTTGCTCAAATTAATTTTAAAAAATAGCTTTAAAAAATGTACTGCAGTAATTACCCTTCTTTCCCCCCAGGCACTGATGATTAAAAGTATTGCCAGTAAAGCCAGGGGTGGTCGTTACCTGTGTGTAGTCGGGGCTGGGGTCTCTGTAGGCTGTGAGGGGCCTCTGCTTTCAAAGTCAGCCAGCGTAGCCAGCACCACAGTGGCCTCAAGGACCATGTCCTCCACAGAGAAGCACACAGGCCTGCAAACAAAGTGCGTTTCCATGGCAGAAATCCCTTCACTGCGTCTTCTTTTTTTTTTTTTATTTGTCAGCACTTTTTACTTTTTAGCAGCAAACACACCACAACTGCTCACTTAGTGATGTGACTAGTGATATATAAACGTTAAAGAATTTTGCAGTCTAGCTGGTGTTAATTTGTTGAACAACACCACAGAGCCTGTGTAATTTGAGTGAATAAATTCCACTCAAGGTAATGACAGTAGCAAGGAAACGTACTTTCCTGGAGTGCCAAAGTGAACCGACACCGGAAGGCAATGTGACTCCGCAAAACACAGTAACCCCTGGCAAAAACAAAAAAGCAACAACTGAGTTTAATTGCTGAAAAGTGTGGGCTAATATTGTGACATGTTTAACTATTATCAGCCTGGAGATATACATCAAATTAAGGCTAAGACTAAAACTTAAAGCCTAGTTTCTAATCCGTCCAAACCCGATTTTCCAAAACCGACAGGAACAAGACGACTAGGCGGGCTAACGAGGAGCCTCACAGCGGGAAGCCCAAGTGACTTTCCAAGACATTAGGGTGAAGAGTTGTAGGCATTAATGCAGGCCAAGTCTCATTAACTGAACGTACACAGACTGTTATTTCAAATATCCAACAAAACTGTCTCCTTTTTCTATAAGCCAAGTGATTTTGCTTTACTGACCACACTAGTCTACACATTACACTTCTCTCAGCTTTTTCTGCTAATCAAATTATAAATAGCTGAAGATCAACCTTTAAGCAGCCCATAAAGTCCACACTCATTCCTACTTGGTTTTAAAGTTTATAATAAAGCATGCAATGAGGAGCCTTCAACTTCAGTTACTTTTTCTACGTAGTGGAGCCTCACTCGGGTCAAGACATCTTTGCTATAAAGATGAGTCACAGCACTGAGGGGAAAGTTCACATGGAAATGATACTGAGCACCGAGTACAGGACAGCAATATGACCTCTTAGACATGAATTGCCCACATGTGAGCTAGTGTCACTCTCGCTCTCCGCACACATAATATTCTCATGTGACAGGAGCAAGGAGGCCTCCAAAAATAACCCCGTTACCCTTAGCTCCTTCAGACAGAAGGTTATGTCCGAGTCCATTCCGGCTTGAAAGTAGTCAAACTCGTCTGGGTGTAAGGACATCTCAGTGTGCATCATCTTCATGTGATCTGTCACACAGGTACATCCAAGTCAAACAGCAGTCGTTACAGTGTTTCCTTTGATGTGCTTAAAGAACTGAACATGCAGTATGTTAGGAAGTTTTATGTTCATCTCAAAGCTTGTGCAACTTTCAAGCACTTTGTGAAACGTGTCAGCCACACGTGGGCTGAGCTAAATGGCAGTCTGACATTAACTGACCATTTCTCCCCTCGTTGTAATTTCTCAGACTGACTTTCGGGGCGGACATCGACAGAGTGACTTCTTCCTGAGACGCGTGGAAATGCATCACCATATCGCCTAGAAGCCTGAAGAAAGAGGAAAACACACACAGGCAGCTCTGGCTGCTTACTTTTAACATTTTTTTTCTGTCAATATATATTCTTGGTATTGTCTAAAACACAAAACCAACAGGCAGCCAGCATGTACTGATTGTAGAAAAGAAGAGTGAGGCTCTAATGCTGAAATGCTAACCTGGCAGGAGATTTCAGCACATTGGGACAGAGGTGTGAGGCAAACACTGCCTGCAGCGCCTCACTTTCCAGGAAACGCACATTGTAGGTTTTTGTTATGCCTAACTCAAAAACAGAGACATTTAGAGCACAGTGCCACCATGTGTTCAAAATATAAACTGCATGCACACCTACTGTCATTTATGCAGTTTCCTACCGTGTCTGCAGAAAAACTGAACGATCACTTGGTCACTGCCAGTGCTGACTGATATCTGACACCGTTTCACACTGTGCTCAATAGAAGTCGAACAACGGAAAAGTGGCAGCACAGACTTTAAAACAAAGAGACGCAGTTTAATCATAAAGTCTTGAAAGAACGGCATGATGTGTAGCCCTAATTTTACTGAACAGCCACTTGTTACGATGATGTTTCTGCCTACAAATGAAAAACCAGCAATGCCGATATACCTTCATGACTAGCTTGCATTTGATTGGTCCACTGTCCTGCTCCCTGACTGAATGCAGATTGTACTGCTGGAAGAAGAGCGGCGAGAAGAGGAAGCAGGCGTATGCAGAATGAGCAGAATTCACTGATCTCAGGGCCAGCTTTCAGAGGGAGAGAGAGAAATTATTGTGGAGGAAGTAAGGTGGTGAATACCTTAACACCTGGAGATTATCGATACAGATGCTCTTGTACACACACACACACACACACTGGTCACTTTATTAGTTGCACCTGTTTAACTGCTCATTAACACAAATATCTAATTAGCAAATCACATGACAACAATGCCATGCTGAAGTTCAAACCAATCATCAGAATGGAGGATTGAAGTGACTTTCAAGGCTGCATGCTTGTTAATACCAAATGTGCTGGTCTACTGTGATTTTCTAACAACCATCTGTAGTGTTTACAAAATGCTGGCTGGTCTGATGAGTCTCGATATCTGCTGCAATATTCACATGGTGGGGTCAGCATAAATTAGCATGAAAGCATGGCTCCCTCCTGACGTCTGTCAACAATCCAGTTTGATGGTGGTGGTGTAATGGTGTAGGGGATATTTTCTAGGCCCCTGAGTACTAAATAAGCATGGTTTAAATGCTACAGCCTACCTGAGAACATGAAAATGTTCAACCACAACTCGATCCAATAGGGCTTCTTTGGCATGTGGTGACTTGATATTATTCAATCGTTTTTGACAGATTATAGGACAACAAGCCATTTACAACAGTTTAATACCATTAATTTATTTTTTTTTTTTTAAACTTGGCAAATACTTTTTCAAAGTGTACCTAATAAAGCGTCAATGAGCATTTTTACATCTAGCTGCTGTTGCTGCTCACCCCTTTGACCGTTGGATCCAACCACAGCTCATCTCCAACCCGGGACAGGGCATGAATAGCCTTCCCAAATGCTGAAACACAACACAGCCCCTCCACAGTTCAAGTTTGACACAATATTGTTATTTACTATACTGTATTATTTTACTACAACCTTAATATTTCTTTCTCTTAATACCATGAAACGAAACATTTTCAGACAGAAAAGTGCACTTTTCTGTCTGAAAATGTTAGGGGTCATGACCCCCTAAAGCTAACTCATTATTAGCCAGTTTAGCTACATCAGATAAGCTAGTCCCGTTGTTCGTTCCAAATGAAGAATTTCGTAGCTTGAACAACTTTCATCAAGATTATATAATTAAATATGTTATTTTTACAGCAAATTTCGGTTCGCATCTTCTTCGAGTGTTCTTTATATTACCTTTTAAAGCGCTTCCTTCCAGGATGCAGTTCATGGTTTGCTATGCCTGTCACGGCTAATCACGGTGACTCTACGGTCACAGGCTCATTACCAAGGTTATTATAGTTAACTAAAACTAATCAACTGGTTAAAGGAAAATAAACTAGTTAAGGGAACTAAAAAATACCTAGTTAACTTAAGTCGTTTTACCTATAAAAACTAAAACTACATAGTTTTAGTTAAAAAAAAAAAAATCCGAAAGGATTTGCGAACTTGGAAAACTTACTGAATTAACATAAAAAATGCAGAGAATATATCCTGTTAGTCTGGTAAAAGTTTTGTTTGTTTGTTTTTTTAAATTATCCTACAAAGCTTTGGTGGACATTTATCGAGATTTTATTGAGTTTCCCAAATCTTTCCTCTTACATGTGACCAAAATACACGTTTTCAAGCAATATGTTTGTTTTTTGTAATACCTATAATGATTTTCCTAAATCTTACCTCTTACATATTCCTACATTTTCCTAATAATAATTAAAGACTAAAACCAAGATAATCTTAACAAACTAAACATTTCAAACAATAACATCTAAACTCACAATGGAAACTAACTGAAATTAAATGTAAAGCAAAAACAAGTTCAAATGAAATAAAAATTAAAAAAAAACTAATTAGAAACTATAATCATTTTTAAATAAATAAATACAGAGACAGACAACATTAACCAACCTAGTATATTTGGACTGTGGGAGGAAGATGAAGTCCCCAAAGAGAACATGCAAACAACACAAGTCTCAGCTGCCTTAAAAACAGATATGCTACATTTATTGATGTATTTTGGATATTAGCATGTGTATGAATGTAAGACTTTTCCTACGACAACTTATTTACAAATCATAATAAATACATATATATCATCTGTTGACTATTTTTGGAAGTGTGACATCAGAATAAGCTCTGTCGCTGCTTCTCCTTTGCCTTTGTTGCTTATTTGCTGCTGCATTGCTCTTCTCTGGATCAGTTTTAAACATGCTCTTTTCTTTGCAATGATGATCTCCATACATTCTCCTGCGGGTCTCATCATGACCTGGGCGATCCAAAACACAGGATGCGTTGGACTGTGCTGGTCAGTTTATGTGTAAGACAAACTTTCACTGCATTCAGAATGAATTCAGATACAGACCTGACTGAATGCATGCGTGCAGGACATTGAGATAGTGCTGCTTCATTTGCCGTCTCATGTGCTCTGTACTGTAGATGCTTGCTATACTGTAGAGGTAGGGTGTGCGTCCTCCTGTAAAAGCTGGCTCCTGAGACAAGAACAGATGTGATTACACATGGCAGAAGGACAGTAAGGTCATATATAAGAGATGCCTTAAATATGCTTTAAATGAGAAAATTAAGTTCCTCTCCTGGCATGAATTAAACCCGTACAGAATGACTTCTATTCACCAGGAATTACATATTTAGAAAACACTCTTTGTGCCTTAAAAACTGGTAACTTTTATTTCACTTTGTATGTGGGTTTTAGCCCTCCATCGCATGCCTGCATTCTGCCACCATGCTCCCTCTGCAGCTAAAAGCAAACCAGACCCCACTCACTCACTAGTTCTCCCGTTACATGGAGGGAGGGAGAGTGGCTGTCTCCACTGCAGCAGTGTGTGTTTTAGGTGTGTGTGCTCTAACCCTAACCCCAGTGCTTTTCTGTAAAAAGGAACACAATGTAAAACATTAAGATGATACTGTATTGCAACAAAAGCTTTCCAGCAAATATTACTTGTTGTCAGCTCAGGTCATATCTTCACCTGTGCCTGCTCTGCTAAAGAAACTAGCTGGCCTTTGAATTGAAGAAACTATCAAACAGCTAATAAAAATCTGTCACAACTGTCAAATGAGTCAAGTTCTCGGTGGATTTAAATTTACCAGTTTAGTTTCTTAGGTTTGTTACTTTAGAAAAACTCACATCTAACATATAGTAATAAATATCATTTTAGGGGCAGTTTTAACCTTTTTTCGAGAGTGCAACACTGATAGATAGATAGGAAAGAGGTGGAGGGAGAGTGAGCATAGTGAACAACATGTAGTAAAGGATCGCAAAAAGAAAAAACACCATATTTTTTCCCCTGGAGAGGTTCTTTAGCCCTTGATGGTCAAAAAAATAAATAAATAAATAAAATACCAAAAGCTACCTGTTCCAGCTTTGTGAGGTTACCTGTAAGAAAGGGGCAGACATCATAGATTTTGGAGGATGTATCGTTTTCAAGTGTTGGCTGCCTGCAGGTATATTTGTGTGTTGTCCTCTGTAGATTTCTCTCACCTGCTGACCAGGTAGACATTCAACGCCTACCAAAAAGCAACATGTCAGGAAAAAACGCTGTGTTTATGACAGGAAATCTGTCTGAAGTCCTCTGTACACAATGGTATTATAAAGTCAAATATGAAGCCATCTGTCAGACAGCTTAAGATTGGCTGGAGTCCTGAAACAGGCTTGTGATCCCAAGCATGTGACAAAATAGTCAAAGTCCAGACCTTAAACTGACTGAGATGATATGGTGAGATCCCCACAAATCTCAATGAACTAAAGCAAAGCCGTAAAGAGTGCAGAGAAGCTGTAAAATTCCTCCACAATGATATGGGACACTTAAATCCAGAATTACAGAATTACTTAAATTACAGAAATCATGACTTCGGGTTACTGCTCCTAAAGGAGCAAGCTATTGAATCATGGGTTTTCACAGTACACCCCCATTACACGTCCTGTGAAAGCTCTTCATGACTGTATGCCATGACATGTGCCATCAAAATGTTATTTCTTTTAGTGGGTTTAATACTGTGTCTGACTGATGTATACATGTATTTGGACAATGACACGGTTTTTGTAAATATTCCAGTTTAATTTAAAATCTACTGTAATCAAGATATGGCTGATTTAAGAGGTTTAACTAAAGTGTCACTTTATTAAAAGGCACAAAAACCAAAAGTTAGAAAGCAAAGAGATAAGCGGTGTTAAAAGAAATGAACAAACTAGTCTAACACTAGTAAGTTAAGGATAAATTGTAAAAACTATTTTTGAACAGGACAAATAGCAAAAAAGGTTTAAAGTTAATTAACAAATGTTGGTTAGGCTAAATTTGTGGATAAAGTGTAAAACGTTTTAGCCAAGCTAAAAACTGAAATGTCAAATGGAAGAAATGAACAGATGAAAACAAAAGTGAGAAAAATGACATTAAAAGAACAAAATTACCACAAATAGTTCAACAGCATTAAATTACATCCAGATGTTTATGGCATCTGGATGTTAGAAGCTACATTGGCAGCTCATTATTTTTCAACTGAGGTTTAGTCATCAACTACATACAAACCTCTGATTTATGCACTCTCTATTAAACATTTAATTAAAAAATAAATAATAATAATAATTTTTTTTAAAAAAATCGCTAACAAAAGGTTCATGTCCAGCTGGTAAATAAGAAAACTAACTCACCACCCGTGCATCTCCTCTTAGGGCCTGCAGATCTAAAAACAACAAATTACAAGTCTCACTGTGAAAATTCATAAATCCATCAGTTATGTTAATTCACCGAGGATGTCAGGACCTCCATGTAAGCGTTACCTCATTAAGATGTGACCACTTCCATTTCTGAACAAGTTTTCTTTTTTCAGGTTCTCAGCAAATGTAACCCGCTTCCTCATCCTCAGTTATACACACAGCAGTATTTCCTGTCCTATATCGGAGAGGTTGCTGGCATCTTTGTCCGCTCGGCACATGTTGCAGCCAGCAGAGCCTATTATTGTGAAACGAAGCCAGCCCTGAAACGCGAGAGTTCCCACTGGGTTCCAATTACAGAGCAGAGGTCTAATATACTTGAACCCAGAGTGTGTCCTCATGAAAAATGTAAAACACAACATTACAAAGCACTCTGTTTACACACTTTATTGAGCATCATGTCCAATATACATTGCATTGACACAAAATGGGAAAAAAAAACAACAAAAAAAAGAAAAACAAACAAAAAAATAAACAAAAACAAAAAGAATGGCGTTAGGGTGGATTACCTGGACACACCATTTTCAGAGCGTATTGCTTAATGACATTTCAAACGCACCGAATCTGTGCAAATACAGTGAACACCGGTCAGAGGAGGTCATGGTAGGTTAGAAAATTCTGACTTTAAAAGGTAATGTCAACAGCAGTTATGTGATAATCAAGTCTACAGAAATCTACCAACTGTACACATCACATTCACCCAGAATGCACTACCAATGGTATCCTACTGAAACTCACCCCAACTCCCTCAAACCTGATTGCATGCGCCAAAAGATGGTTATAGCTATGTTTCAGTGTCAGTCACAGATCAATACGTTATACAGAGTTCACGTCATCATGGCTTAATATTCAGCAACAACATCATCAATGAGGTGAACAAAAGCCAGTGGTTTCCAGACTCCACCCAAACACAACCTTTTAGTGTTTTTTTTTTTAAATAAAGCCTAAATGGGGGATCGCCTTCAGCCCCCACTTGCTTACACTTTACTAAGCGGCAAGTTAAGTCTCTGTGAAGGATCACAACCCAGATTTAGTAATCGAGTGAAGGTGATAAATTCTAATGAAGTATGTACCGATCAGAACTCAAGATGTTCACAGAAGAGCACTATCCCACAAACTAGCCAAAGTCCTGAAGAGTCTAAGCCCGCGAGTGAATATGAAGCACTAATTGGAAGCCAAATGTGCCACGACAAAACAAGGTAAGAATAACTAGCCTAACTCTACTAAGGAGCCTTTAAAATCCCCCGTATTCCCCAACAGATTAAGAACTCAACCATAAACCTGGTCAAATATGCTATCCGTTTAAATTGAGGTAAGCGCAGATGCCAGTTAATCAGTCCACATGCAGAATAATCACAGCTTAGGCTATTTTCACAGTCTGGATTTACTTGTCCGTGATTTTCAATAACTTCAACTAAGTGATCATTATCAGACTTCTTTGTTGACGGCGGAGCATTAAGTTTATCTTACTGATTGCTAATCGAGATCCCACTAAAGTTTGATCCTGAGAAGTTGGCACCAACCTCCTGTTACCATTAGCTATGCTTGTGTGAGTCTAAAAATAATAAAACAATAACTCTCAAGGTGCTGCGTAAGCCGTTCCATTTGCATCCATAGCTTAAAACGATACATAACAGAGCTGTTTGAGGGGATCATGCAGGTTGAGAGTCATGGTTTTGAAACTCTTACATGTACTGACACTTGAAGAAAATGCTAACAGAAGGCTTTTTCTCAAAAAATGTGAATACCATAAAAAGTTCTCAACGTGTCCCTCTGAACGAGACGGGGCGAACTGTGAAGCCGACGAAAGGCAACGGTGATTCAATGACAAAATAATCGCATCTATGGACAGAGCTGATGTTGGGCTGTCGTTAATCTATCTCAGTATGAAGCAGGGAGGACAAGTGATGACCTAATGACAACAGGCTTTCATTTTGTTTTACACAATCTTGACCACTAAATTGCATAAGAAACCTGGTATAAAGTAGAAACTGTTCAGCAGCAGATAAAAAAAGGAAGTTAATTTACAGTAGTGACATATTTTACATCATTATTTTTTCTCAAAATAAATTAAATTAAATATACAATTCCAGGTAAGAAACAGGATAATTTTGCTGGTAGGTTTCTCAAATTGGTTCGTCTGGCGGAAAATGACAACCGTTCACAAAAACGTGGTTGAAGCCAACCAACTCCTTTGACTGGCAAAACAAGGGGTGCAAAAGCCTTTTGCTGAATCTTTCCCTCTGAAGGCATTTCCTTTAACTGCAATAAAGAATGAAGTTATTACTTACAGAAGCAAGGTATTCCATGCAAATCTTACTCAGCAGGTCAGTTTGCTTACCCTGGAATTTACAGCTGACTCCTAATCGTATGCCATCTCTTGACTTTTTCTTACACAGCGAGCCACCTTCCTCTTAAATTCTCCATTAGGGTCCTCCCTCCACTCTTTCTGTAGGAAAGGAGAACCAGATTCTTTTACTCACACTTTCTCGAATTACCTAAGCTGCTCAAATAAAAAGGTGGGACTTCCAGCATTTGAAGAATGACATAAATAACTCACCGCAGCATCCACATTAGCTGGTGAGTCGCTGTTGGGGTCTGCGAGCATGGAGATAACACTAATCATGATTGTCTCTACCGTGTGGATCGGAAGCCAGCGTTCTTCGGGCTTTTCATAACCAAACTTATCTTCTCCTGGCTCATGCAGAATTGAGATGCAAACATCGCCGTTCTTTGCAACTGTGGAGACGAATTTCACACATTTTTTGATTACACTTTCAAGTCAGTCGCACGGATCTGTTCAGTAAAAGAGAGTTTATAAATCTATTTATATGCAGAGATCAAGTGATGGCAAAGAAGACTATGTGAGTAAAAGGATCAAAAGGGTAAGAAGTGGGTTTACCATTTGGGTGCCAGATTTCAGTTATGAACCTCATCTTCGGCGGCCGTAGTGGATAATCATAGGGAAAGGTTAGGTATGCTTTGAAAAACCCTCCTTCACTGCAGTGAGAAATACAGAAAAAAAAAGGACAAACACTTGTCAAATGACTGAATTAAATCATCATTTGTGTTTCTGAATATCTCAACCAAAGACCTTACTTACAAAAGGGTATCTTGTGGACCAATGATCACAACTTCCCATTTATATATGTCATCATCATCTATCAGACCAGCTGAAAAGCCCTCCACGGGGTTCTTATTGAGCTCTGGGAAAAACAGAGGCACAACGTGTATTTTATTCAGTAGCAAAGTGAAAACAGAACTGTAGTACAGAAAGGCCTATCACTAGAAATAGAAGAGAAGTCAACATCCACGGTGTTAACATATTTTGATGACAGACCCCTACTCTTACTACGTGTTATAAAAGTATCTCTGGATATTCAGAATTTTGGTATCATAACAATCAGTTAAGCTGACATCAACAGTACACAAGTAAAAGAGACTGGGGGGGGAAAAGCAGTAGCAGCTTGATAGAAAACATAAGCTGACATGATGCAGCTGACAAGGTAACCAAGCTCTGGTTTTTCACTTAGGTCAACAAACTTGAGTAAATAAAACCCAGCAGAAATAAACTATTATGACAAACTCATGGCACATAATTTCAGAGGAAAATAAATCTGTGTTGGAGACCCAGACACTGATTTGGTGGATATCATGTAAACCGCAAGCTCTTTACCCATGTTTTGTTTACTGATGCTGACACACTTCACTGTGGGAAGTATCTGACATCTGTGAATTCACAAAGAGCAGGTGACTAAAAATGAATCAGCAACAAGTACTATATACACTCAACTGAGCTAACTGAATTTTCCCGAATCACTGAGAAACCGACCCACACAAGGCATCACGATGAATATCTCAGTTTTTCAATATGGCATGTGCTTGAAGCACTCTTTTAACCTTGGTCTTATAGGAAATAGATCAATCTTACACTCTGGTTCCATGGGAGCAGTCTGTTGCTAAGGACTGAAGAAACAGAAAAATTACTTTCCACATCCATTCATTTTAAAGCCTTAATTATACTTTGTGTCTGTAAGCATGCTAGAGTCCTGCCAATGTTTTGTAACAGCGTGGACGTCCACAGAAAATCTACAATACAATGCACCAACAACACATACAGCCCACAGAAAGGACTTGATGAAGTCTTCGAAAAATATAACAGGAATAATTACTTGACCACTGACCTGTGGTTTTCCTCATTTGATGTCATATATAATATATATTCATAATAAAGATGACCAAATTATGTCAGCATATGTACAAGGGTTCACACTGATTTAAATGCTCTGTTTCAGACAGTTGTCTTTGGATTTTTTGGGGGGGGTTTTAATAACTCTTAGCTCTGTGTTATGTAATTGAGAGGTGATAATATGGCCCTAATATGGCTAAACAAATAAAATGAATACAAACATGGGAACTATGGGAAGACAATAGATGAACCTTTACTTCGCAGTTGAGCAAAAACTGAAAATCCATAAATTTTCATTTGAACAACCTGTTTACAGAATCTAATCGTGATGTCCAAAAATAATGAAGACTGCTGATATGAATCACTGACTTGAAAAGAAAAACTGCATCAAACACTGTCAATGATTCATTCCCCACACACAGAGTAACTAATATTTGTATGTGATGGTCAGCTGGTGCAAAATCCCAAATCACTTGTGTAACTGGATGCTGTCATGTTAATACGGCATGCTATATACAAACATACATAGCACTTGTGTTTGTCATGTGCTGAAACTGAACTCACAAAATGTGTTACTTTAGCTAAATGGACCAGTTTGACTGCAGTGTATTAACACTGAATTAATATAATTTACATGATTAAGACTGCACGATGTTGTTTTTTATATTTTAGTGATCCACCACAGATTTCATCACCTGATCTTGAATGCTGCATTAAGTTCTTTTACCCTATCCTATCGGGTAAATTATTATTGAATTACAGCATTAAAGTCATTAAATGAAAAGCTGCACCTCATATAGCAAAGTGTTGACTGAGGTATTGGTTTACTTTTAAAAGATGAGAACTGAAGGAACTGGACAGTCACGCAGCTGCAAACCAAACTTTATACCACGGGTTTTAAAGACTCGTGAGATCCATGTGTCATTTACAGGGCACAACAGCAATAAAATCAACTATGTCTCTGCAAAGACTTCAAAAGGAGAACAATAAGAGTTTCAGCATTGAGGGCTTGAATACTAATATAGATTGCCTCCCGCGTTAGACTCTGGGCCATATTTGATATCAGAAACGTTAGATTGTATCTTAAATGGCTATATTATGGATTTGTAATTTCAATCAAGCGGTTACTGATGTATTGGTATATAGATCTATGAAATCCTTGCGGTGCATAGCGCTACCATTAACAATGCTAAAGTGTTTAGAGCAGATGAGTGTCTGGTTGATTATTCCTTTGTTCCGTTAGCTAACTAATGCCCAACTTGCTAGCAAATGCTAGCTAGACTGGTCCTGCAATGTGTTGTTTGAGGTGTTTTTGAGCTCAGTATACTTCAAAATTATGTATTTATTCACAACACAGGTAAGCTATTCAAAGCTGCTTAGCCACACACTCAGCTAGACTGATAAAGGAACCCATTATGCTGTTCGGCTACCTTTCTGAGCTTACTTCTATTGCGTAAACACAGCTTTGCCAAGCCACAAAAAAAGCTAACGTTAGCTGCTAAGGTATGGAGCCTTTATGTCGGCTCTATTTGCTTACAGTTTTACATTATTATTACCTGCCAGTTGTTTTCGAAGAAGCAATGCTGATTGTTCGGTCATGGTATGCACGCGCAGTTGAAAAAAAGCACTCCGTGTAGACAAACACTTTACGAAGAGAAGAGCTAAACCCGAACAAACCGAGCTAAGATCTTAGTGCTGCCCGTGCCTGCTGCTGATTTCCCTCTGTGTTTTGACACAAGCCTGAGCTGTACGCATGCGCGCCTGCGGTCGACTGTGTTTATGCGTGGCTTCAAAGCAACATTTGATCAAGACAAATCAACAAGCAACAAACTGGAAAACTGTATCAGTCTTGTACTGCAGCAAAATCAAAATTCGCCAATGCGTTCGTGGAGAGATGTGTAGAGTTGATTCAATAAGACTGTAGCGTAATGAGACTGGTAAATGTCGCAGGAGGTCGATTCTGTTCATCTGGACTTAGCGTTTTCAGTGGGAGAAACGTTTCGTCATTCATCCACTTCTTCTGTCTCAGCTGACTGCAGGCTTCCCGAACCTTATAAACAGTACAGTTGCACAATGACTGAAACCAGCCCACGGAATGAACAATGGGCTGTGAGGTCAATTCCTTGATCATTAATATGCAAATTGTCATGACCATTGATTGAAGCCCATTGATCAATAGCCATAAGTACCATTCGCAGAGAGTTGGGGAATGGCTGCAATCACAGCATTGTAAGATGGTGAAAGTACCCTTAGGCCCCCTCCTCAGTTCAGAGATGGTCTTTATCTTTTCACGTAAATGGCCTTCTTGACTTCCGCTCAAGTGTTCCTCCCTGTCCAGGTTGTGTACATCCTCATCATTGAAAGAGTGTCCACTGGCTCATAAATGTGTGCCAACCCCACCCCCGACCAAATCACCATTTGGATTCCCCATCTGATGTCAGTTCTCAGGGAGACTATGATTGTTAGTGAGTGTTTTCTCTTTTCAAATAGACACAGATACCTTTTTGTGATGATTTACACTGATTGATTGTTGTTTATTGTACAGTTTATTATCGTTATTGTTGTGTGGTTTGTAGCCGTACTGAAGTCTATTAGGTTGTGATTTTGGCAGTCTCAGTCCAACCTAAATATTGGTTGGGGGAACCGATGTGCAAACTTTTTTTTTTTTTTTTTTTGATGAGCATCATTTAGACGTAGTGGCGGCTCATTGCCTGGATTAAGTCAGCAAAATTAGGTTTGAGCATCTTTCAGCAAGTAACATTTGGCAGTTTAATGCAACTGAAATGCAACGTTACATTGTTATGTTCAATTAAAATTATCTTAAAATTCATCCAGTTATCTCTGTTTCATGTTGTCCCTTCACTTGCCCTTTTTACACTCAACACGTGATCACACAAAAAAGTGCAGTGCCTGAACAATTATAATGTAAAACATCACCTCAACACAACACCAAAGGTGTCCCAGTTTACCTGAGTTCACCCAAGTAACAATGCTTATTCAAGTGGTATCTCTATGGACAACTCTTAAGCAGGGGCACTTCAGAATATTTTTTATGGGGACCACTAAAATATTGGGGTAGCACACCAAAAACAGAATTTCCAGTTTTATTATGCTGTTGTCAATATAGGTTACTAGAAAAAGATGGCAGAGATGGATTTCTTGCTATTAAACTTGATATCACTGAAAACTGGCACATATGAAAACCATATGTGTGGATTTCAAATAATATTTTGAAATCCACTACTGGAAAGTTAATAAGCTACCATGTGTACACATCTAAAAAAAAAATCTGATGATATATTAAGCTCACAATCCTTACTAAATATGTGTATCACCATATGGGCCCCCAAACCTAGTATCAGCTGATCTTGTGCATTAAAGAGGACCTGTTATACTCGTTTCCTGCTCCATTAACAGTTCAAAATAATCTTTATTTGTATTATAGTGGGGCTCATTGCTACCTTCATTATACTTCATCCACTATCTCAAAATTAGCATATAGGGTAGTCTGAAGCCTGAGTTTTTGACTCATATTTTAATATTAGATTAGCGATAATGTAAATTGTTTTAATACATTATAATTATATCATACACTTTTATTACAGAATTTTGCAATAGCGTTATTTGATAAAACACGACTGTTTAAGTCAATAGTTGAAACAAAATTTCCAACTATTTTAAAAACAGTGCTGCAGCAAAAACAAACATGATGCATTCAAAGGTATCGCGACATGTGAAATTCAATAAATTTAGAATAATTAAATAAAGACGCCTTGGTCTGTAAAATATTTCGTAAAATGTAACTTCTCATCTAACGTCCCTAAAATAAAAGTAAAGTCGATAAAATAGTTATTTTACTCAACGTCAAAGATTTCACAGGCAGGTTTTTATTTCAAAGGTTTGAAAATATACGAGCTTTTGAAGAGCATTTAAACACAGCACTATGCGGAAGGAAGGTCAGCCGTTGGACGTCTTATGCGTCAGATGCTAGCTAACATTAGCCGTTCCAGAGCCCAAACTTTTAACCTAAGCCGGAAACCTACAGCGAGCCCTTCAAATAATCCAAAATGAATGTAATAGATTATGTGCGGGATATGGCTGCAGCAGGCCTTTACTCTAATGTCCGGATTTTGAGTAGTTTGTTGCTGACGATGAGCAACAACAATCCGTAAGTCGTGTCTGAGCGGGAACCGTCTAATTCCCGAAGACTGCTTTTCCACACCAGTGGTAGCGATAGCCCCAAGCTAATTAGTCAACAACAGCTAACATTATTATTTCTACCGAAGCTTTTCATTATCCACTCATTATTGGATAGTGTTTAAATGCGAGTGCAATTTAAATTATATACATTGTTTACAGTGTGTGTACTCCTTCACGATATAGTCGCATCTACAAGCGTATGCGCTTAACAATGCTACTATGAAATAGCTTGAAATTTAACTAGTATTGTATTAGAAAACTTGTCGTTGTCTTACCCATTCATACTTTTGACACTTTAGAGTGACCGACCTAAAAACTGTAGCTATGTAGGACAATTTTTATGAGTTTTGCATTGATGTTTCTTCGTGTGTCATTCAGTTTTAATGGTTTTCCTCAGTCTGAGCACTTAATTGTTGGTGTGTTTTTAATGGAAGGGAGCTGTTCTCGCCGGCTCAGAAGTACCAGCTGCTGGTTTACCATGCTGATGCCATCTTCCATGACAAAGAGTATCGCAACGCTGCCTGCAAATACAGCATGGCTCTGCAACAGAAAAAGGTGCTCAGCAAAACATCAAAAGTTCGTACTTCAACTGGTGGAGCTGCTTCTAACATACAGGCACAGGTGTGTTTGACAATTTCCTGTAATCAAAAACAAACTGAAATCTATAATAGCACTTTGGTCACCTGGGGTTTTTATTTTTTATTTTAAATTTGATATAGAAATCTTTGGCTTGACTTGACACAGAATTGAACATTAGGTTTGCTGATGCTGAACATCTCTCTCGAACTTTTGACTTTTTCCATAGTAATTAAAGGTTGCCTTTCTGAAACATTTAATAACTACATTAGATAAAGTTTGACAGGAGTAATGTAGATCCTCATCAGCCACTAAAATTCTGGTCATGTGAGTTGTGTCTTTACCTGCAGTTGTGATTTTTTATTTATTTTTATTTTGTTATACGTAATGTTTACAAAATTTTGCAACACTAAAATCTCTTTTACTTTACTTTCACACAATGTAAATCTAAGCCTTTCATCCTTCCAGTGATTTAAGGCTTAAAAGGCTTTAAATGTAAAGATGGTTTTAGATGTCCTGCAGCACCATATGTATATCCAGAGCACAGGATGACTGGTTAGAATCTACAATGAATGTTGTCTTTCAGAGTTTGCCTTCAGAGATTGAGGTAAAGTACAAAATAGCTGAGTGCTACACCATTCTGAAACTGGATAAAGACGCCATTGCAGTGCTCGATGGGATACCATCCAGACAGAGGACTCCGAAGGTACAGTCTGTTAACACAGTGACTGTCAATTACTGTTTACCTCATGCTTTAGTTTTATGTATTTATTTTTTATAGTAACTGATTAGACTAGTAACTGTGTGAATTCAAATATCTGCTTTAGAACTAAATAATGAATGCACCTACAAGTTCAGGTTTTGTAACAATTCAGCAGTAGTTGTTTTAAAGTAAAATCACCTTCTAAGTAAAAACTAGGAGTATGAAATCTGTTAATTGGAAATGGTGTGACAGTTGCAGTTTGAAGTCAAAGACTGGTCTACAGTCAAAATACGACTGAAATAAATCTTAACAAACTTTACGAAAATTGGTTCACTGATGCTAAAATTTGTTAGTTGGTTGGTTTTCATGATATTCTAGGGCAGTGGTTCCCAAATTTTTTTTGCTGGGCCCCCCTTTGTTTTACAAGAAAAATCTTTGCGCTATCAATACATTTTTCAAAAAGTGCTTCTCTGTGCAAAATGGGTTCAGAAACATAAACAACTGTGGGATACTGTTTGTCCATGATTTGAAGTGGGGGAACAAATTACGGCGGGATCAGCCTGATATTATTTGTATCCCACTGTAACTTTACTGTATAAAGAGCTAACATCTCCAAAATTTCAGGAGTAGTTAGTCATTACAAGAAGCGTTTGTGAACTAAAAATCAAGAATGTGGGATACTGTTTGTCCGGGATTTGGTGAGCCCAGCGCGTGCTCCCGACACAGGGAAAACTAATTCTGTCGCAGAGACCTACCTTGGCACTTGTGCAGGTGAAGCCAAAGGGAAGATATGCTTCATATTTTCTAGTCTTTGGCATGGAAGGAAGTTGGTTTGGAAACATATTTGGCGACGCGTCATCTCCTACTTTGCGTTTGTGTGGGAGCCCCGTCAAAAAACCTGTCCATTATGCTAGCAGTGTCCAAACATTCTTTTTTTTTTTTTCTTTTCATACTGGGCCCCACACTTTGGGAACCTCTGTGCTAGGGTATCTGTTATAAGAACAGAAGTCATTAATTGAAATCAGAAATTACCTACATTGATTCTGACCCCTGAATTCTAGCAAATTTAGGCCCAAAGCAGTGTTGGATACTAGTTTTCAGATCTCCACTTTTCCTAAGTTATTCATCCAGTTTTGTTGAAATGGGGCTCATATGATATGGAACTGTATGAAGCTCTATTTAACCTTTTGAAACCAGTTCAAGTGCAGTAACTTGTATAAGGTGTAGTAATTACCTTTTGTATTCCTTCCTGCCTCAGATCAACATGATGCTAGCTAACCTGTACAGGAAAGCTGGACAGGAGCGATCTGCTGTGACGAGTTACAAAGAGGTCCTCAGACAGTGCCCTCTTGCCTTGGATGCAATCATTGGTACGCATGTTCACTGTAGACTCTGTAATCCCACAAGCAGCACTTCATCTGCTAAGATGTTTGTACCTGCAGTGCTCTCCTATGTCCATGCCACTTTAAAACAAACAAACACAAAAACCCTTCTGCTTGGATTTAGCATCTCTTTTAAATAATTGAAAAATGTGTTTTTCCTTTAGGTCTTCTTTCTCTGTCAGTCAAAGGAGCCGAGGTGGCTTCCATGACTATGGATGCGATCCAGAGTATCCCCAACCTTGACTGGCTGTCTGTTTGGATCAAAGCGTACGCCTTCATACATGCAGGGGATAACCAGAGAGCTATTAATACCATTTGGTGAGCAAAGCAATAATGATTTGTACACAGTGAGTGAATATTGCGAGCCGTGTTTTGTGACAGTCTTAACTTCCTCCCTGAAACACTCTCAGTTCTTTGGAGAAGAAATCACTTTTGCGGGACAACGTGGACCTCCTGGTGAGCCTGGCAGATGTGTATTTCAGGGCAGGTGACACGAAAAATGCAATTCTCAAATTTGAACAAGCCCAGATGTTGGACCCTTACCTTATCAAAGGTGTGTTACAGGAGAGAACGTTTTGACTTACACATGTATTTTGTAGTTGATGACAGTTTTATTATCGTAATCTGTGTGTCACACAAGTCTAAGTAGCCTTAATAAAGATAGACGTGGAAACATGTTTGCTTTTTCAGGTATGGATGTTTATGGCTACCTGATGGCCCGTGAGGGACACCTGGAGGATGTTGAAGTCTTGGGAGGTCGATTATTTAATATATCTGATCAGCACGCTGAACCGTGGGTGATCTCTGGGTGAGTAGTCTCACTTTTCTCACACAAAATCTCTCTCATGTAATTTCCGTGTTTTATATCATTAAACTTTTCAATTTGCGGTGTTCAGATGTCACAGTTTTTATAGCAAGCGTTACTCCCGGGCTCTCTACCTGGGAGCCAAGGCTATCCAGCTGAACAGCAACAGTGTTCAGGCACTGCTGCTGAAGGGTGCGGCACTGAGAAACATGGGCCGAGTTCAGGAAGCCATCATCCATTTCAGAGAGGCCATGCGTTTGGCACCCTGCCGCCTTGACTGCTACGAAGGTAGGCTTATTTTTAGCTTTTTTTCTTTCTTTTTTTTTTCTTTTTTTTTGGCTCTTCATTGTTTTTGTTTTGCTTGCAATAACAAAGTATTAATGACTCCAGGTTTAATTGACTGTTATCTGGCATCCAATGGGATTCGTGAGGCTATGGGAATGGCTAACAACATCTATAAGACTTTAGGAGCCAATGCACAGACTCTGACCATCCTCGCCACAGTGTGTCTGGAAGACCCAGTGACTCAGGAGAAAGCCAAAACCCTTTTAGACAAGGCACTGGCCCAGAGACCTGACTACACCAAGGCTGTGGTCAAGAAGGCTGAACTCCTCAGTACGTACAGCAAAAAAGACTCTAAGTACTTCTGTTTTCCTCCTTTCCCCAATGATAAATAAATCTACAGTTTAATGACTTGAAAGGAGGAAAAAGAAGCTTCACATACAGATGAGATGAAATTGTTGCTTTTGCTTTTTTTCTTGTTTGAAGGCCGGGAACAGAAATATGAAGAAGGGATCGCTCTCCTGCGGAACGCCTTGGCCAATCAAAGTGACTGTGTCCTGCACAGGATGCTGGGAGATTTCCTGGTGGCGGTCAATGATTACCAAGAAGCCATGGACCAGTACAGTATAGCATTAAGGTAAACACTGATTATTGATCCTGGGAAAATGCTGTCATAAAATCTAGTAAGTATTTTTTACGAATTTAACACTGTATGGTTTTCTGTCCTAAGCCTGGATCCCAATGACCAGAAATCATTAGAAGGCATGCAGAAGATGGAGAAGGAGGAGAGCCCCACAGACGCCACAGTGGAGCTGGATGGTGACGACATGGAAGGCAGCGGGGAGGACGGCGATCTTGAGGGCAGTGACAGTGAGGCGGCTCAGTGGGCCGATCAGGAACAGTGGTTTGGTATGCAGTGACTCCGGTCCACTGACAGACGCTCTGTCAGTATCACACGGCAGCCCACGGGAAGCCTTCAGCCATGAGGGCTGTCAGACGGAACAAGACGAAGGTTGTACTGCATGTTTAACCTCCGTGATCTCCGAGGTTATTGCCAAGCGATGTTGCCAACCTAAAGACGACAACACGGCTAAGACCTTAAATACAACAATTAATGCTTGCGCCCCTGGATGAACTGATGCTCAACTTTGCAGTACAGCTACAGGAAGCCGTCAGAACTTTTATTAAAATGCAGCTTGATGCAGAACTCCAGTCATTTTTTTTTTTTTTTTTTTTTTGGCCCCAATGCTGTTTCCCATCAGTCTGACAGTCTCAGCAGTGTCACTCTGAGGTCTGATGCATAGCACTATAAATCCAGGAATCACCCAAAGTTCTTATATTACCTTGTCTATTTGTGCACCCTTCTTACCTGTCAGCCAGTTCAGAATACACCACAAAGACATTAAAAATAAAAAAGACTATTTATTTATAGTGAGTCATGTATCCTGCATTAAGAGGTTGTTCCCAGGAATGGAGGATGCAAGTAAATGAGCAGCTGAAGTTTGTTTAAAATTAGACGGTGATTCAGTAAACTGTGGTTTGAAGTTTTTAAAAAAAAAAAAAAAAATGACTGGAGTTACTATGACTTGTGTAATATTTTTATTTTGGGACACATTTACCACAAAGGAGGCATTGGGTGCGTGTTGAAGTGTCACAATAAAGGTCACACATATACCAGAAGTGACATTGAATTTCTGCTGCTCTTTAAAATCTGTTGTATGAATTTTCCAAAACCTGTTTTTGTGTCATGTAATAGTTCTGCTTATTTGTGTGTGTTTGTGTCGTCCATTAGGTCTGCCTTCTGTATCAAAATAACATAACTTGGAATATTTTAGTTTATCATTTCAAAACAAAACTTTATAGTATTTTGTACATATTTTTAAAATGTATAATAAAATAATGAAACACCTGACGTGCACAGAGCTGTTTCTAAAGTCATCCCACTTGCTTATAAATTATCATCACCAGGTGATCAGTGTGTTCATTCTCTCTTCCATATCTCTGCTCAGTGGGAGGGCGAAGGAGCAAAAACAGCTCAACAGGGTACATTTATGGACCCACATGCTTAACAGTAAGCAAATAAAAGTTACCAAACATTAAAGTTGAGCTAATTGAATAGGTGATGCTTTATTTTGAAAATCCTAAGGCTTCTTCTGCTCTGCTCTAGCTGTGCAGGAGGGGTTTCAAATAGAGTGTGTCACGGGGGCTGGATTTAAGGTGGACTGTGGAGTCTCACTAAATATAAAACTATGCACATTTTCTTTTTGTTAGCTTAATCTTTATTTTGAAAATAATTTCCTTTATTTCATAAAAATAGTTTTTCCTCACTTACATTTAGGTTAGTTTCAGAGTAAAATTTATTTTAACAGGCTTGGGTCAGATACGCAGTGGGATGAGATGCTGAAACATTAATTCAAATGTTGATTTACATCCCTTCCCTTTGTTCAATTCCAGCTGCTTGAAATTTCCAGTCAGCATCAGGATCACAGCTGCGTCGAGATCATTCCTAAAAAGGCATTTTATAGTATTGAGCACATCTTTTCTGAAGGTGATGATGAGCTAACAACTGGTAGCCAACAGAGATAAATGAAACTGATGCTCCAGAATGAAGTCATACTGTTGTGGCCTGTTACAGTCTTCCTGGACAGCAGTAAAAACTCAGCGACAAACTCTTAGTGTATGACAGTTTTAATTTTATTTACCTGAAACCAAAGTCCATGTGATACGTTGTACAATCATTTCTGAAAATACAGTACAGCAGTTTGGCAAAAAATGCCAGTGGAGGGACTGCCTGCCGTTAAAAGGGTAAAACATCAGCATCGCTGCACACCTGCCTTCCCAGATTTGGCAAAAAAAATCTGCTCATCTCAGTGTAAAGCAAAAAGAAAAATCTATTATCTCATAAAAGTATTTCCTTAGGAAAGATGAACTGTGTTTTTGAACTTATACATAATCTATTACATTTGTCTGGTAAAACAGATGGCTGACTGAGCAGACATGCACCATAGAATAATGTACAACTGACTGTACAAGGTATTAAGCTCTTAGTCTAAAATGAAGGCATGAGGACTGTATGGCAATCTAAGGCTCTTCATGCAGGAGGATGGAAGGACCGATGAGGCGGAACTGGCTAGTTTCCATCAGACATTCATTTATGGGCATTCTGTAAAAATGATGTGTGAACTTTCTGAGCCCCTGTCATCACTTCACTGGCATTCAGCTCTTGTAAGATGTGCTGAAAAACACACATGCACAACACAAAACCAAACCAAAGTTTCTGCTAGGAATTTACAGGAGAGATGGGCTTACTTGGACTTTGCTGTAAAGGGAAAAAAGAAAAGAAGAGGAGACAGGAAGAAACAGATCAATGGACACGAGAAATCACAAAACAAGGTAAAAAGCATCTGAGCAGCAGATCATTTCAATGAATTTCAGAGTAATAAAGGCCATGCAATAAAGGAGGGCAGAAGATTCATACAAATGCAGTTCGAAAAAGAAATACATACAACACCGTGTCCTGTAACGGTGTGGGGGCGTTTAAATGCCAGCATCTCTGCCAGTTGCCCAAACATGCTGCAAGCCTACATTCAAAAATAAGCGGCACCAGCAGTAACACTGAGCCCGTTTAAAAATGCACAAGGTTCCCATTTCTGCTCAGTGTGCATCTGGCACTTAGTGACATTATAAGCTCCTGTTTTTGTACCATCTAAAGTATTTACATGATAAAACACAAGGAGCAGTTATTGCTGTCATTTCGACACGAGCAATGACAGACTGACAAGCTGTGTGTGCAACCACCATACAGACGAGAGCGCGGCAGTAGTTAGCATGCACGTCAAAGTGTACTCACTCTGCAGGTAAATAGGGGGAAGGCGTGGGAAGAAACAACAGTTAGCTTTTCAAATTAAAAAACAAAAAACACTCTCTGGTCTATCGGAGCGCGCATGCAGAAAGGCTACGCTTGAGTAAACGGGTGTGAATGTATGCAGGAAGAAATGAAATGTATAGAGTCTACTTCGTGTTCTATGTACAGATATACAAACGCCTCCGACAGCAGCCAATCAGAGGTCTGAGCGCCTATCAAACCGTCCACGTTGTGCTCAGTTTGCAAGACTAACAGCTTCTTGGTGCCTTTTTACATATTCAAGTACAGTATGTGCACATTTTACATACATAAAGATTACTGTCGTTAACACACAAAATTAGGACTGAAACCTTAGAATGAATCTCAAAGATTTAACTTTAAAAAAACAAAACAAAAAAAAAACAACAACAACCCAAACCCCCCCCCCCACAAACACAGACAAATGTGTTTTCTTCAAGTAAATAAATTTAACAACAGGCTGTACCAAGAATTTACTCAAAATCAAGCTGGTAACATGTCTTTGTCCCCTCTTCCCTCAAATAACAGAGGAACACAAAAAAATATCTATCTATATATCTAGATATAGATCTATATCTAGATATAGATCTATATCTAGATATAGATAGATATATCTATATATAGATAGATATCTCTCTCTCTCATATATATATATATATATATATGCACATTAAAATACATGTGAAGATTTTGACTCTACTGGTGCTTACCTCAACATTTCAAATGATCACATATGAAATGACAGTTTGGACAAATGGGTCATTATGGTCAAATCAGCAGCACTGAGGTAGCTGTGCTCTGCCTAATGCAGAAAATAATGAATGAGTACGATGCAAAATGTGATTCATGCTTGGGCAAATGTATTCTGCTGAAAGTCTTTGCCCCTAAATTAGTATTGAACTAAACTACGCAGTCCTCAGAAATCTCCATTCCCCAAATTATAAAATATTAATTATTACAGAATAGTAAATAAATTCTCTCTGTACAGCTCAACATGTCGCTCCAACGCAGTGGGCTTCTCTAGCTATTCTCAAAGGGGGTCAAAACAGAGAAAAGCACAATGGTAACATGGAACATAAATCATGTCGGTAAAATATTACTCGAGCACCGGCCACCCAAAAATATGTGCAAGTCTAAATGTACTTAACAGAGGCGTTCTGACAGCGGTTGGAGTAGGTGTAAATGCTGTTGCTGTAATTTGTTCCGAGTTAATGTAACTGTGTTAGATGTGTGCGTTAATGTCCACTTCACACTGGTGCACAAGGAGGGTAGTGTACTGGAGTCAGTCAGGGCCACAAGATGGCAGACACGTTAGTGTCGGTGCTGTAGATCCACAGCACCAGGGGCAGGGAGATGGCCACAAAGGGCCAGGAGATTCCCTCGGCGCATGCAGACAGAGAGCAGCCTTTGCTTGTCGGCTTCTCCAGTTGTTTACCGAATTCCAAGTAGTTCCTGGCCATAAACTTAAGCAGCTCGTCCAGGAGAATGACGGGCATCGAGATCTTCAGCACCATCAACCACTGGGTCATATCCAGAGGGGTGATCTGGAAGATGACCTGGGAGGGAATACGCAAATAACTTACAGCTGCTTTTTAAAGAGAGCGAGATAAAGATTTATGAGGATTATCACCGCATGGGTAACACATAAAACTCTACCAATGTTTTCTACATGACCGTAAGAAGTGTGTGTGGTGACGTTTATTCAGCTTTTATAAAAATACACTGCTTTGTCATGAGCTCAGAGTCGATCGATCAACACGACTCTTATGTCAGTACACTCAATGTGTAGCTGGACACAGGAGATGGTCAGCCTCAAAGATGGGAAACAGCGGTGAAGAGATCACCTGGGTGTTTATTCCCTACCAGATGAAATGTCTAACATATACCGCGTTATGTCTTTTTATGTTTAAACTCAAATACTGTTCCTTTATTTCAAGGTGGTCCCAATAATTTCTATGAAGTACCTGAAAGTAGAGGGCAGTCAGAGAGTACTGTACTGTCATCAAATACATCAGTACTGGTGTAGTATTGATATTTCTTTCCAAAAAACACAAATTTACATTTCAGATGAAAATGGCTCTATCTGGCATCTGCTGTTTTAAATAATCCTTAAACTTCCAAAGCCCATCCTGACAACACCCAGTAATCACAGGTGGGCCATCCACACCCCATCCCTCGCTTGTAAGTGGCTCTAACTATGGAAAGTATACTAATGGATATTCATCCTCTGCAGGAGTTTACACTGTTATTTACTAATTATTTATTTTTAAATGTTGGCACATTGTTTAACACTTTGCTTTTAAAGTCTGTAAAGTACCAGCAGACTGCTCTCTTTCCCTCCAAACCAGCAGTCATATCCCTCTCTTGCACTCGCATTGCCTCAGCTCTGAGAGCTTCATCTTTGGCCATTCTGAAGCTGAAGCCAAAGGCTCTAATCAGTTTGGCCTGGATACAAATGGTACTTCACCACACTGATGTCCACTTCAGAGGAATATGGAGGGAAAGCCCTCCATGTCCAAAGATCCCCCTGTGGCAGCGGTGCCTTGTGATTCTGTGTTGCTCATCATTTTTCACTTTAAATGTTACAGAGAAACTGGCCTCACATATCCACGCCTGCTCCATCCCACATTTTTAACGTTCAAAGCTATGCAGCTGGTAAAGTTAGCCTGAACTGGGAGTGAATTTCCACTTTAACCTCCTAAGACCCAAACTCTTTCATGGCATGCATTTTTAATTTCTCTTTGCTATTTGGGCTGATCGGGACCTGATGAATGTAAAAATAAAGAATTATCTTTTTAGCCAATGTAGTTTCTGAGAAGAGGACATCAGGCCCTCGTGGAGCAAAAGTTAGTGTTGTGGTCTAGACAACCCAAAATGTGATGTCCATATGTGGACACCAGGTCCTAGGAGGTCAAATAAAGTTATTTGGATCTGTTTCCCCCCCCCCTTATGCTCCACCTTTCAAGGTCATTTCCCCCCCAACAAACAATAATAAATGGCCACTAGAGGGCATCAAAATCCACATAAAGACCAAAACTGCAGCAGACAGATCACTTTGACTTGTGCCAATGTCATCAAGTCATGAACACACTGTTCTTATTTCTTAAACTTACAGGCAGAGGTTCCACATAGAGGATGAGGAAGTGGAGAGACATGGAGAGACAGATGGCCCCTAGCAGCCAAATGTTCTCCCAGGGAGGCATCCGCAGCAGGGACTGGTTCTCTGACAGGCTGGACAGGAGGGAGCGCACAGATGGTGGATCTGGTTATACAATCTGTCTATCATCATGTCATTGCAAATGGTTCTTTCATGAGAACTCCTCCACTCTTTAAAAATACCCTTACCTGTTCAGAGCATTGCACATCTCAATGGTGACAAGCACGGACAGGGCCATAGTCATCGGGTAGGGTGACTCAAACACGTGGCAGTCCAAGCCATCAAACTCTGGGTTGTCTGGGCCACACTGGAGGAAGTGGCTCTGTGTGGAGGAAGAGGGGAGAGTGAGGGGGAGACAAAGAGCGGAGGGAAGCTGAAGGATGTTCTCTCAGACAGACCTACTTACCAGCTGGTACAGAGTGACCTGCGGTCCATCATCAGAGATTGTAAACCACCACGCAGCAGCTCCCACAGTGGCAGCACCTACGTAGCCTGGAAGCAAAGACAGCAAAATCATCATATTACTCACTGGATGTACTGCGGGGAAAAAAACAACAAAAAAACAAGACAGCTCCAATCCTGCTCAATTTTAGTCAACCTCCAATAGCCAGATATCTGAAGAATAGCCAGCCAGAAATCAGGGGCTCCTTAGCATTGCGAGGAGGCTTCTCCATAATGTCCAGATCTGGGGGGTTGAAGCCAAGGGCGGTGGCAGGGAGGCCGTCTGTCACCAGGTTGACCCAGAGCAGCTGGACAGGAATCAGGGCCTCAGGGAACCCCAGAGCCGCAGTGAGAAAGATGCTGTCAGGAGAAACCATTCCAGTCAGAAAGTGCTAATGATAAACTGGAGCAAATATGACTTTAATATTATCAACAGCATTGCTGTGTGAATGTAAAGCTGTAAAACAACAGTTTTATTTCTCAGCTTCATAAAAAACAGAAGACTGAGCAATAAAGAGCTCTGATCTCCTCTGAAGAAGACTCACCAGACGACCTCACCCACGTTGGAAGAGATAAGGTATCTGATGAACTGCTTCATGTTATTGTAAATAGCTCTGCCTTCTTCAACGGCGGCCACTATGGAAGAGAAGTTGTCATCAGCGAGGACCATCTCAGAGGCTGACTTGGCCACGGCAGTGCCAGAGCCCATAGCGATGCCGATCTCTGCCTTCTTCAGCGCAGGGGCATCGTTCACCCCGTCACCGGTCTGTACACAAACATGTTCTTTATAGTAAGTGTTGCCTTTTTCTTCAGTAACACCAGCAAATCAACACGACCCTTACAAAGCCAAGAGAATGAACCATTCACGCACAAATGGGCAGTTTTGATCAGTACGACAAACTTCATACCATAGCAGTGATTTCATCGAATCCTTGCAGGAACTCAACGATCTTGGATTTATGTGAAGGCTCGACACGCGCAAAGCAGCGCGCACAAGTCACAGCCTCCCTCTGGGCATCGAGTGTGAGCTCATCAAACTCCCGTCCAGTGAAAGCCATGTGCTCAGTATTGTCCTCCTCGGTCAGGATGCCGATGCGGCGGCAGATAGCCACAGCTGTGCCCTTGTTGTCCCCGGTGATCATGATGACGCGGATGCCGGCCTGCCGGCACAGTTTGATAGAAGCAGCTACCTCCTGTCTGGGAGGGTCCAGCATGCCGACACAGCCGACAAACGTCAGGTCAGACTGGACACAGAGACAAAGATTCAAATGAAAGTCTGCTCCTGAAAAGAATGTGCTACAAGTAGATTACGCAAATGTATATCCACCTCATACTCGATGAATTTGGCAGTGTCAGACAGTATCATGTCCTCCATTTTTGGTGGGCTGTCTCGTGTGGCCAGAGCCAAGCACCTCAGCGTGTCGCGACCTGTCCCGTACTCACGGATAACAGACATGATCTTTTCCTTGATGCCTTGGCTGAGGGGAACTTTGCTGTTGCCAACTCTGACATGAGTGCATCTCTCGATGACTCCCTCTGGGGCTCCCTGTGAGGAAGAAGAGAGGCATAAAACATTAACAACACAGCAGAAGACTGCAGCGAATGCAGACCGAACATCTGCACGTATTACACTGGGTATACCTTCACAAACATTTTGCCCATGGTAGAGCGGGACTTGTTTGGGCTGCAGTAGACAGACATGGACTTCCGGTCTCTTGAGAACTCCAGGGTGAACTCCTTCTTCATCAGCTGTTTGATCACCTGATCAGACAAAGAGACAGAGAGTGAGAAAAAGCTGCTGAGCACGAACGGTGGGAATGTGCAGCGCATGCAAGTGAGGGAGCTGATGTCACTCACTGAGTTGCAAGCATTGGCTCTGTCAATCTTTGACAGGTTGTGAACTTCAGTGTCGAAGACATTCATCTTCTCCACCAGACAGGTCAGCGCGGTCTCCGTGGCCTCGCCGACCTTCTCGTACACCCCCTTCACCTGAAACATCCAAACTTTCACTCATTTCTTTTCTATAACATCTTAAATTTACCCAAAGACTGTGCATCAAAGAAGGATTTAGCCATCGTTAAGGCTACCAGTAGTTGTTTCGATGATGAGTGAAGGGGAGCTGTGACATTGTGCTACATTCCTGCTCATTAATCTTTGTAGACGAATAAAGTGTTTATTCACCTGGCAAAATATAGTGTTTTCCATCATTCGCGATACCTGCATGATGGATCTCAAGCCTTAGTTACTCACTGTGTTTAGCTTACACATATCTTTGGCCAAATGGAGTGCGACTGCTTTGGTGATTTCAGTGCCTTTGTGAGCTCGATGGATACACTGTACAGACCCGTTTATGAGCTGAAGTTGGACGATTCATGCTAGCAACCATTGCTTTGTTTTAGTTTGCCTCATTAATTCATCATGCTGGAGTTTGCAGTGTGTTTTTGCATTTCTTCCAAACATCATTTGCCCATAATCTGAAGTATTGCAAATGATCATGACTGTTCTGAATGTCTGTTATTTGTAGTATATTACTAATATCAACGGAAAAGTTGTGATTGGCTCATGCGGGTATGTCATCAAGCAATGATTTGTGTAGCACTAGACTTTGGTTTGTGTTCTGTTGGTGTAGCACACATGACCAGTGTCACTCGGTTGTGCTCATTTAGTTGTGGGATGCCAAAAATCACAGCTGAGATTAAAATTTGATGAATTTTTCAACCCTGGAAGCTACATCTATCTTTCATATACAGTCTATAAGCATACATAAAAAGATTATTTCACTTAAATCCAAATGTACAGAAGGGTAGCAGCAAAACAGGCAGTCATATGTAATCGTTTTCCCCCAGAACTGAAAACTGCACTAAAATACATAAAATAAGCAGCAGGAAAGGTACAGACCTCGTTGAAGTCCAGCGAGGAATCATTGCACAGGGCACAGATTGTGGCCAATTCAACCAAAGCATCATAGTGGGAGGATTTCACTGGTTTACCATCCTGGTACCTGAGGACAAGTACAGAACATCATGTTTCCATGTATTTAAGGATCTGCCAGTTATGGAGAAGCTATAAAAGTACTCACACTTCACCCTCGGGGGCGTAGGTAGAACCTGTGATGGTGAACTCTGACAGAGAGCAGCTGTCCCCTTCAGCTTTGTTGATAATGAACATCTGGAAATGAGAAGAGTCCATGGGACATTAGAAGACATCACACAGATCATGTCAGTGTTTGACTGAAATACCAGAGTTTTTATTGTCAAACCACAAAACCTCCAAGTGAACTTGAATAGATTAAAGGAAAAAAAACAAGATTACATTATTAGGCTCTTTGCAGATGATGCTATTGTTTGTCTGTTATCCTAGAAGACTTTGGCAAGTATTCAGGTTGTGAATGAAATCTAACAGAGACTCAAAATCCTTTCATTAAATGAATCTTCTGAGCAAAAAATGAGAGGAAAAAAAAATTAATTGGAAGGTAATAACAGTCAAATATCTAGGAGCTGTGATAGTAAAATAATTTAAGATAATTAAAATAAATTATACCCAGATTCAAGATTCAGGGAGATTGAAGCCCAACCACTGCCTTCTATCTGGACTGGCACAAAAACTGAGGTGATGAAAATAAATGCATTGCAGAGATTTCTTTTTCAATGCATTCCTCCACATCTGATCTACAAATGCAGATTAAGACGTGAGGCATGGTTATTTTTGATTTATTTGTGCTGAGAGGGGACCAAAGCTGAAGACCTCTTGAGTTAAGGAGACGCTGTAGCTAAAGTGAGATTCTTAATGCGGATGATTCCCTTTGTGCCACACAAGATGAAAGATATTTTTACATATACAAGAAATATTCAGAGGTTAAGAAAGCAATAATCAAATTAGTATATTATAGGGCTGTTCGATATAACGATATATGTCGGATGACGATATAAAAACGTCTACCGTTTCATTTTACGCTATCGTTTGTTTCGTGATGTCGCAAAATAAACTGTTTACGGCAATATTTTTTCATCGTTCTGATGGTCACTGTAGTGGCTATATTAATTTATTAAAGTTCTCTCTTTCTCTTATATGTAATATAACCACACTACTGACGGGCAAGCGCCTGTTTTTATGCGTTGTCGTTAGCAACAACGACGGCAACACCTTCGCGTGTCCGCTTGTTTATGGCCCATATAAACCTTTCACAATAAAGCTCAAGACCCTTTTGAGACTTTTCAAAATAAACTGAATCACGTGAAAGAGCAGATTATTTACGGATGAGAAGTAAAAAAGAGGCGCCAGGTGCTAAAAAATAAACCT
Organism: Perissodus microlepis; assembly: GCF_051167445.1. Taxonomy (NCBI): domain Eukaryota; kingdom Metazoa; phylum Chordata; class Actinopteri; order Cichliformes; family Cichlidae; genus Perissodus; species Perissodus microlepis. Next base: position 5,954,835 of record NC_140472.1, on the reverse strand, counting down.
TAGACTCAAACGTTAGAACAGGCAACCCGCAGCACGCCAAAGAAAACGGCAGCCGTTACAACTTAATTCTAAAAATGTATCGTTTCATGCATCTGTTAAAACACTCGACTCCAGCTACATGACGCGCAGCTGGAAACACTTCACGCAAGTCGGGCTGCCCGAGATTCACAGAATTTACAGAAAATTTTAAATTTTTGTGATTTATATCGTTATCAGGACGATAGAATTCTTATATCGGGATATGAGATTTTGGTCATATCGCACAGCCCTAGTATATTATATAAAAATATAACATATATAATTTACACCAACAGAAAAAAAAAAAGTTTTTGTGACCTTTTGAATGAGGAAGCAAACTTCTTCATATTCTTCAAAGTTAGCCTATGAAAAACTAAAAGGCTAAACCAGAAACAACTGGGGAAGACAACTTTAAAAAAACAAAACAAAACAATGAAAGCACTCAGAACCTGAAAAATCACAGCGGAGAACATGAACACTCATCCACAGACTGAAAGCAATGGGGGGATGTGGTCGGAAAAACTTGATTTGTTTCTTTATTACACCTCATATTAAAAGTACACAATAACTGTTGCAGCAGAAAAAAATGACAGTAAATTGGCTGCAATGTTAGAGTGTGTCTCTGTGAGGGGCAGGCTGGGTGGCCTGCTGCCTAATGTGAGAAAAGGCTGTTTAGTTTCTCTCCATAAGTAAACAGAAGAAGCTGCCAGGGAGCCTGACTAAAGAGAGAAGCTGTGCCCAAAAGGAAGACGCCGCAGTGCCAGGCCTACTCCCGCAGGAAGCTTTGATCATTTCGCTCACTCACAAACAAAGATGTACAAAGCCACACAGTATACACACAAACAGGGCTAGTCAGAGGCTGCTTATATCAGAAAATGGATGAAGACAATCAGCAAGCCCTCCTGCAACGACTAGCCAGACATAAAATCCTGGCACTGCCCTGCTGCAGTATATTTAGAGCAAACAGGCAATCCATTAATTATTTCAGTAACCAGTTGAACACTTTCAGGAATGATCGTGGCCTGTCAGAAAAGGATTTAATAAAGAGGACGTACAATCACAAACTACATTTAGGCTGCATGAATGTAGATGGTGTTTTCGCTATGTTGTTATTATTTTATTGTACAATGTTGGGTGCAAATGTATATCTGTAATAAACGATTCAAGTGAATGAGACGTTGCTTTTTATTAGTAACCATGAGTGTAAAGTCAGTGAGCACACCTCTTTAAAGGCTTTTGTTTGCATGTCCCGACTCTGTGTGAATTACGATAAGTCACTACAGTAACTGCAGAATCACAAGACTATTTAATCACGGCCAACTCAATGTGCAGGGACTGAAACAACTGACAGTAACTGTAAATGAATGCCACCCTTATTCAGGCTGTGCCAAAGTTCTGAGACAGCAGTGAACAGACAACTAAAGGGGATTAAACTTTAATAAATGCTGAAATGTCCTTTTTATGTGGGGCCAAGTAGCACAGAGGTGCCACTCACAGAGAGAGACAGAGAGAGAGAGGAAGAGAAGAAAAAGAAACTACAAGCTCACTGCTTTGCAGCTTGGTGACGCAAGGTCAGTTATGCAACAGCAGTAGTGTAAGTCATCTAACTGCTCGATGCAGATTAGGGCAGTGAAAGCGAGCTGCCTTCTCGCTCAATAACCAGAAACTACCATTTCTCTGCTTACAGAGAGCATTAGCATTTTATAGATAAATGGAAGAAACTGCTGTCACCTTATCCAAACATAAAGTAGGGACAACAAATACGACAAAGGACCGACGACCAACCTGCTCAGTAATGCAAAAACACTGTTTCTGTGTGTGTGTGAGGGAGAGAGATAAACTCACTCTGCAAACAGACATCTGGTTGGTTGTCAAGGTTCCTGTTTTGTCAGAGCAGATGACAGAGGTGCAGCCCAGAGTCTCCACAGAGGGCAGGCTGCGGACGATGGCGTTCTTTTTGGCCATGCGGCGAGTGCCCAGGGCCAGGCAGGTGGTGATGACAGCGGGAAGACCTTCAGGGATGGCAGCCACAGCCAGCGCCACAGCGATCTTGAAATAGTAGACAGCTCCACGGATCCAGGAGCCTCCGTGGACGGGGTCATTGAAGTGTCCGATGTTGATGATCCACACGGCGATGCAGATAATGGAAATGACCTTGGATAGCTGTTCGCCGAATTCATCCAACTTCTGCTGCAAGGGCGTCTTCTCCTGCTCCGTGGCTGCCATCTCGTCACGGATCTTACCAATTTCTGTGTTAACGCCAGAGGCAACAACCACACCCACAGCCTTCCCTGCAGCAATGTTGGTACCCTGAAAGAACATGTCACATACGTGTTGGCTCAAGTGCAACTGATATCATCGCGCACATCCTCAAATAACAGAAACTTGTTTTTCCAGGAAGTGTACAGAAGCTAAACACATAAGAAGTAATAGGAATCAGCAGGATGTGTGTGATAACACATGCAAACTCGGGCTTACAGAGAAGAGCATGTTCTTCTTGTCTTGATTGACGGCGCGAGGGTCAGGCACAGGGTCGGTGTGTTTGATGACTGAGACAGATTCACCTACGAGGACAGAGGAGGGTTAAACCGGCTTGCATTCTTCTGTAGATGATTTAAGGAAGAACGCTCAGCCAGTCGTCTCCACAGGCAAATCTGCAGTGCTGGTTATTCATCTTTCAGTGATGATTCACATGAATGTCTCAGAGGAAAAAGGTGTTAAGTGGGAAGAGCGTCACAGCAGACCTCTGGGCTCATTCTGTTCATCAGTTACTCAAAGCGACCAAGTTGAATTTTTAGCAGGGACCATTTATTCAGACAAACTGACTGACCTCGGTTTAACTCACTTTAAAGGCTTTGTGGTGATACTTGTGTTTTAGCTTAAAAAATGAATTAACAATCTCATAGGGCAGTTATTCTAAGAGAATAAAATAACATTTGTCATTAGGTAAGCTTTAGTCTATCTATCCATTACTTAACAAGGATTAGCATTCAAATAATTAAAAAATGTCAACTTTGATGTCTGCCATCAGCAAAAATATCTTACCAGTCAGGATGGACTGGTCTACCCTGAGGGTCGTGGATTTGATTGAACAGATGCGGATGTCAGCGGGCACCTTGTCTCCAACTACAAAAAGCAGATCCATAATTAGAGAGAGAGGAAAAACCCATACAAATAAATATGAGGAGAACAAATACAAATATCAAGCCAAAGATAATGCTACTGAAAATTGTTACAAATCATCTAAAGTTGATTAATTATATTAAAAGATTTAGAGAAAATACATTGCAATCTATGCATATAAGGAACAAAACTGACAGCAGTAGTTATCTTTGGGCAATTATGAGGAGCTACACTGGAAACAGACACTTCTCTCTAGAGGCAATAACTTCATGGCCTCAGGAAGAAACTGTTAGTGAACCCAGTCTGTTGCTGCATCCACAAATCCCAGTTAAAACTCATTACATGTAATGTAAACCAGATTCAGAAATGCTGCCACCTTGTCTGGGCCTGAGCTAATTTAAGATGGACTGGAGCAAAGTTCAAAACTTTCCTCTGATCTGATTGAACCAAATATTAAATGATTTCCACAAAGTATGGACATTAAATGCAAGAAGAGTGGAGCATACAAGTTAAAGTCAACATCTGTGACAGGGATGGGTGAATTAGTGCGCAAAGCATGGATGACTTGTGCATCAGTGAAGACACCACTGAAGCTGCAATTAAGAAAAGGTCTTTTTCAGTGAAGTTCTTGCCTATTTCAGGAAGATAATGTAAAACCTAGTATTGCACATCTATCATCAGCATGGCTCAGAAGTAAATGGTTTATTAAAAAGAATCATCCGATTTCAAAAGGCTACATCTTCTTAAGTAACGGACATAGAAGCTTGTGGTAAATTTTAACATATATGGCTAAATATGAATTTTCACCTACAAAACACTGCAAACATCTATGCAATACTCAAACTTGTCCCATACTTTAGCAAGCATGTCTGGAGTAACTGCAGCTCAACCTCCTCTAACAGTACATGTTTTGATCGCTGCCAGTTAATATGCTGTTTCCCTGTTATAAGAGCATCGATGTGCAGGGGCTTGTGTCTTCTTCAGGGCGTGGTATAAAATAGCTGACAAAGGCAGACATAAATTCTTAGGCAGTGAATCAGTCACTTCGCTAAAGCCTACCTCCAAAAGAGTTCCAGGATACATTCAAAGCTAAACGATTTAGCACGTGAGAGAAAGATTTCAATCACACATCCAATCAAAAAACAAAAGCTGACAACAAAGGAGAAAGGGCACTCTTAACTCTCCACCCATGCATTCCAGTACCATTTGTGGGTGGGTGTACTGGCCAAATGAAGATTTAACAGATGAGAAGGTGTTTATTTTCTACAGGCAGTAACTCTGCTTTAGAGTAAACTAAATTTATGAACCACAGCTCACTATAGCGTGGTTGTTATGCCTCACAGCAGCAAAGGAGTGCTGCCATTGGTGTAGGAAAGAGAAGGAGAACCAAAGACAGAAGGAAATGAAGGACTTGTGAGCCATAAAAGGCTAGTCTCAAAGGAAATGGCCAATTTGGGTACATCAGAACTGCAGTGACCCAATTCAGCTTCCTAATCTTACATAAAGGCAATGGAAACTGGGGAAATGGCTCAGGCTATGGCACAGTTCCGTGGGTGTAGTCTACTTATATAGGCCTACTTAGTTAAAAATGTAAATTGTGTCACATTGTTACAAAAGACTCCTTGAATACAATATAGCTAGAATCCAGGAAACGGTACTAGGCTGCCAAATATCTAAGAATGTAACAAAACATCTAAACAAGGCTGAAGTGGAAACTCACCCAAAAACAAATAATGATTTTTATCAAATGTACCAGTGTCCAGATCCAGACTGAGGGAGACAGGTATTGTATGGCTAAACCAGCCTTGGCCTTGAAGGAGGAGAGGGGGGAAAATAGCAATGGGACCACTGACGCATGCAGCCAAAAAAGGAAAAAGAATTTCAACCTGTTTCCCAATCTGCTGATCTGGTTTAAATGTGGCCCTACGATGGCAGACATGTTCTCATCATTGCCACAGGAAGAGACAGGCAAGATGCAGAACACAGGAGCAACTCGTCTGCATTACCTTGGAGATTCTTATAGATGTTTGGAATAGAAGCTGCAAACATATTTTATGAGTGCATCTATACAGTCTAATCCAATGCAGACCCTTGCTCTAGTTATATGTACTCCAGCGCTCTGTGAAGGTTGATTTCTCACTGGGAGGCATGACCCTATGTAAAGTTGGATGATCATCAACTCATCCGAGTGCCAGAAACACTCATCTGTCAGCAGGCACTGGCCAATTAAGGCAGACAATGACAGCATTTCTGAGAAGACAAATGTTGAGCTCAGCTGCATCTTTAAACTATCTCAATGTGGAAACAGACGTGCAATGGAAGATTTGCTTCCGAGAAGGTCACGCACCCGAATCAAATGGCCTGACACAGGCTCAAAGACATTTCACATTAGAAACCAAAGGGGAGCTTACACAGAACAATGTGCCAACCAGAGACCGTGAAATGTCAGTGAAATTCACCGACTTGTAGCAATGGCAGGAGAAATAACCATTAGCAACATGAAGTTAAACTTTGAGCTAAAGAATTGAAGCGACTACCAACAGGGACAGCTATACGAGGGCAAGGAATTCATTACACGGGTAACTATGCAACCAGAGCCTGGAGCATCCAGCGACCAAATGTCAGCTACAAATCAATGAGCAAAACACTTCACATATGGAAGAGCTGAAGGCTGCCCCCTGAATTCACTGTCCTAGTTACACAGCTGTAACACTTTACTTGAATTATAGATGTCAAATAATTTCATTAGAATTGAATTAAAGAATTGCCCATACCTAACTTTTACTCAAACTTGCATCCTTTCTGGCTGTATAACACTTCCTGTGTCACGTCATTACTTTCAAAGAAATACAAACTTCTTAGGGAGTGCTGAGCCAAGACACCAGGAGCTAGAGGGCCAGCCTGCTAACAAAGGTTCCTACTGATGTTCTCATGCAAAGTAACCAGTGCTCTGTGATGCCGTGACACACTGGACCTGTCTTGAGGCTGTGTTACAGTGCAGGCCTGCTCTGGTGAAGCGAGTATATATCATCTGTCCCTTTGTGTCAACATCCTACTTGGTAGCAGTCCAAGCATTTCCAGAGGCATGACCACGTCTTCACCTCAGGGCTTGCCAATGGTTCAAACGGTCTGCAAATTTAACGGTGGCGAAAGCTAAGACCTGGTGATACATCGCCACCAATATGACTCCCAGAGGTGCCTTACAAACAGAACAGGCAAAGCAATGACTGAACTGAAAGTACCAGCTTTGACTGGCACTTGCACCTGCTGTGCGTTCAGGGACAGCGAGTGGTTATGCTGGCCAGGCTTCCTTGGGGCCGGCCAGGAGGCTACATGTGCTGATGGCAGCTGAACAAAAGGCTGTGCTCCTGTCATGTAGAGTGGGCTGTTTCAGAAGAGTCAGCAGGCAAAGCTTATTGCAGCTTTCCAGCACATCTCTGACTAACTACCTCACCATCTGCATTTACATATTTATGCAAACTGATCCGGTATTAGCAAATGGTTTATAACAGATAAGCCACTAACCTTTCATTGGGTTTAAAAGTTTGCTACTCTATTTGGGACCAACAATGGAAGAAGTCCAAAGCAGGGAAACCTAACCGACCAGTCTCATTTGTGCAAGTTTACTTTTTGCAAGGACAGTTTGTTGTACCAATGTCTCCTTTGCCCTTTGGCCCTTGCACTAGCACATTTCCAGAGTAATGGGTGAGATTCAGTTGGGGTTTTTTCCCTGATCAGCAAACAAGACCTAAGTGATGTTTAGCTGCTGCCTGGTGAGAGAGATATGAATATAATCTAAGAAGTGACATTTTTCTAACTTCCTGCTTCTGTGTTGTCACAGATGCAAAACACGTGTCAAGTTTTGACCCCGGTTATGCAAGCACCATCTCCACACTGTCTCCCTGGGATCTCTGCTGCTCTTTGTCTGGTATGAATCTTAAGCAGCAGCAGTTGGCTGGGGCTCTTCTTAGCATGCAAGTGTTTCTCCTGCCATAGTAACAAATCTTATCCCAGGACCAGGAGCACTAAAGTTCCAGCCAAAATTAGCCAAGCAGAGGATGGTAGGAATTCCATATGCTTGGCATTGCAAATTTAAATTGGAACTGAGAACAATGCCATATCAGGTACTGATCTAATAGATCCAACCATAATGATAATAATTTACATGAGTATTTACGACAGCCTACTTCAAACATGCAAAGATGTGGACATTTAAGTCACTGCCATCGAAAGAGGCCAAGACGTATACAAACCAAAAAAAAAAAAAAAAAAAAAAAATTATATATATATATATATATATATATATATATATATATATATATATATATATATATATATGCTTGGATCAATAAAAAGTGACACGAGCAAACAAAAGCTCATCAGTGACATCATCAAAGCGGTTCCTTAAAGTCTGACATCTCATCCCACCTTGAACCAGTTCTGCAGTATTTAATGTGCACTGCTCCTGGCCTTCCCCGAATTTAAATACTGCGCATAACATGTACAGGCCTGCTTCTATCACTTCATCTTACATCAAAGACTGCTGCTGCTAATTTCCCAGGTGTTTTTCTCATATTTTTATGTTACTAATTCAGCATGTGGAAGTACTGAGACACTAAAATGTTATTTACTAATTAATTAAATAAATTATACATTTAATTACTATTTATTTTACAAATAAAAATTATTCTAAAAGTTATTCTATATTATTCTTTTTAACCTGCTTTGTCTAGTTCATTTATTTGTGTGATTTATATTATTTCCCCCTCATTTATTCTACAGTAATGCTATTTTTAAAACTTCTTACAGCTTTGTTATCTGTTTTTAATTTTTTTTTCTCTTTATTAGCATTTATGCTTGCTCCGTCTTAAAGGGCTCATCAGTCTTCAATGAAGCATTTTGAACTGCACTAACAGATTCCCAGCCGTGAGTGCAGTTTAGGTAAACAAGGTTGACCGCCACACGTTATGGCAGCTTTGTTACACATGATTTATTCAGACACTTCCATGCATACTCCTATCAACCCAAGCTCAACCAGTGCACTGCTTAGTTTGAATGAAACCCCTGTGACCCTCCTGGACTACATCAGAGGGTTGAGTTTTTTGAAGTCCGCTACTCCGGCTGGCAGGATGAAACCATTTCTCTCAGCCTTGCTGAAAAGTCAGAAGCCTCTGCCAAAAGACAGTCCCTCAGTGACATCGGACAATTGCCAGACCACATTAAATGCCACATACTATCCATGGTGTCTGGAATCTCAGTGGAGGGTGCTGGTGCTGATGGGCAGGGTCGCTGTGCATTGAGCGTGATAGGGCAGTTTGGTTATTCACAAAGCACTTCCCTATAAGGTCATCTCTCTCTAGCACAATAGGAGCAGATGAGAGATCCTCCCCCTGCACTCCCCTCCACAAGCCCAGACTCCACAATTTCACAGGCAACGGGGAACAAACACACCGAGCTCTGCCGCTCTGAGAAAAGGCAAACATCCAAATCTGCAAACCCTTAAGGGGCAGCTATTACGCTCATTTCCAGCTCCATATTTTTTTATTCTTGGACTCTTTCAGAGTAGCTTTGCATGACTCACATTCAAAATGTATTTATTTATATAGCTCATACTGGAGCTTGGTTGAGACACTCAGCTCATCCTGTCTGAAAACAGTTGTTTAAGAACCCCCTCCCCTCACAAACACAAGCTTTGTACGCCTGGTTGATTGGGCTTCTGTGCTTACAGCTAGAGCTGTGTACCTGAGCTCTCCATATCTTAATATGGATGGATGAAAAATATCTTTACATATTCACCTCACTGATGTCATAATAGAGCCAAAAGCAGAAAAAAGGTTTCAATTGAGTGTTCAGAGCAGCAAGTAAACTGACAGCTACATGCAAAGGACTTCAGTTCAGTGGACTTCACGTTATCTGACAATGTGACTTTTTAGGGATTAGTTAGGTTGAGCGATGTCAGCATTTGCTCGTTTTAAAACCGCTTCATATTTATGCTATAGTAAATGTCTGATTAATAAAATCAATCACAAAAATCTACTTTAGATAAACGTCTGAAAAATGCATTTACCGGAACGTAATCATCTCCACTGTATGTTCAGTAAGAGTTCATCTGTGAGGCTGATAAGCGAGTAGGAGGCAGCGTTTAAACACACAGCGGCAGCAGCCTCACAGAGAGCCGTGCAGTTTGGCTGCTGGTTATTCTTCTCACGGCTGAGGCAGCCACAGAGGGTTCATCTCTGTGTCCTCTATCGCAGCTCAGCTAAGCAGCCTCCCAGCCAGCATCTGCGTCATCACAATCCTCCTCTGCATGGCAAAGGTCACTTTGGAGCTTCAGGAAAATATTATTCATTAAAAAAGGGAGCCTGACAGGAACCATTGTAAAGGATAGTTGGAGGATTAAGCGAGTAAGTAGAGCTGATGAGCAACTCCTGACTGTGGGATAAAGCATCCAAGTCGTCTCCCTGCTGGGTTGCGCTCAAGCTGCTGACAGCAAAGCCTCCAGCTACCTTCATCAAGAGTTTTTAAATAACTAGGTCTCTAATATGCGAGAGCATCTGACTTTCTGTTTTAACCAGAGCCAAAAATTGAACTCAACTTCTTATGAACCTAAATTACCATGTCATGATTAGCACTGTCAAGAAAGTAATTTACATATAGTATAAAAACATATTTCAACTAGAAGGATATGCGATGTCAAAATGCAGATCACTCCTACTTTCTGTGCCCTTGTCAAGGTCACTCAGGAGTCCCGCTGAATACTGTCCCACGTCACCTGCTGTACCAATGTTCCCCCCGAGCAGGAGGGGAGGGGAAGAGGCTGACACCTGTCATCTTCACACTGTCACTGCCTCTATAAATACAGCATTCTATAATCCATAATGAAAGCTAAAAATAAAACCCACACGATGCACCAAAACGCTAAGCATCACTTGAGGGGCTTAGGTTCAAACAGAGTATCAGGACAGCGTTTGAAGGACTCATTACTCCGTACACGCGTTCCCGTTCATCCCTCTGCAGTATTACATACGTTTGTATGCCATAGGGGAAACTGCACTATTAAAACCAAAGCCTTACATCCTGAGGATTTCAGCTGCTGAAATGCGCTGACTGCAGGGTGGGAAAGTGTTGAGTTGGGATGACACTTTAGAAGCTTTGCAAGCTCACACGCACAGTTACAGTAAGTGGGCCTTAACAGCATGTGTGCGCAGCCCTTTGAGACAATGGGTTAATAGGAAAATCTCAAAATACATCAGCCTTACAGGGTGAGTCACCGTGCTGCTGCAGTGGCACTTGGGGATGGGGGAGGTCTGAGCATGTGCTAAATAATACATGTCCATACCTGGACTCATATGACCTGACCATTACCTGAAGCTGAGCCAAACACAGACGAGGTGCTATCTTATGAAAACACCAGATGTCTCTGATATTTAAAAAAAAGCCATAAGGAAAAATACTCTCTTTCAGAGTGAAACCATGGCATTAAATTGCCAATTTTCTGTGAATTTCAAGGTTTATTTCTATCATGTTCATGTGATGCCCTGATGCTTCTTTTATGAGAGAGAGGTCTGTCAAACCCAAATCTATTTTTTCCTAACAACGCGTATAAAAGCATTACGAATGCAGGTCAACTTACCAGCAACCTCCACTATGTCACCAGGCACGATGTCTCTGGCCTTGATCCTCTGCACAGTTTTCCTGTCCTGTCGGTACACTTTCCCCATCTCAGGTTCATACTCTTTAAGCGCCTCAATGGCGTCTTCAGCATTGCGCTCCTGGCGAGAAGAACATGAGATTCAGGGCAAATATTTCTGAGTTGCTGTACAGCAAACTATCACGATTGCAGAAAGCTGGACGCTTCCTTTGGAGGGGCACTGACTGTTCTCGCCGGATGTGCGTGCATCTCTCCTCGGGTTGTGTTTGGGGACATTTAGGTGTTAAGTGTATTAAATTTTCTCATTTTCCAATCTTACTCTTCACCAGCAAGAAAAACATCACTCAAGCCCACACAGTTTGAAAATAAATAAATAACTAGAGAAAGGCTGCTGATGAAAACCGGCAGCCTGTTCCTTTTGAATAGGAAGTCTTCTTTGAGACAAAAATAACTTTCAGTGCAGTGTTTTTCTGCATTGCCTGTGAAGTTTAATGGTAAAACCTCCAACTCACAGCGGGGCTGTAACACAGATACAAGGAATGTTTAATTAAACATGCAGTACTGTTACGTAGATTTCAGTACTCGAGCCTCTGAAGGAGATCGGGAACCCAGTTTGAGCTTGTTTTTTCATTTTGGATGATCAGATCATGTTGCACTGGATTACACTGCACTGGACGCAGGATCAAACTGATAGAAGTTATTAGTAAACTGATAAGGGATATTTATTTGAAGTCTGTCACATTGGTGGCATCTGATTTAGCTCGGCTTTATTAGGATTTTTTCCTCACACTGACACGCCTTTAATACTAATATAACTGTAGTTTAACACATTGCTTTGAAATGCTAAAAATACCACATTCATATTCATGAAATTAGATTTTTTTTCAACAAAAATGCATTAAACCCTGATGATATTCAGACATAGTGCTCAAACTGTCCAAAAACAGAAGTACGAATAAAAATGCAAAGCCGTGATTCGCTATGCTCTCACCTGCCACACGCCGACGATAGCATTTGCTATAAGAATGAGTAGAATTACAAAAGGCTCCACAAATGCGGTGATAGTTTCCTCTCCCTCCTCAAACCAGGCCAGGACCTGGAAGAAGTCAAATAAACCATCAGTATTTATTAGACATCTCACAGAAAAGAGAGCTCTCTGCCTCGTGTTTGCATATAGCACAGCTCCATCTGTCCAGAATCAACCTTACATTATCATCATCCTATGACCAGAAATGTGTTTTGTAAGGTCACCTTAGACCAAATACACTCTTGAGTTGAAGTGAGCTTTTGTGTCAGTTTTTCGGGGAAAACAAAAACAAAACTCTGCTCTCATCCAAGAGAAGTCAAGTGTCTCTGAGTACGACTGTTACCACTGTGGCTTCACAAAAAGGGGACAAAATCCAGAAAGAACTAACCACGGTTTTTCCATGGAAGAAAAAAAAACTAAAGCTCACATCTCTGATAAAACTTGACTGGTTTATTTCTTTCAAAAAGAGATCCCTTTTTAATACTGCCGTGTTGATTTTATGTGAGGATTTAGCCATCTGCCAGAATCTTCACATTAAACTCTGAGATTATTAATAATTTAGGATCATCAGCAGCATATTTTATACAATATCTGGGAGAAAATAATATCCCGACTAAAATCCATACATGTCATATCATCCCTGAATACAACACATTCTTGTCCTCAATTTAAAATGGAATAACAATGTTCAGAGTTTTGTTGTAAACAGCAGACCTTTAGAATTCCTAGTTAGGTTAGAAACATTAGAAATGGATTTATTCTATTCATTATGAGCAGCTGGTTATATACTCATATGCACAGTGGTATATAAACATACATACATTGTAATTACTGCTTTTCACTGTTGCTCTGAAAGCTATAAAGCTTGGTTAAGCTGTATATGGACAGAGGCTACTTCATGAGTAATTCATTCAATAATGCAAACAGGTGGCTGTGGAGAAAGCTGTGGGGTTAACACGGTCAGACCTCCATTAAGTTAACACTTTTTAAGCCTGTCAATTTTACTTAATTCACATCACGAACACCAAAGGACCAGTCTCAACATTGTTACACACACACACACTCAAAACTGCCAGGAAAAGAATTACAGTATATTGACCCGGAGTCTCATTTGGCTTGCTGTTCCTGAGAAAACGGTCTTTAAATTACCCTGTCCGTCACTAGCAATTAGTTAATCTGCCATAATGTATAAAGCAATCAACCTCAGTAAGACCCAAGTGTCTGACTGCAGTGGATGCCAAAGACCTTTGAATGGCATAATTCAAAAAGGCAAGCATAATGCTTTAATAGCTGTCTCAACACAGAAGTGCTTATAATGCGCTATTGTATGTCATGGCATACAATACATGTAAAGATACTATTCTAACCAGCTACCCTCTTCATTTTAATATAATGGCAATCTGCTTGTCGATGAATTGAATAGTAAGAAAATAGCAAAGAAATGTTGACTGTGGTGTGTTAGAAACCAGAGTAACCTCTTCAAACATTAAATCCATCCATCTAAAATCCATACACACTTTTAATTAATTAAAAAAATAATAACTAAAATAATACACTCTGAAATACTCAGACCAGCCCCTCTGACATTGCTGCCATGTAATTGGCTGATTAGATATTTGCATAAAGAGCAGCTAAACATGCAGCAGGCGAATGTGAATCACTCATCCAAGCACATTCTTCTGGTTTTTAGTTTTTCAAGAGGTTTGATGGTTATATACACATTAAATTTACACCGACGCTGGTGTGCACTTCTGTCTGATAGAGAGCCCTCCCACTGAGGGGTGAGGAACCAAATTTGGTCTCGAGCGGTGCTCTGCTCCACTGTCAGACAGCAGCGACTGACACCTCTGTATCACCTGACACCAGGCACCACTCTTACCAGCTCTCTCTCTCTCTCACACACACACACACACACACACACACACACACACACACACACACACACACACACAGTTATCAAAGTCTTCTTCAGCCATCTGTTAAGTTAGCAGTCATTTATAGAATTAAATAGCAAGGATGAATCTCTGCAGTGCTAAAGACTGCTTTAAAAAAAAAAGAAGAAAAAAAAAGCACGACCATATCTGACAGCAAAATGTAGCAAAATAAAATGCTTTTATTTTTATTTTACTCAATTTAGCTTTTGGGAGCAGATCAGAGAACATGTTCTCATTTACTTGTTACATTTTATCTAAACACAGTAGAAGAACTTAAGAGACAAGAAGAGATGTGCAAGTTAACCATGATTCCACCTTTAACATAAGAGAATGTTTTAAAAAGTCTCTTCCCTGCAGCTGACAGGTACATTTCATAGGCTGCAAGCTGCATGGTGGATCTATAGTTTATACCATGTGGAAATGTTCACTTAATTTAGCTTATAAATTGGCTCAGACACATGGCAGTGACGCTGTTATGTAAGTGTAAGCCATCAAACATATATCCATGTAGCATTGGATGCCTGCGGCCCGGACGAGACAGAGTGCAAGTTATTACACAGCAGTCACGCTTGGCGACTCAAATGTCTTACTTGGCACATGGTGATAGCAACTCAATGCTGCTACTGCTGTTGTCACCATTCCTCAGACGGGCTGCTAGCCTTCTCAGCTGTTTAGCTCCCATATGTGAGTGTAACCATAGGCACGTTATACAAACCGAAGACGTTCACACTTCAGCACTATGCGCTGAATAAATAGTGTGCTGCCATTTATGACACCGGGCTTTATAATAATCCCATCTGTGGCTTTGGCTTCATGTAAACACTTTCAGACAGAGGTGGAAAGAGGAAGCTATTTGAGGGATGTGAAAAGGTTTCTTCTGACTTTAAGATTAGCACATCATCACACGGACACGCAGGGGGTGACAGGACAGGGGAGTTAACACTGAGAATAAAATTAAGAAGCTCAGCTGAATTTCGAGAAGAAGCCCGCAATTCAGTTTCAGCTCACTGAGCTTGGGATGAGATGACTGAAAGCAAGTCTGTGTGGCACATTAAAACAAACGCTCTAGCATATACTTACAAAAGATATGCATGCAGCCAGCAGAAGAATTCGAACGAGCAAATCTTCAAACTGTTCGAGGACGAGCTCCCATAAAGATTTCCCTGCAAAGAGAGGGAGAGAGAGAGGGGGGAGTTAGTGAAAAACAAGCCAATCGCAGAAACTTGCCAGCATAAAAATGATGGGAGTGGTGTGAGTGACAGCAGTGATTACCTTCCTCCGCTGGTAACTCTGTGTGTGGGTATGCGGTTGTCAATCCGGGGATCATACAGGAAGCAGGCAAAGAAGAAAAAATAAATAAATATATAAGTAATATATGAACACAACAACAACAACAACAAAAAGTTTCACACTTGAGAAACAGCAACTCTCTGCATGTTTGTGAGCGCTACTTTCATAGCTCTAAATCTCAGGCACATTTAGGTGTCAAAGCCACCAGCTTATTCTCAGTTTCATGTGAGACTTTTGCTCAGTGATTATTCAGTCATAAACAGTGAAAAAGAGGGGAATTTCTGTATGCACGCCTCTGTTTGACTGTTAAACCCATGAAAGAAATCACACTGCAACTATTTAATACTTTTGTATGCAAGACCCCATGTTCACGTTTCTAGCGCCAACAAGGGTACATAATTTACATCAGTGATGCTTTATTACACAGCAGGAATAAATATTTAAATAAAAATCCAATCAGTGCAAAGGTCAAAGTGAGCTAGAAGGAGGGAATACCGTCCATGGCCTCCCAGTTGATATTAATATAAAACAGCTGTTTAAGCCTGGGACAAGAGAGATTAACTTTGGCAGTGTTGGTCCAGTAAGCCTGTACCCACTGCTCAGTGTCCAGTGCACATGTATTACAGTTTGCTGAGGAACATTCAACAGGGTTACCGTGTGAAACTACCGCGCCACATTTCCCCGCTGCTGTCAGCAGTGTGGCCGCGATCACAGGCGGCTCACGCACTGTTACCGTGCACAGCCACGGCCTCTGAGTAATGATTAACTCGTTACTGTGTAAAACACGGGAAACCCTCGAGGTGACGTCAGCCAAATCACCATACAGTCTGATGATGATGCTGGCGACTTTTACCCCGCATATCAAAAACTGAGCTCGCGCTGCCCACGCCACCGTGACATGACACTTTCACGCCGTGTGTCGTTCGCAGCCGCAGCGTTTTTGTTTTTCCGTCGCTTTGCGGTTTTTAGCTGTCGTACCGTTTAGGCCCCATTTCTCCCGCTGTCGTTTCACCTCGTCCAGGGAAAGTCCTGTGCTTTCATTGACGCTGAAATAACTGTAAACTTCTTCCACACTCTTCGTGTGAGCGTTCTCCATGACGGATAGACGGCTCCTTCTCACTCAGCTGTACCCGAGAACACCGGTGGAGGATACCTTGTGGCTTCCTACCCTGTGAGGACTTTTAGAGCAACGAGGACTTTGTCAGCTCGGATAGCTATCGGCAGCTACTGACAGAGGTGTAACGTGTCCCTTTCTCTTCTCGGCCCCTCTTAAGATTTCCTTCACGACGGAAATGTTGTAGCCAAATTCCTCTTCCCCGCGTGGTTACTGTGCGCCTCCCGTTATGTCCGAAAATAGTGGGAAAGTGTCTGCAGCAGCGTCCCGTGCCGAGGACTGCATTCACCCGGTCCAGTCCTCCTCTGTGCTCCCGTGCCGTACCCTGCCTCACCGTGGCGCAGCTCTCAGTGGCTTCACGCGCTGCCGACGGTCTGGTTTTATCAAAGCGCCTCACTGCTGCCCCTCTTCCCTGCGCTGCATGTGGACTCATATCATTGGACGACCCGCGTCAGCTAAGGAGAGCCGGAAAAAAACCGGAACATAACCAGGAAATGAGAGGCCGACATACCGGGGGGTTTGTTTTACGTAAGCCGTGAAGATTGGGTCACTTCGTACAGTGTGTAGGGTCACTATGCATTCATTTTAAGTGTTTCATATTGCCCGCCACGTCTTCCTCAGTGTACCTGGCAGGTAACACTGTTATAGTGGTGTGACACGTGACGTGCTGGAGCTATCAGTTGGCTTTATACGGCTGACAAGTTATTCCTTAAGATACCCTTCCACCGCTTCATGAATGTCCAAGTTGAAACAGAGGCATATATATATATATATATATATATATATATATATATATATATATATAGTGTGTGTGTGTGTGTGTATAAAATGGGGAAAGGTTTAACAACTTGTTCAAAAACAAGTCGAGAATAGACATTACCATAAAAACACAACATCAGAAATTTATTGTAATATTTTGAGAGAAACATGACATTTCAAAGAGATTTCTGCAGCAGCAAAGGTGGTGGTTTTGCTTTTTAAAACCTTTTTTAAGCATTGGCGATTATATACATGTCCTCTCAATGTCCTTTTCATTCAACGCTGAACATGGGCAGCCCTGATGGTCCTGTATTAATAAAAAATATATAAACAGGTAATACGAGGGGACGAGCAAGAGCTAAAGACTGAAAGTAAAGACGCCTTTTGGATTTTTTTTCAGTTTACGTCTTAAGTAAATATTACCACAATTTCACAAATATGATATTTAATTACCTAAAAAAATCATTCCCCACACCTTTTTAGTTTTTATTAACTACAATAATCTTGCAATGCTCTGCCCAAATGTGCTTATACAGCTTTATAGGCAGCTTCATGCAGACAGAATGAAGGCATCCAAATACAAAAAGTCCATTGCTCGTTTAATGTATCACCGCTTTAATTAGAGGAAAAAAAAGGATGGAATTGAGATTGTCTTAGAAAATTGGAACATTTATTTACACCAGCTAGTAGCAGAGACATACCAATACCACAAAATAATAAGGTTTAAAGTGAAAGGTGTTTGCAAAACAAAGGTCCAATTTTCTGTAAAGGTGTAAAAGGATCCCCCGCCCTCCTCTGCGGTCTTCAGAGGGTAGTACTGTCAGATGTTTTGCAGGACTGGCGTGCATCATCTGTTAATGTCTTAATAAGGTCCCAAGAAGCACAAGGTGTTGTAACAACAATAACATGGCACCAGCCAGCTGGACATCAAGCAGCCTTTTACAAAGCACACTTGATCCGTTTGGCACAAGGGCCACTAACATTGGCTGTCAACACCAGATTTAGTTTCTGTGGGAGAGGGGGAGGTCGAGACCCTGAAACATCCATGAAGACATTTGCTGGGAATGACGTGTCACACTCAAAAGTCAGCGGGCAGACGTGTGTGTCGTGTGACCTGCTAAAAAAGATATGAATCTTCATCATCCAAATAAAAGTTTTTGCTTTCAGATATGATGCAAAATTGATTCATGGTGAAAAAACAAAACAGAACAAATGAAGGCAATGAATAGGACAGACCAACTGCTCTTTTAAACTCCAGTCTACATAGCTTTCCTAATTTACATTCATACATTTCTCTCTGTCACAATGAAAACATAAGTCAAAATCATTATTAAATATATTTAATAGAAATACACAGAAAATATTAACAACCATATTGAAAAAAGGATCCATTACAGTATTCCACAAGCAGAATATTTTGACCGTTTCAATGCAGTGGGGGCTCCCAGTGAATTCCAAAACTGGAATCTCAACCCATGCTCAAGGTCATGGTTGGCAGTGCCAATAATAGTTGACTGTGGCCACATCCCAAGAGCACCACTTTGTATCCTGTTATCTTTGGACACTGATTGAAAGGAGTCTCCTGTGGGCCAGAGAAAGTGAAAACCCCTGTGCCGCTGCACGTGTTCTTTAAGTTGGCGATTCAAAAGCATCTTAAACCACGCCACCTCTTTAGGTTAGTGGTCTGGTTCTAAAGTTCCAAGTGAAACAACAGCTGAGTATAAAGAGAAGAGATATATGAGGAAAATTAAGCCTGTGACAGAACGATGACAGAAACTCTGTTAAGCTGAACTCAGTGGAATCACAGCCCATCATTCCTAGATGACTCCTCACAGCACCAGCCTGTCCTCCCCTCCCTCCTGGATGATCTGACCGATAGACTCCCGGTTCTTTGCCCTTATAAAGCACTGCCTCTTGCACTCCATCAGCTGCTCTAGGTCACGCCACATCTTCACCTGCTCCATGTTGGCGCTGTGGCTCTCCCTCACCGTCTTCTGTTCCTCTCGCAACTTCTGGAGACCACACGTGAAAAGAGATATTGGTGAAAAATACCCAGCGCAGACTCCGTTTGCTCAAAATGAAATGAACCCCAACATGATCACATTTGTGCCAACCTGGTGCAAACAAAAGTATGTTAAATCTGTCTCATTATGGCATTCTACTGTCCTCTGAAGACCTGAGATAAAAACAACTGGCATTTATTCAAAGACAGAATTCAGATTTGATGCCATATATCTTAATATAACCTCAACTCAGCAAACTAGATGCATATTTATGGCATTTCTAGAGAATTCTATAAAGATTTTGCTTGCACTTTTATAGAGTAATACATAGAATTTACTGTTTTGTTTTGTGTCCTGATGTGAATGTTCAGGCGTATTCCTTACTATGCATTACTTTACTTCCAAAGCAAACTCTGTGAAACCTCCTTGGCTAACCTGTGTGTCCTCAGATCATGTTCTTGACAGAATAAAGGAATATTTCCAAGTATTGACCCGTCCTAGAATCTGCTAGGTCAGCACTCGCTCAGCACACTTTTCTCACCTTGCCAAGTAACTCCTGTTCGGAAATATTCTTCATGTACACTTCCCTACAGTGAACAAGAGGAAGATTAGCAACATGTGTGCAACAGCCATTTCTCAAGCTGATTTCACCCACGTATTAAAAATAAAGGTGTGTCATCATAACAGCAAGGAAACAGTGGCAGTAGATTAACTGGCTTTAGTGTAATGAGAGCCTGCTGAAATAAAAAAGGCCATTCATCTTGCAAGCAGCTGACTGGCCTGGCTCAGCAGGCTCACCTCATGGCTTTCTTCTTCTCTTGCGGATCAGGAGACACGTAGGCCTTCATCTCCTCAGCTGCCCTCTGTATTTGCATCTCAAGGATCTGCCGAGGACAGAGAGGCACAGATCCGAGTTTACAGTTTGTCCCAGTGGGTGCTTGTGGGGGCAGGTGGCTTACAAAATGCTGCAGCATTGTATGCACTCCGGTTTCTAATTTGGCTTAAAAACAGCGATAACAGTGCACAGTCTTTGGTCCTGCTTTAAGTAACTACTGTATCTTTTCAAAATACTTGCCTGTGACATGGTGTTGATATGATGGTATCGGTTTTCCTTCTGTGCCATCTCATCCCTCAGTGCTTTCACCTCCTGTCATTTAAAGAGAAGATGGACGTTCTTATATAACCATGCTAAAGATCAAACATGTACTAACACACGGGAAAAAAAGCACGTAAAATTCACCTAAACTGCTGTGCATATGAAACCCTTGCACTATAATAATTATACCTGCTCCAGTTTTGATCTGTTGCTCTCCAAACCAGCAGCACAGCTTTCATACTGTGCCTTCTTTTCTTCATACTCTTGGCCTAACTCCTATGAAGAATCCGAGCAGGACACACCGGAACAGAAAAGCAAATCCATTACTAGACAGTCAGAACTGAGACAAATGCACTATTATCAACACTCGTGTCCCGTTCACAGCACTGTTTAATGTCAACAAAAGATCCCAGCTGTAGTTTTAGCACTTTAACTTCTTACAGAGTCTATTTATGTCTTCCCGTTGCAGCTCTTCATTAACAGACGTGACCCATTGAGATGTAAGAGCAATTCTGGGCACACATGTAGGAAAATTAAATCCTCTGCTCTAGCTCAGGGATGCAGGATGCTTTCCCATTATACATTTATTTATGGATCATGCAAATTACTCCTAATGGACCTTGTCCATGGTAGCATAATATAAAAGTGAACTTCTACTTGTTCGCAGAAACAGAATTAGGACTCACCGAAGATATTTTGGAGCATGAATTACCCACTGTTTCTGAAAGTTATACTCTGTAATGAAAAATCCGTACCAAATTCTTGCCAGGATCCTTTTCCTGACAGGCTGGGTGTTAAACAGGGATGCTGCTTTGTCATGTGAGCTGAAGGTCCTTGTTTCGGTGTGGTCTTTGGCACATCAAACTGTCTTTACAAACACCGTTTGATGTGCCGTGAGGTTTCTTTGAAGTTCTCGTTTAATAATTCAGATGATGCTCACCTGACTCTGCTGTCTCAGTGACCTCAGTTCTTTAATAATTGGTGCTAGCGCAGACTTCTTCTCCACTATCATTGAGTTTAGCTTCTTCACCTTCAAAAAACACAAGATAACGGCACACACTGCATTAACAATAAAAACAAAACACAAAAAAGGAGTCCTACAATAATCACACACACATGTACCTTTGTATGCATTCACAGACTTAAGAGTAAACAGCAGGTAATACGACTGTGACTAATGATGAAGTTAGACAGCATTGTCAACCAGATCAACATTTGGAGAAAGTGCCTATAGCGTGTGTGTAAGTAGGTAAGTATTGATTGAAACATTCCAGATTTCAGTTTTATGGGTTTGAAATGCCATTTTAAAATTTTAGTGTAACAGCGTCCTTTCAGCATGGATCCAGGTATATTTGATATCATCATTAACAAGCAATCTTACAGTCTTACACACGCTATCGAATTCATAAAAAAGTCACAACTGATGTCCTGGGCTTCCACACAAAAGGATGATGATGGAAGTTATGAACTAGTATTCTTGTTGTAACTTCCCATTACTGATAACAATAAAATCAAACTTTCAGCTTTAATTAAATATCCCGAGCATCAACACAGAGGTTATTATTTGCTAACTTGTGCTGAAATTTCACTTGGCTGTAGTTATTTTAGACTTTCATAAACTCCCTAAAGGCCAAACTCCAGGGAAAGTGCAGATAAATAAATGGTGGCTAAATGAATAGTTCAAATCATGGACTGTGTGTGTGCATGCTGGTTCACTGTCCAGCTCAAGACAGGATCATAAATTTCACATTTTCCCTGCTGTGGGAAAACAAAATGTGGGTGGTAAGTCTATTACAAATTACAGTGAGCCTGTATCCACAATACAAGGGCCATAAAACTGAATCAGCTAAATGGGCTTCAATCAATTAAACTGCAACACTGGTGCTTTTCTTTTCAGTGGCATGTCATATTCTCCTACACACACAGACACACATGTACACAGACACACACACGGTTAAAGTTAAAGTTATGCTTTAACTGACAACACTGGAGACAATCATGTCATTTAAGTTCACTTTATCATCAATGCTAACAGTATTTGTTGGCACATGTGCAATAAGCCTTTTATGCCTATGGTAGACACTGCATGTTTATCGGGGTTCTGTCTGTAACTGTGTTGGCTACGTCCGAATGAAGATGTGAAGAACATTAAATTGGACATGCTCTGCTTTTCCTTATTTTCTGTCATAAATACAATGTTCCAGTAGTGATTGCTCATACGCTCTTAGCAAGATGGCTAAAAGTTCAAATAATGAGGTCTGTATGTGTACAAGTAACCCATGTCAATCAAAAGCTCAGAGTGCAGACTGCTTTAAACACTCAGTTGTTTCTTCTCCTGGCTTTATATGAACTCACTGAGAACAGACTAAATAATCGATAATCAGTATGTATCTATAGTAACTACTAAGCCTACAGTAAGTCAAATAGCACTTCAGATTAAAAAAAACCCCAAAAAGTATAGTCACCATTTCAGACATGTCATCCAGAGTGCGGCCCTTCTTCTCATCTAGCTCACTCTTGATGGCAGAAACCCTCTCCAGCTCTTCCTGAGTATCACTGTAGCCAGAGATACCCTTCTCAGCCTCCACGGCTTGCTTTAAAACACAGCACAAATAGTCAGATATTGTTTTTTGATGATTAGGAATATTGTCTTTGATTTCAGACATACCACCTAAATTCCCCAATAATTGGGATTCTGCGTAAAATGCAAATTAATACAGAACGCAGCGATTTGAAAATCTCATAAACCCATATTTTATTCACAATACAACCAAGAAAACATACCAGCTGTTTAAACTGAAACATTTCACCATTTCAGGAACCAATCGTGTTACTGTCAACAGGTCAATAAATGATTGGGTATAAAAAGAGCATCGAGGAAGTGAAGAAAGGCAGAAAGGCAGAGGTAAACAGCCTAACAGCGGTAAAAATGGCCATGCCGCAGCATTTTTTGAAACATGTTACTGCAATCAAATTGAAAAAAGGCTAATATAGTTCTTAAAATGTTCTCACGTTAAACATTTGATAGGTTTTAATACTCCATTTTGAATAAAATGTGGGTTTATGAGATTTGCAAGCCACTGCATTCTGTTTTCATTTACAATTTATACATTTCATGGAATTGGGGCTGAATATTGCTCCACGTAAAATTAACATTAACAGGGTGTCTGTCATTTGATCTCTAAAATGCATAAGGAGGTATGATGCTTTAAAAAAAAAAAAAAAAAAAAAAAGGGGGGGGGGGGGGGGGGGGGCTCATATGCAAGACATTTTTCCAACCAGAAATGTGATCAGAAGGAAAACGTCCATTGCTTTATCAAATCCTTGTGTGGGATGCAGACAGAGGAAGAGCAGCAGATGGAACTGTCAGAAATAGTAGCTCAGCCTGCGTCAGAGAGCCCATCAACAAGTCAGGTGCTGGGACCACACAAAGGTGTGAAGCCCTTTCTAGGAAACTTCTACCACTTCACTGTTAGCAGAGAGTATGTGAATGGGAGGATCAAGTGAAAACAACACATTTGGACTGACAGTATGACGAAGGGGGGGGAGGTGGGGCGGTTATTGTATGAATATGACAGTTCAGAGAGGACAGCAGGAGCAGTTAGGAAGATTTCTCTGGTCCAGGTCCAAATACTTAACATTAAATTATTACTGAAGGGTGTCTTTAATGAGACTTCCCTTGTGCTCTGTTTATTTAAGTATATCACGGTAAGCCTATGTGGGATTCACTGTTGACTTTCCTTATGGTTTGTGCTGTAGCCTCACAATAGTCTTCAGAAAGCAACGTAAAGTTGTGAATCCCAGTCCTTCCTCTGCTTTATTGTAAATAAATGAATGATTCTGCTTCTCTCACGTGAAATTCAAAATCAGGCAGAGAAATCTTGCTTTATGTTATTAATAGGGAACAGTAGGCTTTTTGAGTAGTTCAATTTGTATCCAGATATGCGTCCGAAGTGGTCTAATACCTTAAGCAATTTAGGGATTGATGCCGTTGGATTAGATATATACAGCAATAAATCGTCTGCATACAATGATACTTTGTGCACTGTCCCGTCCCTAGAGATTCCGGCAACCTGACCGTCCTCCCTAAGAGCGATAGCTAAAGGTTCAATTACTAAATTGAAAAGATAGGGAGATAAACTACAGCCTTGCCTGCAGCCTCTACCAAGCTGAAAACTGCTGCAACTGGAGAGGAATACAGTATTTTAATCCATTTTCGAAACAATGGGCCAAATTCAAATTTATTTAGGACCGCATGAAGATATGGCCATTCTATACGGTCGAAGGCCTTTTCTGCATCAAGAGAAATTATTATTTCTGACTTTTCTTTTGGTTCTGATGCATATAAAATATTAAATAGGCGGCGCATATTATAAAATGACTGTCGCCCTGGTATAAAGCCGGTTTGATCAGGATTAATAATTTTTGGCAGTATAAGATCGATTCTACTAGCTAAGATTTTTGTGAGAATTTTGTAATCACAATTTAAGAGGCTCACCGGTCTGTAGGAGCTGCATTGTGAGGGATCCTTACCCTTTTTGTACAGCACAGAAATTATGGCTTGTTTCGTAGTATCTGGTAATTTCTCTTGAAAGAATATTTCCTGGTATACATCTTTGAGTATTGGTGCTAGTTTGTCTATAAACATTTTATATAGTTCAATAGGGAAACCATCAGGTCCCGGTGCCTTGTTACTTTGCATTGATTTAATTACTTCGACAATTTCACTAATGGTTATCTCTCTATCAATTTCTGTTCTGTCATTTACAGATATTTGTGGAATCGGTAATCTATCAAGCATTTCAGCAATCTTTTTTTCATCAACCGGATCTGAAGTATAAAGATTGGAATAGAACATTTTAAACTGGTCATTAATGGTTTTCGGATCGGACGTCTTTTCTCCAGAGGTTTTACAGATTTCAGAAATCGTGTTAGCTGATATGGATTGCTTAATTTGATGTGCCAAAAGTTTTCCGGCTCTTTCCCCATGTTCATAGAACTTTTGCCTTGATTTGAAAAATAAACGTTCTGTTTGCTGAATGGACAGAATTTTGTATTCTGAATTTAGTAATAATTTTCTCTTATAGAGGTCTGGTGTTGGATTTTCTGCATATAAGCAATCAATCTCTTTTATACTGTTGGCTAGGTTGTTCATTTGTTGTAAGTATTTCTTTTTTTGAAATGATAAATATGAAATTATCTGGCCTCTAAGATAGGCCTTTAATGCCTCCCATACAACAGTCATTTTCATCCCTTGGGTTTGATTTGTCTCTAAGAAAAACTGTATTTGCTCAGAGACCATTTTTTTTAAATGAGTCTTTAGTTAGGAGTAAAGGATCAAGTCGCCAGGCCAGTTTTTGACTTGAGCGTTCATAAAAATTAACATCTAATTGTACTGGACTATGGTCTGAGATAACAATAGAGTTGTATTGGCAATCTAAAACCTTGGGAAGAATTCTATTATCTACAACAAAAAAAATCTATCCGTGAGTATGACCGGTGCACTGGTGAGAAAAATGAGAATTGTTTAGATGTAGGATTTTTGTTCCTCCAGGGGTCAAAAAAAAGCATAAGATTGCATAAAGGATTTTAGAACATTACCCGCTTTTGAAATTTTGCTATCAGGTTTTGGATTTGATCTGTCAAGTTGAGGATTAAGCACGCAGTTAAAGTCACCACCCAGTATCAAATGGGACTCTGTTAAATCTGGCAGGTGTTTTAAAAAGGTACAATAAAAATTTGGGTCGTCCCAGTTTGGTCCGTATACATTTGCAAGAATTACTTGTTTCCCATACAACCTGCCCTGTATAATAATCTATCTCCCTCTGGTATCCGCCACAGTTGATAGTGGAATAAATGGAATCCCCTTCCTAATTAGAATAGCCACACCCCGTGATCTATCCTCAAATTTTGAGCTAAATATTTGGCTTATCCATGTTTTTTTTAGTTTAATTTGTTCACTTGATCGGAGGTGTGTTTCCTGCAGATATACAACATCGGATCTCAATGATTTTAAATGAGTAAAAACCCTTGTGCGTTTAACCGGATTATTTATACCTTTAACATTCCAGCTTATAAAACGAAGAGGCAGATGACTTTGCGAGCTTGCCATTCAGGTACCAAAATGCAGGTGCAGAAAAAATATGTCCCAACCTCTGGAACCCCCCCCAAAAAAAAGGAGGGGGAGAAGGAGAAGAAAGGAAAAAAGAAATAAATAAAACGAATAAAACAAGCCTCAAAACCCCATGCTGATCTACTATTATCCCTGAGATCGCAACCCTCCAGGCTAGGATAGCACAGTGACTAAACGTACTGTTAACCCTCAAACAGCCCCTCAACTGGGCAAATATATAACATTTAATAACTAAACAAAACTCCAAAACTTATATTTTCCACTTTCCCCGTGTTTATTCTAATCAAATGCCCCAGAATAACAGCAATATCTCGAACATATCAAAAATCGGAACAAAGTAGGAAGGCAGAGTATTCATAATAAATTAAATCAAAATCATTATGCCTTCCGGCCTTTTATGACTATGGCCCAATTAATTACTTGACTTCTCCCCAACACCGACGTATAACTATGTCCCTTGAGTTCAAACAATCGCACATGTGAAGTCCAACTTATCTCTTCTCACTCGGCTGTACCGAGTGAGAAGAAACATTTAAATATTTGGGAATAAATATAACCCATACAATGAACGAGTTGCGGATTCATAATTTTGACACTTTGTTAGAACAAACATCACAAGATTTTAAAAAATGGGCAACACTTCCAATCTCATTAGCAGGCAGAATAAATATAGTTAAAATGGCAGTCTTACCAAAATTTCTCTATGTTTTCCAAATGGTTCCTGTTTTTATAACCAAATCAAGTTTCAAAGATTTAGACAGATTAATAGCAACATTTATTTGGAAAAATTCAAATCCCAGAATAGAAAAAACATATTTGGAAGTACCAAAAGAGGCTGGTGGGCTAGGGTTGCCAAATTTTATCTTTTACTACTGGGCGGCTAATATCACCAAATTATTGCACTGGAAATATGTTTATGAGAACAGCGAGGGTGAGGCTTGGGTAAAAATGGAACTGATGTCGAATCCACTTCCCCTTTTAACCTCATCCCTAGCTCTAAATCAAAAACAGAAAATAACAAATCCAGTTGTAAGAATATCTATTAAAATATGGCTTCAATTCAGAAGGCACTTCTGTTTGCAACAGGTTAGTAATTTTTTCCCTGTTGCTTTTAACCCTTTTTTTTTGCCATCCATTTCAGATAAAGCATTCCAAATTTGGCATAATAATGGTTTGAAGTTTTTTTACAATTTATTTTCAGGAGAAACTTTTAACACCTTTGACGCTCTGATGAGAGATTACAATATACCAACCTCACATATGTTTAGATACCTGCAAATACGAAGTTTTGCAAAAACATTGTTTCCTTCTTTCCCCTACCTACCTCCTAAAAATCAAGTGGATACCATTTTGGAAATGGATCCTTTTGGCAAAAGGGGAATCTCCGTCATATACAAACTGATACAGAGCTTAAGGCCTATTACTTGGGAAAAAACTAAAAATAATTGGGAAAAAGACATTGGGGTGGATTTATCTGATGATGAGTGGAGATCTTGTTTGAATCGTATACATACTTCCTCCCTTTGCATTCGCCATGGTTTAATTCAGTTTAAAATTCTTCATCGTCTTCATTATACAAGAGAGAGGCTTTCAAAATTTTTCCCAGAAGCCAATCCTGCCTGTCCCAGGTGTGGACATAATCCAGCAAATGAGGGTCACATGATGTGGTCTTGTCCGAACCTGGATAATTACTGGGGAAATATATTTAAAGTATTATCTCATATCAGTGCGCAGAATTTAGTGCTTGATTTCCGCATTGGCATTTTTGGAGTTATGCCATCTCAATACAAAATTAGTAAATCTCAGGAAAATGCCATAGCATTTGCTACATTGCTTGCCCGTAGACTTATTCTATTCCACTGGAAGTCTGATAAGGCTCCTTCATACATACAATGGTTAAAGGAGGTGCTTTTCTTTTTACCACTGGAAAAACTTAGATACAGAGTTCTCTCATCACAACAAAAATTTTCTGCGACTTGGAACCCATTTATTGACTATATATATATATATATTTCCAGATGTGTGACATACATTTTTTGTTTGTTTTGTTTTGTTTCTCTTTACATGAGCCTCGGGTGGGGAGGGAGGGGGGGTTTCTCTTCTTTTCTTTTTTTTTTTTTTTTGTGTTTGTTTGTTTTGTTTTTTGTTGTTTTTTTTTTTGTATAATGGCAACGTTTTCATTATGTATTGTGACGATGATTTGTGAAAAAAAAAAAAAAATTTAAAATTGAAATTCAAAATCAGGAATTACCAGTTTCTGCTGGACAGCATCATGTCTCTGCTTGAGAATCTCCTCTGTGCGCTGCACGACTCCATAATCTGCTTTCAGCTCAGCGATTTCCTGGCGTTTCTTCTTGTATACTGTTCCCTTGCTGCGGAGTTTCGCCACTAATCGTTTCATCTTAGAAGAACAATGAAACAGAATTCGGTATTAGTCACAAATGCGAAGGAACACATTATGGACATGCCTGTAAGTCCTGGATAAACACATTTTGGGCAGATTGCTATTGCTTTTGGGTTTTTTGGTGGTGCAGTAATTAATACTGGAATTAAAACCAGCTGACAGATTGTAAAGGAAACAGGCCAGTCAGTGCCTTTCTATTGTTTGCGTTATTTGCGTGTTCTCCTAGTGGCTGCATGGGTTCTCTCCAGGTACTCCGGCCTACTCCCACAGTCCAAAGACATGCTTGTATGCTTAATTAGTGAATCTGAATTAGCTGTAGTTGTGAATAAGATCATTTAGTGTTACTCAAAGGTTGCATGAAAATACCCAGCAGCTCTATATTCAATATCCTTTGTCCAATATGTCCACTATCCCTCCTCTACACATGCCCAAACCATCCCCGCCTTACCTCTCTGACTGTCTCCAAACAACTCAACCTGACTGTACCTCTGATGTGTTCATTTCTAGTACTTCCCTCGCTTCCATCAAAGATTTTAGTATCAACTCTGGCACTTACAGCTCTGCCTCCTGTCTTTTTTCCAGTGCCACCATCTGCTAACATTAAATCATAGCAGGTGTCAATGCAGTCTTGTAAACCTTCCCTTTCACTCTCACTGCTATCCTAATGTCAAATGTCACCTCTGATACTCGTCCCCAGCCGCCCTGCCTGCACTCTCCTTCACCTCTCTTTGTGAGCTGCTGCTCCCAGATATTTGAAGTCAACTAACTTTACTACCTCTACTTGCTACTTCACCTTTCCACCTGCCTCCCTCTTGAGTACACGTATCCATTCTGTCTTACTACTACCGACTTTTAGTCCTCTTCTCTCTAGATCATACCTCCAGGAAAGAAGACAAATTCCTTGTTTTCTTTCCTCACCAATTCATCTGGTAACTCTTCGCTACTTTTGTTGAGCCAGAGTTCAGGCAGGATTTGAGACAAGCTCAAATCCTGCCTGAACTCTGGCTCAACATTCTTCCTTCTTCAGCTTCCACCATTTAATCTTTACCTCTGGCTTCACTTGCTTCTTCTTCTTAATGTGATCCTACAGACTCAGATTCTCCCTGGACCCCACCTTGCAGTCTCCAAACTCTTTCATATTGTACCTTCTGCATAGAATATAGGCCATCTGCATGCACCTACCTCCACTCATTTACATCACCTCTTAAAGTATGTGATCACCACAGCTTTACCATTTGTCTTTCTGCATTTCTATCCTTAATACCATCCCTGCCCAACACCTCCCCCTCACCTCTGTCCTTCATCTACATGTCCACTGAAGTCTCCTCCAAACACCACTCTCTTCCCTTTCTGCCACTTCCTTTCCCTTTTCTACCTAACATTCAATTTGTTGGACACACACACACACACACACACTGACAACATTCATCATCACCCCTTCAATTTCAAGCTCATCATCCTATCTGATACTCTCTTCACCTCCACAACACTATTCCCTTACTCTTCATGCAAGCTCACCCCTGCTCATTTCTCTACATATCTACATTATGGGAGAACAGCTTGAGTAAATCTCTAATGCTTCTGACCTTGTTTCCCTGTAAGTAGTCTCCTGCACAATATATCCACCTTCCTTTTTTCCCCATCATGTCAATCAGCTCTCTCCCTCTACCAATCATAATCCCTACATTTAAGGTCCCTATTCACACCCCCACACTCGTGCCTTTCCTTCCCTTACTACCTCCGAACACGCTTCCCCTCTCCTCTTTCTTTGTCATCGGCCAACAGTAGCACAGTTTCCACTGGCACACTGCTGGCCAACAGTACTGGAGGTGGTTGTTGTTGACCTGGGACCCGACCAATCCAATATAGAAGTCTCACTCTTGATGACCTGCGTGTTTGATTTGGCAAAGAATTTACGTCACCTGCACTTCCTGATGCAACCCTCCCCATTTATCTAATGTAAATATTGATTATAGGGCCTTCAAAATAACAAGACACATACATTTTGATATTATTGATGGTTCTGTGAAGCACATTAAAACCTGCTGTAACAAAGAAAGTGTAAAGTTAATATGGAAACTGCAATGAAAGAGGCCTAAACACAGTTTATATTTGGAGGCATGGTGTCCGGCACAGCTGTGATACTATGAAAGGCTACAGGAGAAGACAATGGCTTGAGCCAGGGGAGGGAAGGGATTAGAGAACAGCAGCGGCTGCAATGAGGAGGCCTGGAGGCCATGCTATGATCTGAAAGAGTCACCCGATCCTTTGAGATTCACAGCCAGCTATGTGCAGCAAACAGCTTCATCTGACAGAATAACTGCTTTAAGTGGATGCTCACTTACTCCCCACCCCAAATGTCTGCTGGGACACACTGAAACTCCTCCACAATGAAGAGCAGCTATAAATGAACACGGACACAGAAGAACAGCCCCAGAAATCACAGAATGTGCTTCATGCGGATCAATGCGTGTGTGTTTGTGTGCACATTTATTCTTTGTGTATTTTGGAACGTCAAGGGCAGACGTGACTGCAAGAGGAATTAACACAGCAGAATTATACTGCATAGTGTTCCTGACACTGTATCCCCAAAACAACTGCTGTTAAAATGGACGGTGGCTCATTCAGCAGTACACCCACACACATGCAGACCAGTTAACAAAACCCTCAACCGTGCAGCGTATGCTCCAAATAACTGCACGTGGGACAAACAGCAGGAAATCAAAATAAATCCACATTATTTCAGGTTTTTTAAAAAAACGTTAGTCGGATTTGTGACTGAAGTAAGACTAAATTTAACCAGAGTGACGAGGATGCTGGTTAAAATGGTTTCTTGTTACTTTCCAACCAATGACGAACAGATGCAGTCATCCCCCCTCAGAGAGACCCTGCAGTTGGTGGGCGGCATGTGATGACACGTAATGGTCAGAATGGAAAATACCTCTGATAAAGTGATCATCTCCACTGCGGCTGATAGCCCGAAACTACAGGAGTCTGATAAGCCGCGTTTGACAAAACATTTTCCATTCACTACATTCATGTATCGTCTCAAGGGCCTCTTTGTTTCTACAAACAGCTCTCTAATTTCAGTTAAAGAGTCTCAAATTGATTGTAATACATTGTCATGACTAATGTAAAATATAATAGTGTGCCTCATACTTCACTGTTTCTAACTATATTTCGTGGTGGAGAGTTTGTGTCTATTTTCTGTGTAACCAAACATGTCCATTTGTTTAAAATAATGATGCAATATAATAACGTATTTTACTATTAATGTAGTTATGCTTAAGGTGATTAAAAAAGCTGTGTAAGAAATCAGGGATAAACATATTCATCACATTTTCCACATCAGCAACTTAATGCATTCCTTTGCCAACGCAGTTCATGCAGCTTGTTCTGTGGTTCAAAAGGCTGCCATATAAAAATGTGTTCCCTCAGCTGAGAATCTGCATCGCTCCCAGGAAAAGAATTTGCAAAAGTGCCGCGTTTCCATATTACATTAAACGGAAACTCTGCTGAGAGGTCTGTTGTGTTTTCATCATATGCTACAGTATTGCCTCTACACTAACATAATGTCAATGCAGAGCTGTTCTGGCTTTGGTGCCTTTTGGGGAACAGCCTGGATTTCAACAGGTTTTGGGGCTCATTACTACATGCTTTTACTGGTTGTACTAACAATTTTGGGATGAAAATCGCAGTGTACAAAATCTTTTTTTGTTTTTGTTTTTAGGGATCATAGATCCAACTTTGGGCCCAGCAATATTGCTGTGCTGTGCTGATGTCAGCTTTAGGAAACCATGGGAACAGATTCTAGAAAATTGAGCTCTGATGGTCCCAGCGCAGCTCCCATTCATTAGCATCTCTCTGCTCTTTCAGAGCAGTCACTGTCAGCTCTGTAACTTTAAATTTAGTCTACTGGCCAGCTGAGAAGTGATTACTCAAGTCTTTTTTGATTCAAGCGCCAGATTTTGTTTAAGTTTATTCTATATTAAGTTCACTTCAACTGATCAGCATGAGTAAACCATACCACGTGTCTGAAAGGACAAGGAGTACATCTTGTCATGGGATATAAATAGAGAGCAAAGTCTCTCTACCCAAAGACTGCTCAAGGTTTTTTTGTCCAGCTGACTTGAATTAGGAGACTTATTACACTAAAGATTAAGAAAAAGGCCAACTTTCAGGAAGTTTGTCCAGTGCAATCCTTGTTCTGGACATTCTCTCTTTTGTGTTCTATTTATGACTGTGCATGGGAATGTGGGGGAGAGCAGGGAAAAGGGATAAGTAACATTAGACAGTGAGCCTGTCTGTGTTTGGATAAGAACAAAAATAGCCTCTTGTGTTTTCTGTGGATTGCAAATCTTCGAGCACTTTCTTTGATAAAGCTGGAGATGATAGCGGTGTCCTGTTTCTAAAAGCTCCTTTTTTGTGGAGTCCCAAAAAAAACAAAAAACACACACGCACACACACAAATCCCCAGCAAATATTGCAGTGATTTGTGAGTGTGTGAACCGGCAGTGTACCTCATCACCACGAATGACCTCTTCCCCATCTGAGCCTTGTGTCTGGTTTGTCCTCTGCCTCAGC